>NW_012115444.1:681325-685845 GCF_000951035.1 Colobus angolensis palliatus
CTGGTTTTTTGAGTTGCCAGAGTTCTTGCGCTGGTTCTTTCTCATCTCTGTGTGCTGATATACCTTTTATTTTTGAAGGTGCTATCCTTTGGATGGCCTTTTTTTTTTTCTTTTTGCCTTTTTCTTCTTTGATGTCCTTGGAGGTTTGATTGTGATATAAGGTGGGTTAAGTTAACCGGTTTTGTTTCTGAAACATGTTAGGGGACCAAAGTGCACCTCAGCACTCCTGGGCTGTGTGCTCTAACTCTGGGTCTGGTAACAGGTCCCCAGCTTTGTTTTCTGGTCCCTGATGGTTGGGAACTTGTTGCAATGAAGGGCCTGAAGAATTCTCGGTCTGCTGACCGCAACACTCCAGTTGATGGTGTTGGCCAAAGCACTTCATCTTGGCAGTGACAGCAGAATACATGCTCACTTGTGTGTCTCAGCAGTCACAATGGCACAGAAGGTATACCCTGTTGTTTTTCGGTGGCGAGTTGTGTAGATATCTGTTAGTTCCATTTGGTCAAGTGTCTAGTTCAGGCCCTGAATATTTTGGTTGGTTCTCAACAGTGGCATGTTCGGGTGCATGCGCATTGGCTTTGGTGGGGCACCAACAGGAGTGGGGTGGCAGCATTCTTGCACATGCTTGCAGTGGTGGCATGGCAGGGGTAGTTTGCTGGCAAAGGCAGCATTGCCAGCATCAATGCCAGTGCTGGTGGCATTTTGGGGTGCCTGGATGTCAGTAGGAGTGGGACTGAGAGCTGTGCTCCCACTGATGGTGGTGAGATGGCAGGATGCGTACACACGTGCACTGAGGAGTAGGAGAGGTGAAGTCTAGAGACAGACACTTCAAGAGAGAGGCAAAGAAAATAGGAATTTATGCTAAATGGGGTGGGCAAATATACATATTTAATAAGATACAGGAGGACTCATGAATCTTTATGAAAGGAGAAACATGTGCATGAGGAATTGAGCGTTATGCCCCTTCATGGGTCCCTGGACAAAAAAATGGTGTGTTAGTATGATTTCAGTGTGAAATTTTTGGCCCTTCAATGTAAAAAGGTAAAGCAGAGGACGTAAAAACCCTCACTGCACATTCACATAGACTGGCCAGAACCCTACTCTGTGGTCATTCTGCAAATAAAAGGAGGGGCAACATCAGGTGTTTGGTTGACATCAGTGGTAGTGGAGTCCTCTGAAATGGCTGATTTCCATTTAGCCTTTAGGGAAGAAAGCCTAATGGGAGTTAGTGAGAGAAGAGAATAACGAGGCATGTCCAATCTCCTATCCTGCTGTGCCTGAGAACTCTGTTTTCAAGGTTTCTCTGGTGTCTTCTTGGTCAGGAGAAGGTATGCTCTGCTGGTTGGGGGCTTAGGATTTTATTTTTATTTCTCACACATGTGAGTGAGAACATACAGTGTTTAATTTTCTGTTCCTGACTTATTTTACTTAACAATGTCCTTCCTTTCCATCTACGTTGCCACCAATGACAGGATTGTATTGTTTTTATGGTTGAATTGTACTCCAATGTGTATATTACATATTTTAAAAATTCATTTATCTGTGGTTGGGAACCTAGGTTGATTCCATATCTTACTATTGTGAATAGTGCTGCAATAGACATCAGGGTGTTGATGTCTCTTCAATGTCCTTGACTTTGAATAAATGCCCATCATTGGGATTGCTGGATCATATGGTAGTTCTATTTGTAGTTTTTTGAAGAAACTTTATACTCTTCACCATAGTGGCTGAACAAGTTTACATTCTCACCAAGAGTGTATAAGTGTTTTGCTTTATCTGCATCCTCACCAGCATTTTTTTTTTTTTGTCTCTTTGATAATATCTACCCTAACTAGGATGAGATGATACTTCATTGGTCTTTGAAAATATTTAACAGTTTAAAAGCACAGGCAATAAAAGCAAAATAAACAAATGGAATTATATTAGACTAAAAAGCTCCTGTACAACAAAGTAAACAATCAACAGAGAGAAAAGATAGCCTACAGAATGGGAGAAAATATTTGTCAACTGTTCGTCAGACAGCGGATTAATATTCAGAATACACAAGGAATCAAACATTTATATGGCAAAAAAATCTAATTTAAAAATGGACAAATTATCTGAACTGACGTTTCTCAAAACAAGACCTACAAATGGTCAGTAAATATATAAAAATATGTTCAATATCATCACTAATCATCAGGAAAATACAAATCAAAACTACAAAAAATTCACTCTCTCAACTGCCTTCCCTGACTCTAACAATATTATTACCCTCAAATTAGTTCTCCACTCTTACATCCAAATGACCTTTAAAAATGCAAATCTAATAATGCCATGTTCTAGCCTCAGATACTTAGGTAATTAGATAATTAATGACATTCCCTTGCTTCAGCTCCATTAAGAAAAAAATCAGAGTGCAGGGAGAAGGTATCAACTAAAATTATACAAATATAAAATGTATAGTTAATTTTATTACCAGTCATGAATAAGTATAGTACTAGAAAAGAAAATAAGCCTATGTTATACAGAAACATTGATGTAAAAAACATTCTAAATAGGCATTAGATAATAAATGAATTCTAGATAAGTATTAGGTAATAAAAATTCTGGATGAGTATTAGGTAAAGGACACAGATATGATTTAATACAATCTATTATTACAATCCATTAGATTAAAAACTGAAAAAGCTCATTATTATCAATAAATGTAAAGGGCATTTCTTATTGTTCAATAAATATTTATATTAAACATATTGGAAAATAGTGGAATAAAAATAAACTTCCATAAAGTGATATTTTTATTTTTGTTTTTTACTACAATCTACAATAAAAATTACAGTTTATGCTAAAACTTGAGACACATTTCTTTAAGAATAAGGGAAAAGTACCTATAACCAAAGTTCCTCTCTTATGTAACAACATATTGGAATGCTTTGTCAATAATAAGATAATAGCCTAAAAAGTGAGATATAGTGTAAGTTTTGAAAGGAAATATATCATTGTTATCATTTGTAGCTGATATATATTTGTAGCTCATAATGAAGGAAAATAAACAGATACAGTATTTGTACTAATAAGAGAGTTAGCAAGGTTGCAGAATATATAATCAATGTATCAGAACAATAACAGCCATTTGTTCCAGAAATAACTAATTATAACAAAAAATAGTTTTATAGTTTTAGGTTGTATTTCCAGCAATAAATAAAATTATCAATTTTGATGAAGTTAAACTTAATTTGTTTTCATATGAGTGAGTATTGCATGAAGTTATAGTAAGTTCTCACTTATTTCTGTAAGGATAGTCAGGTAACTCAATACCATTTTTCAAAGACTTTCTTATCCCATTGCATTGCTTTGGCACCTATTTGTAGATTTTCTATTCTAGTACATCTATCTATCTATATCTATCTATCTATCATCTATTTTCTCCAATAACTGAGTGTCTTAATTCCTGTATCTTTATACTGAGTCTCCAAGTGAGGTAGGATAAATTCTCTTAACTTTTCCTTTACTTTGAAAACTGCTTTGGATATTTTCTACGTCCTTTGCATTTTCACATGTATTTTAGATTATATTTGGTAATTTCTGCCAAAAAATAATAAACTGCTGTAATATTTACTGACATTTAGAACTACAGTTCAATTAGGAAAAAATTGACATCTTTATTTTTATTTTTATTTTTTTTGATGGAGTCTCGCTCTGTCATCAGGCTGGAGTGCAGTGGTGCTGTCTTGACTCACTGCAACCTCCACCTCCCGGATTCAAGTGATTCTCCTGCCTCAGCCTCCTGAGTAGCTGGGATTACAGTTGCACACTACCACACCTGGTTAATTTTTGTATTTTTAGTAGAGACAGGGTTTCACCATGTTGGCCAGGGTGGTCTCGATCCCTTGACCTCACAATCCGCCCAACTCGGCCTCCCAAAGTGCTGGGAATAAAGGCATGAGCCACCGCGCCTGGCCAGGAATTGATATCCTAAGGGAATATTGAGTTTTCCAATCATGAACATGGTATATCTTTACACTTGCTTAGATCTTTTAAAAAATTTCTTTAATAACGTTTGTATAAAGTTCATTAATGCTTTTTCTTAAACTTAGTTCTAAGTGTCATTGTTGTTGTTGTTTCTAGGCTTTACTGTAAATTAAAGTGTTTTCCTCTCTGTAATTCCCAATTTCTAAAAAATCTAGTGTAAAAAAATATAACTAATTTTTGTGTAGCAATCTTGGATTATCTAATCTTGCTAAATCCATTTATCAGTTCTTATAGTTTTTACAAACATTTTCTGGAATTTTATAGGTAAACAATTTATATAATCTGAACATAGAGATAATATATATTTTCCCTTCATGTCTTGATGTTTTTATTTCTTTTATCTGGCTTATTGCAATAACTATGGACTTTAGAACAATATAAATAGAGGTGGTGATTTAGGGGGGCGGAGCAAGATGGCCAAATAGGAACAGCTCCAGTCTCCAACTCTCAGCGCGAACGACACAGAAGACCGGTGATTTCTGCATTTTCAACTGAGGTACTGGGGT
>NW_012115444.1:691475-696563 GCF_000951035.1 Colobus angolensis palliatus
AAAAAAAAATAGAGGTGGTTAAAATGGATATTCTTGTCTTTTTCCAGATAACAAGGGGAAACATAATTTATATTTCCAACATTAAGTACTATGCTGATTAAAGGTTTCTATGTGTATGCTCTTTATCAGTTTGAGAAAGTTTCTATTTTCAGTTTTCTCAGAGCTTCTTTTTGTTGTTGTTTTTATTTATATAGATGGGTGTTAAATTTGTTAAATGCTTTTTCTAAATCTATTGCAATGATCACGTAAGTTTTATTATTTGTTACGTGATATTATAAACTTCATTGTGTAGTTTTCAAATGTTTAAAACCTTATGTCCTTTAAATAAATGCTGGTTGGTTGTGATATACTATTATTTTTTATATACATTAAGTTTAGATTTGCTAATATTTTATAAACATATTCATTCATATTCATGAGTGCAATTGATCTATGCTTTTCACTTTTGCATCATGTTTGTAAGGTTTTCATATTAGGGTTATGTTGCCCTCAAAAAGCATGTTAAGAAATTGGACAACTTAAATGAAATATACGGTGACCATTCCTCCACAGTTTGCTAAAATGGTTTGTGTAAGTTTGGTATTTTTTGTTTCTTCAATACCTGATAGAATTAATCAGTAAACTTCTTTAAGCCAGAAGGATTTTCGTATCTGAGATGTTTTTTCATGATAAATTCCATTTACTTCATAGATATAATGATTTTCAGAATCTGTTTTCATTTCTTATGTCAATTTCAGTAAGTTATATTTTTCAGGAAATATACGTATTTGATTGAACTTATAAAAATTATTGATGTAATAGTGTTTAAATAGTCTATTACTATCATTTTAATGTCTATCAGAACTATATTTAAAATACCTGACTGCTTTCTTTGCATTATTTCTTTCTTAAGAGGTAGCTCTGGAAATTGTAATCTTCATACCAAACTCTTCACAGACTATTTAGAATTAATATTGTATTGCTTCACAGAAAAGATAGAAACCTTAAGAATAAATAGGTTCTTTTTCCCCATGAACTATTATGTTATAGTCCTCATAGGCATTCAATGTATCTGTATTTTAAAAACTTACCAACAAATATTAACTACATTTAAAAGACATATTAATTTTGAAAACTTAAGAGAAAAAAATGTAGTGTTTCATGTGTTTCCAACTATTTCTATTGATGCACTCTCATTCCTGAAAATCTAATTGGCCCTCTAGTATTAATTCTCTTCAGCCTGAAGAATTCCTTTAGTATTTTTGTATATAGCAAGTCTGCTGGCAATTGACTTCATATAAATAAACTTTATTTTGCATTTATGTATAAAGAATATTTTCATTAGTTATAGAATTTTATTTTCACGTTTTTTCCTTTAAAATCTTTTTTCACTGTTTTCTATCATTTAGTGTTTCTTATGTGACACCTGTAGTCATTTATACTAATGGATAAGTTCTACACTGTGTCATGCATTGTGTCATTTTACTCTAGCTGCCTTCAGATGATTTTCTTTATTTTATATTTCTATTATTTTTATTAAGATATGTCTAAAAGTGATTTTTTAAAATTTGTTGTTTGTTGCTTACTGATGTTTATAGTACACACCACTGTGCAATAAAATGTACATTCTTCTCAAGTATACATTTAACATTAACCAAGAGAGATGCTATTCTGGGAGAAACTTTAAACAATTTAAAAGACTAGAAATCATGTAATGTATGTGTTGTTATGATAATATATTTAAGTTAAGAAATGGTAACAGAGGCCGGATGTGATGGCTCACACTTGTAATCTCAGCACTTTGGGAGGCCAAGGCGAGCGGATCACAAGGTTAGGAGATTAAGACCATCCTGACTAACACAGTGAAATCCTGTCTCTACTAAAAATAAAATAAAATTTAAAAATTAGCCAGGCATAGTGGCATGCACCTGTAGTCCCAGGTAATTGGGAGGCTGAGGCAGGAGAATTGCTTGAACCTGGGAGGACAGAGGTTGCAGTGAGCTGAGATTGCACCATTGTACTCCAGCCTGGCAACAGAGTGAGACTCTGCCTAAAAAAAAAAAAAAAAAAAAAAAAATCAGTAATAGAAAGATAACCGAAAAATTTCCAGTTTTCTGAAAATTAGCAGAAGTATTCTAAGTAACTCATGAGTCAAGAGAAATTCTCATGATAAATTCGCAAATATTTTGGAGTGAATGAAAATGAAAATGCAACATATCCAAATGTATAGAATTATTCTAAAGCATTGTTTAGAAATTTATTTTGGTCTCAAGTGCATATAGTAGAAAAAAACTGTGTCAAATCAATAAATAACATTTTCACCTTAAGAAACTAGAGATAGGATAGAGGTTTAAATTCAAAATTACTAGAAAGGAGAAATAGACCAAGTGCAGTGGCTGATGCCTGTAATCCCAGGATTTTGGTAGGTTGAGACTGGCAGATCACCTGAGGTCAGGAGTTCAAGACCAAGCTGGCCAACATGGTGAAATGCCATCTCTACTAAAAATACAAAAATTAACTATTAATGGTGGTAGTCACCTGTAATTCCAGCTACTTGGGTTACTAAAGCAGGAGAATCACTTGAACCCGGGAGGTGGAGGTTGCAATGAGACAATACTGTGCCATTGCACTCCAGCCTGGGTGACAAGAGTGAGACTCCACCTCAAAAAATAAGTAAATAAATAAAAACAACAAAGAAATTAAAACGAGATGAAAATAAATTGGAACAAAGTAATAATTGAGAAAACTAGTGAAACGGAAAGATAGTTTTTGTTAAAAAATCTATTAAACTGAAGAAACTCTAGCCAAACTGAGCAAGTAGACAAGGAGTTAAGACAATAACTGATATCAGGAATAAAGAGGGTCCACCAATATGGGCCACACAACCATTAAAAGTATACTAAGGTGTGTTAATTTTCTATTGTAATAAATTACCACAAACTTACTAGCTTAAAGCAGTAGATACTGATTCTTACGGTTCTGGAGATCAGAAGCCCTCAAACCAAGATATCAGCCCGATTGAATTCCTTCTGAGGACTCTAGTAGAGAATCTGTGTTCTTGCCTTTTCTAGTTTCTAGTGCCTGCCTGCATTCTTTTGACCCTTGCTTCCATTTTCATATTGCTTTATCTTTTATTTCTGTTATCACATCATGTTCCCTGATTCTGACTCTACTATTTTCTTCTTTCTCTTATGACAACCCTTATGATTAAGCTGGGTTACCCTGGATAATTCAGCATGACCACCTTATCTCAAAATTCTTAATTAAATTACATTGGTAAGGTCAATTTCACCATATAAGGTTGCATATTCCCCAGTTCTGGAAATTAAGATGTGAATATCTTCAAGGGGTAGACATTCTTCTGCCTGTCATATACAGAACTCTGGAAAAAGCTCTATGCTTATAAATTCTACAAATGGTTGAAGTGAACTAAGTCCAAAAAAGTACAAATTATGAAAACTCACTTAGATGACAGATAAGTTGAATAGTCCTATGTCTACTAAAATATTGGATTTGTAGTAAAAATCTTTCAATCAAAGAAATCTTCAATGGTGAAAATTTTCAAACACTTTAGGGAGAATTACAGACATTTATAAACAGGAACTTTCAGAAAAAATAAAACAATACTTCCAAATAAACTTTATAAGGCTAGCATTACAAAAATATCAAAATCAACACAGAAATTACATACTAGAAAACTATAGAGCAATAATATTTATGAACATAAATTCAAAAATCTTTAGCAAACTGCTAATACATTTATTCTATCAACATATAAAAATAATTCTGAACAACAGTTTTCCCCATCAATGTAATTCAACTTATCAATCAAAAATGATAGGGCAATCTCAAAAGATGCAGAAGTATTTGACAAACTTTAACATTCATTCATTGTAAAAATTCTCAGCAAAATAGGAATACAGTGGAACTTCTTTTTATCTAATAGAGGCTATCAATAAAATGCCTTTAGCTGTAATGTTACTTAATAGTAAAAGACTGAATGCTTGCTTACTTTCTAAGACTGGGAACAAAGTTTATATTCAGCATTGTATTTTAAGCTTTAACCAGTGTAATAAGACAAGAAAAAGAAAATGAATCCATGATAGAAAGGAAGAAATAACTGTTTCAACTCTCAGGTGATATTATTGTATGTGTAGAAAAACCCGAATAACTCACAAAAACTTCTAAGAAGTTATACCTGAGTGTTCCAAGGCTGCAGAGTGCAAGGTAATATACAAAAAATAATTAATTTTTATACACTATCAATGAAGCAAATGATTTAAATTACAAAATTAATACCATATATAAAATCTCCCAAAACTAAAATATTTAGATATAAATCAAAGTTTTCGGCCAGGCGCAGTGGCTCATGCCTGTAATCCCAGCACTTTGGGAGGCCAAGGAGGGCAGATCACGAGGTCAGGAGATTGAGACTGTGGTGAAACCCCATCTCTACTAAAATTCCAAAAATAAAAAAAAGTTTTCATGATATTTACACTGAAAACTAGAAAACACTGATTAAAAAATGCCTAAATACTGTTTGGAGAAGTATAGCATTTTAATAGATTCTAAGATTTTATATTGTTACATTCAACATAATGCTAGTAAAAAAATCTCAGTAGGCTTTGACTCACAGTAAACTTTTAAAAGACTTACCCTAAAGCTCTACTAATAAAGAAAATATTGGCTAGGTGTGGTGGCTCATGTCTGTAATCCCAGCACTTAGGGAGGCTGAGGCAGGTGGATCACCTGAGGTTGGGAGATCGAGACCAGCCTGAGCCACATGGAGAAACCCCATCTCTACTAAAAAAAATACAAAAAAATTAGCCAGACGTGGTGGCACATGCCTGTAATCCCAGCTACTTGGGAAGCTGAGGCAGGAGAATTGCTTGAACCTGGGAGGCAGAGGTTGCAGTGAGTGAAGATCATGGCATTGCACTCCAGCCTGGGCAACAAGAGTAAAACTCCATCGAAAGAAAGAAAGAGAGAGAGAGAGAGAGAGAGAGAGAGAGAGAGAGAGATGAAAGAAAGAAAAGAAAGAAAGAGAGAGAGAGAGAAAGAAAGAAAGAAAGAGAGAGAGAGAAAGGAAGGAAGGAAGAGAAAAAAGAA
>NW_012115444.1:696613-720814 GCF_000951035.1 Colobus angolensis palliatus
AAAGAAAGAAAGAAAGAAAGAAAGAAAGAAAGAAAGAAGAAAGAAAACGAACGAACTGAGTTTTGGATTAAACTTTTCTTCTGCAGTGTATCTGCCTTTGTCTGCAATGGACTCGAAGGTACTATCACCAAAAATTTATTCTAAATTATGTTTCTCCTTGAAGTTTCAGGTCATAAATCCAGGTGGATGTTAACCCCAAATCTAAAATATCAATTTGTGGTTGAAAAGTTTCATAATTTTTTTTTAATTCTCCCAAAATCAAACTTGGAGCATGCATGTATCCCCAGTTACTACGTGGCTCCACTCACTGAGGATTTTGTAATTTTGAAGTCTCAGCTCCATTTAGATGTCCCAGTCCCAACTTTAATTCTGCTTACAAATTTGGTTTTGTCATTTGAGTCTTTCATGTTGACCCTTTGGTAAATCCCAGCCTCTAGACAGCCAGGGACTAGTAGACCTAGACAATACAAATTCTTTTTAGAACTTCTTTATCCTTATAAGTTCACAATTTAAAGAATTGTCTCCATAAACTTATATTAATTTTGCATATCAACTTTAAATACATATATGCCAACAGTTATGAATATGATCTAGAAGTTTCAAAAAATTTTCATTTCACTATGTTGTGAGAAATGGCAGTCCATATCTTTCCTTTTAAGGAAATCTAAAAATTTCTCTCGTGCATATGATACAAAGGTAGAGGGGTATATATGTATGTGTGTGTGTGTGTGTGTGTGTCTGTGTGTCTGTGTGGTGTGTATATAATAAGAAATAGTTTTTTTCTTTAATAATCTTATACTCTAAAAATCAAGTAAATTTAATTACTTTTGACTTGGGACACAGATTTTATATTCTGTAATTTTCTCGTTTTTGATGGATAGATGTTAAAGATGATAGAATAATCTTATTATTGCTCATCAAATCAGAGTTGCTTTTTATTCTACAAATGTACTTCTTCAAATATATGTTTATTCTTCAAATAGGGGCATGAAATTGTGACTTCTATAAATTGAAGAAATTGATATGTTCAATTATCTCTTCCCCAAAGTTTATTTTAAAAAGATTTTGTACTTGCTAGAAAGTACCACTCATAATTATTACCTTGGAAAATTATGTTATATAATGCTAATGAGCAATAAAGAATGTTTTCATTCATTCAAGTCATAGGGAAAAAATAAATGTGTCATTTGAATACAGATGTGTCATTTTACCAAATATAAATGTGTGAAATTCTTAGCATTTTGTTTTATTCTTTGATGACATGCATTTCCATTTTAGAAAAAGAATTAATACAGTGTAATTATAGCATAAAAAGAAATGTTTCTTATTATTAGGCATTCATATCAGATAAAGGATGCCTTGTGAGTGATAATATAGTTTGAGAGGAGCTACAGATTATACACGAAATTTGCCTTGAAATTTCATTCCCATATCACCCACATTTTATTTACTTGCAATGTACATTTTATCTGGGCCAGTTATAGACTAAGTCAGTCAAAGAGGTTCTATATAATCCAGTCAATACAATCAGAGAAAGTATTTTTCAATATGAAATAATGTCATAATGTATTAAAATGGCACATAACATTCACAGATTGTTTGACAGATGTTTTAAATCTCAGGTTATTTACTTTCAAATATGAGAAATGAGTACAACATTTTTAAAGTAGATGCTATTTATAGTGTGCTAAATGCTACACCTTTGCTCTTGCATACTTTTAAGTTTTGTAAAGCACTCAAGCTTGGTAAAATATTCAAATGAGTCTTTACTTTTGGTTCAGAGTTTTGAAAAAATGGCAGTTCCTCATCTCTGCCAACCTCATCCAGTACTTCTTTTCTCTTTGGTTATTATTATTAGTTTTAATCATTCAGCATCCACCAGTTTGCTTCAGACATTTCCTGGCTACCTCTTCTCTTGTTGCTTCACTGGATCATCTTTTCTACCTTCTGCGGCAATAGGGTCATTCTTGAAATGTTCGTTCATTTTTCTAATTCTCATATCCCTCAATGTTTCTGATATCACATTTTTTAGGATGCCCCCCATACCTATATATCTAATGCTATCAATAAAATTCACCTAATAAGATTAGCATCTTCTTAGAAGATTCATCTTTCTTTCCAAATTTTTTCCACTTACTTATTTCCTAATCTTCGTTCATTATATCCATATTCTCCAAAGGCCTAAAATTTCAAATTCATATTTTATGGTACTCTTTTCTTTATATTGTTCACCTTCCCTGTTGAATCAGTTACAAAGATATGCTGGTTTTCTCTGAAGAAAGTCACAGGCTTCTTTATCAGCCATTTCCACTGTTCCAACCAAATCCAAGTCTCAGAATCCTTCTTTCCTTTAAGTATCATCACTGTGCAATCCATCTTAAACCTATTGTTAGCATTATCTTTCTAAAACAGTTTTGAATGTATCACTTCTCTGTTTAAACATTTTCCTATATTATAATGCCTTGGTACCATAGTATGTTACTAAAGATCTTTTATTTACCAAAATTATCTTCAATTGTTGGCCTTAGAAACACACTGCCCTTGAACCAGATTCTACCTCTGCTGTGTTCCTTTTGTTCCTCTACCATTGTACCTTGATACCTTTGTCACTCCTTCTACCTGAAATGTACACTTACACTTTTTCTCTCACTTCCACTTGTTGAACAATTTATTACCATTTAAGGACAAATACAATGTCACCATCTCCATGAACCTGTTCTGAATGTATTAATCAGAAGCAGTATCACCTGTTGTTTACTAAACCTAAACATTTGATGGGATAATGATATTGAACCCATATTATTTCCTCATTAACTCTAAATCCCATACTCTGGGAGCCATTTATACCCACTGCACTTAGGAAAGTAGTGTGAATGCAGAAGATGGTCAGAGATTAAGTAAAGCAAGTATCTTTTAGGAAGGAATGCTTGCTTATGGAAAGATATTGTAATTGCTTCTGAACTGTGTGATTTTGTCCCTTTTGTGAAATTGTTGATTTATTTCAGATGCTTTTTAGTAAAAGAGAGACATAAAATTACCTTACTGAGATACCTTGTAAAGAAAAATTTAAACTAACAAAGACTATCAGTGTTCTTTCTCCACGTTTGACTTTCCACCTCTCCTGTTCTTTCTCTTTACACTGGCATGGCTAAATACCAAATGCTAGTACTTAATAGCGTAGTACAGGTGCTCAAACATTGGCCTTATAAACTGGATCCCTATGTTGCTGTTTCAGCTTGGCTACTAAAAAGCTATATGACCTGGAGCAGTCACCTTACACGTTCCTATTTGTCCTATCTTTAAAATGAGGGATTGGGCTTTATTATCTCCTGATTACTTTCAATATCAAAATCCTACAATTATTTTTAGTGATAAAATCCAGATTTAAATTTCTATTTTAAAACAAATTTCTCAGGAGTTCACCTAAAATGACATCAAAAAACACCACAATGGATCAAGTTCAAAAATCTCCTATATCAGTCCAAAAGAGAGAGTGGTTTATCATAGTCACTGTGAAAACTGTAACCCTTTTCCAGTTGGGTGAAAGCCACCAAATTACTGATCTTGCTCAGCCATGGCCACTGCTGACTCAGGCCTTAACACAGCTAGCAAGTATCAATGCACGTGTAAGTTATGATTTAGATCTACTACAACTATTAAATGCCTTTGAAAGTGATGACTAGGAGCCACTTCAAGAGGCCAATGCAATTCATTCCCGGAAGAGCTTACAAAGCAAAACTTAATATCCTTTCCTTTCAGTCCCCATTGCCACTGAATTTCAAATCTATGTATAACTAAACCAAATCTTTGAGTTTTCTTATAACAATAAACTATATAGGGACTTACCTAGTGCTGTTCATTCTGAAGTCAGAAAGTCTTTATGGAAAAATAATTTGTATATCCATTGCAAGCTTTCCAAACTTCCTAATAAAAGGATGCACACACTGCTGTAAGATGCCAAGTTTTGGGAAGTGTGAAACATATTCTGACAGTTCAATTGAAATAGCTATTGAGCATGAAGGCAAAACACCTGTTGAGAAGGGAAATAAACAACAGCAAAAATCCCTGCTGAATTTTTCAGACAAAGTAGAGAAGATCAGAAGGACTCTTTATTCAGTGATAATAAATTCATGAATAAAGTGGGAGAATTGTTGTCAGAATTTAGGTATCAATCATTACTGCTGATCTATTGTCCTTTATTGAGTCTTCAGTTGCTTCGTTTGCCTAACTTATTAAAGTGGTATGAGAATCCAACAAGATAGGAGAACATAAAGCTTATCTACCTGGAAACACTAGTCATTAAATATCAACTGTTCTTTAAGAGACATATAGAAATCAGAAGATTTCAAATAAGAATCTGAGTTTTGGATTTCTTTAGAAAAACTAGGTGGGGGGATAGGACAGGAATTCTTGTGTTTCCTTTAGCCTGAATGGCAAAACCATGCTGAAACTGAGTTACTGGTTCAACACTTTAGCATATATTTTGCATTATGCCCACTGCCAACCACAGGTAAGCTTCATCATTTCACCACTGGACATTTACACATTTGTTTATGTGATGTTCAAAATAGCTATTACTGGCAATTTTATTTATTTAAAAGTTTATCAGTCTGCATATATTTTAAAACATGTTAGAATAAAACCACATATCCTCATGCCACCTTTTAAAGCTTCATAGTTGGTCAAGCTAGAGATTCTTACTATAAGGCTACTAATTTCATACTACTTTTAAATTTCAGGAGCCCTTATATTTTCAGATATAAAAAGCACATATGTGAGGCAGTAACACATATATTGAAATTAATGTTAGTAAACCACAAGCAAATAAAAAAAGTTCAAAACTATAGACTAGAAGGTGTGTATGATTCACATAGATCTTGAATTTAACAGTCAAATTTGATTTTACATGAAAACATTAAAGAGATAATCATGGTACATTACTTCCAATGTGCTTGGTGTATATAACCTGCCCTACTTTCTAGTCTAATTAACTATATCAAACTCAACTGTTGAAATAGAAGTAAATGGTGAAACATAAGGATCTTCCTGGAGTGTGAACAAAAAAGGACAAGATTCAAAAAATTCCCTTCTTCTGAGTTTTCTTTCTTATTTTTGTTTATAATTGACACATAATAATTGTACATGTTTGTGGGGTATACTGTGATGTTTTAATACATATATGCATTGTATAATGATCAAATCAGGGTAATTAACATACCCATTACCACACCATTATCATTTCTTTGTGGTGATAACATTCAAGATCTTCTTTTCTAGCTATATTGAAACATATAATACACTATTTTTAGCTGTAGTCACTCTGCTATGTTATAGAACACCAGAATTTATTCTTACTATACAACTGTAACTTTGATCTCATAGAAATAAAGAGTAGAATAGTAGTTACCAGAGGTTGAGGAGAGAAAAGGGGATGGAGGATGGAGAGAGGTTGGTCAATGAGTACAAATACTTTAGATTCCACATATGAGTGAGCTCATGCAATATTTGTTTTTCTGTACCTGGTTGATTTCACTTAACAATGTCCTACAGGTTCATCCATGTTGTCACAAATGACAGAAGGTCATTCTTTTTGTAGCTGTATATATTCCATTGTGTATGTTTAGCATATTTTCTTGATCTATTTGTCCACTGATGGATATTTAGGTCAATTCTATCACTTACATAATGTGAACAGTGCTGCAATAAACATATAAATGCATATATCTCATTGACTTCTCATTTTATTTATCTGAATATATACCTCACAGTGAGACTGCTGAATCATATAATAATTTTATTTTTAATTTTTTGAGAAATCTTCATGTTGTTTTCCATAATGTCTGTACTAATTTACATTCCCACTAACAGTGTATGAGTGTTTCTCTTTTTCTTTATCCTCACCAGCATTTGTTATTTTTTATCTTTTTGATAATAGCAATTTTAACAGGTATGAGGTAATATCTCACTGTGGTCTTGATTTCTATTTCCATGATGATTAGTGATGCTAATCATTTTTTGTCAAGCATCTACTGGCCATTTGCATGTCTTTATTATGTTGAGTTATATCCCTGCTATACCTAATTCACTGAAAGTTTTTATCATGATGGGATTTTGAATTTATGAAATGCTGTTTCTTCATCTATTGTAATAGTCATATGTTTTTTGTATCTGATTGTGTTAATGTACTACATTTATTGATTTGCATATTATAAACCATCTGATATAGGTTGTATATTTGTCCCCCCAATCCTATATTAAAATGTAATACCTAGTGTTGGAGGTGGGGCCTGGTGAAAGGTGATTAGATCATAGATGTGAATTCCTCATTGACTGGTGTTGTGCTATCCTTGTAATTGTGAATGAGTTCTCATGAGATTTGGTTGTTTCCAAGTGTGTGGCACCTCCCACTCACTCTTTTGTTCTTGCTCTCACCATATGATGTGCCTGTTACCACTTCATCTACCACCATGAGTAAATATTCCCTGAGGCTTCCCCAGAAGCTGAGCAGATGTTGGCACCCTGTAGGGCCAATTAAATCTCCTTTTTAAAAAATAAATTACCCAGTCTCAGGTGTTGGTTTGTAGCAATGCAAGAAGAGCCTAACACATCATCCTCAAATTCCTGTGATGAATCACATTTGATCATAGTAAGTGATTTTTTAATGTGTTGATGGATTCAGTTTGCTAGCATTTTGCTCAGGATTTTTGCCTCTGTGTTTCAGAGATACTAACCTGTAGTTTTCTTTTACTGTTGTGTCATTATCTGGTTTTGGTGTCAAGGTAATCCTTGCCTGGTAGAATGAGTTAGACATATTCCTTCTTCTTCAATTTAACACAGTAGTTTTAGAAGAATTAGTATTAGTTCTTTGCAAGTTTGGTAGAATTCAGTAGTGAATTTGTCAGATCCTAGGCTTCTCTTTGATGGGGTAATTTTTTTTTTATTCCTGATTCAATCTTGTTACTCATTATTTGTTCAGGTTTTCTATTTCTTCATAATTCAGTGTTGATTCTTTTTTTCTAGCTTTCCAATTTGTTTATGTATAGTTGTTGATAAAAGTCTCTTATGTATTTCTGTTGACAAATTCTGTGTAATATATCTTTTTTCTTCTCTGATTTTATTTATTTGAATCTTCTCTCTTTTGTTCTTAGTGTAGCTAATGTTTTTTTTTTTTTGATTTTCAAACAAAATTGTTTTTCTTTGATGGATTTTTTTGTATTGTTTTAAAATCTCTCTTTCTTTTTTTTGTTTTGCTGTTGTTGTTGTTTCTGCTGTGATCTTTGTTATTTCTTTTCTTCTACTAATTTTGCATTTGGTTTTTCAGAAATTTTCTAGTGCACCAGTTGGTTTTTAATTGAATATCTTTTTACTTTTTTGATGTAGGAATTTATTACTCTAGCATTTCCTCTTTGACATGCTTCTGCTATATCCCGTAGGCTTTCATTTTCATTATCTCTGGAAATTTTCAGAAATTTCTTTTCTTCATGGGAATACAAGAGCATGCTGTTTTATTTCCATGTATCTCTAAAGTTTCCACCATTCCTTTTGTTATTGACTTCTAGTTTTATTGATTTCTAGCATTATTCCATTGTGTTTAGGAAAAGTACTTGATGTGATTTTTATTTTTGAAAAATGTCTAAGACTTGTTTAATGACTCAGCATAGTCTATTCTAAAAACTGTTCCATGTGCACTTGAAAAGAACATGTATTTTGTAGTTGTTGGATAGAATGTTTTGTAAATATCTGTTAGGTTCATTTGATCTAGACTGCAGTTGAACTCTGATGTTCTTTTGTTGATTTTTCTCTCGATCATCCATCCATTGCTGAAAAGGGGAGTGATAAAGTTTTCACCATTATTGTCCTGCTGTCAATCTCTTCCTCTAGGTTAGTATTTGCTTTATATATTTAGGTGCTTCAGTGTTGAGTGCATGTATATGTACAAATGTTATAACAGCTTTGTCATTATATAATAATCTTCTTTATATTTATTTTACAGTACTTGACTTGAAGGTTATTTATGTAAGTACAGCTATTTCTGCTTTTTAAGGGGTGCACATTTGTGTAGATGTGTTTTTGCTTTTCTTCACTTTCAGTCCATTTGTATCTTCATAAATGGAGTGAGTTTCTGTAGGCAGCATAAAGTTGGGTGTGTGTGGAAGGGGGATTGTGTGTGTGTGTGTGTGTCTGCTGTGTGTATGTTTAATCCATTAAACAACCCTATGTATTTTAATCAGTGAATTCATTTATATTCAAGGTTATTGATTTGTTTTTCTAAGACCAGCCGAGCGAGCACAAAAGAACCAGTGGGTAGGCAAGTGTAGGAGCAAAACTGCAAGTTTATTTTGGTAACCTAAGGTGTGGGGAAGAAGTCTGTCGGCCTCCGGCAAAGAAGGCCGACAGAGTCCCCCCTCGTGGGGCTCTCGGGCGGGGTTCCTGCATCACGACTTCAGTGGGGCTGGAGGAAGACCGCGTGGCTCACTGGCGGAGAGCGGCTTTTCTAGGAGTGGGAGGGCAATAGGCAGGGCACGGGCGTGTCGGGGGCGTTCCGCAGGTGTGACCAGGTAAATCTTGGTCTCTTTGGATTGACGTCACCTGGTGCATGCCCAGTTTGTCTGCACCTTCCCTGGTCACCGGCTGCATTTTCGCGCGCGTGGGAAAAGTTGGGAGGGGGGAATGAAGAACCCGGAAGTGCACCATCTTGCCTCCGTTCGTCCAAACAGTTATTATTTCTAGGTAAAGAGTTTACTGTCACTTTGTCACTTTTTAAAACTGTTTTGGAGATTCTTTCTTTCATTTTTCTGTCTTTTTTGTGGTTAAGTGATTTTCTCTAGTATGCTTTGGTTCAGCACTTTTTATTTTTAGTGTATTCATTATAAGCTTTTACATTTTAAACCATTCTTTTTCCAAATTTTGAATTTTGGTATATAAATTTACTTCTTTTTACATGTCCTTTCTCTTAAATAGTTGCTGTTATTATCATTAATTTTTTTTTCTTTTAGATACTAAAAGATGAAAGTGATATTATATAAAG
Organism: Colobus angolensis palliatus; assembly: GCF_000951035.1. Taxonomy (NCBI): domain Eukaryota; kingdom Metazoa; phylum Chordata; class Mammalia; order Primates; family Cercopithecidae; genus Colobus; species Colobus angolensis. The sequence continues at coordinate 705,642 of NW_012115444.1, forward strand.
ATATAAAGTGTCATCTATGGTTCCAGCTACTTGGGAGGCTAAGGTGGGTGATTCATTTGAGCCTGGGAAGCAAAGGTTCCAGTGAGCATTTTAGTAGGTCTGGTGTTGATGAATTCCTTCAGCTTTGGTTTATCTGCAGAAGCCTTTATCTTTTCTTTATGTTTGAAGAATACCTTTGCTTGGTACACTGTTCTTGGTTGGTAGGTTTCTTTCTCCTTCACTACTTGAATATACCATATCATTTTCTCCTTTCCTGCAGGGTTTTTGCTGAGAATCTGCAGAAAGCAGATTCTGGACCCTGGTTAATGTGATATGTTTCTTTTCTCTTCTTGTTTTCAGTGTTCTTTCTTTATCTTTGATTTTTTTTTTTACAATAATTTGATGGGTGTTGGGAAATTCCTTTTGGGTTAATTTGATTGGTAACTTCTGTGTTTCTTGTAAGTGGATGTTGTTTACTATATCTAGATTTAGGAGATTTTTAGCTATGATTTCCTTAAATATGTGTTTTAGATCTATTCTCCCTTTTGTCATTTGGAAAATCCTATTATGTGAAGGTTAGTTTACTTAATAGTGTCCCACAATTCCTGTAGATCTTCTTCATCATATATTTTTTTTCTTTTTGCTCCTCTGATTAATTTCATATGTCTGTCTTCAAGTTGTTTCCTCTGATTATGTCTATTGTAAAAGTTTTCTATTGAGCATTTTCAGTTCAGTTATTGTATTTTTTATTTCTAGGATTTATATTTTGGCTTTAAATATGTTTCTTTATTTGTCAAATATCTCATTGTATTTATGGATTGTTTTCCAAATTTTACTTAATTTTCTATTTATATTTTATGTGATTCCCTGAAATTTTTAAAGTAGATTATTCTCAATTTGGAATTCAGACATTTTACAGATCAATTCTTCTGTGTCCATTATAGAGCTTTGTTTATTTTTTTTGGTGGTGTCATATTTTCCTGATTTTTCATAATCCTTTTATCTTCATATTGATGCCTGGGAATTTGAGGAGATGGTCACCTCTTTCTGTTTTTGCAAGTGTTTTTTGTGGTCTTAGATCATTACAACTTAATATTATTACTTAATTGCTGTCCAGCTTTTGACTCCGCTGGGGAGGACATAGTGTGTATCAGAATTTAAATGCCACACTGGAGTGAAATCACTGCTCTGCCATTGTTTGTTATTTGGAAAAGACTTATTGTGAGCACCAGAACTTAGTAAACATTTCAGCTGCTTCTAGAGCAGGGGAAGGTACCACACAAACACAAAAAAGGACTCAGGCATTTCCAGAGCTCATAACCTCTGCAGTGCTATGAGACTTGACAGTGTCCTCAGCATGGCATTCCTGCTGAGCAAAATGCAGAGCAGCTACCAAGATCCACGGGACAGTTGCTGCAATCAGCTCTCCTGATTTTATCTTCAATTCACCCAAGTCATTCAGCCCTCCTGGAACTCTCAGTGTTTTGCACAGGATGAGACCGAAATATAGGCTTCCCATGAAGACTCCTCAACTGATAGGGAAATTGAATGTTTATTTTCAACTCCCAATTCCTTCCAATTCAGACATCCTAAATGTATAGAAATTTTCTGTGAGCTGTGTTATGTGGCTTGGGGTAGTGGGTGGTAGATTCTAAAATCATCATTTCTTTTATCAGTCACAGCTTCTCTCATTTCTGCAGCCTCCATCAGTTTCTCTGCTTCTCTCTCAAGTTTTAGTAACTTCAGGGTAGTTTTATTGTCTTTCAATAGTTGCTACTTATACCTTTGTTGGGGAAGGTTAAGTATCTTCTGTCACCTTGCTGGACAGATTTTGTAAGTGGTGAATATAATGTCAGAGAACTTGAAAAAATACATACTTCTTAGTTGACTAATTTTAATGATTTTGGCTGTACTATAACAAACCGTTTTGAAGTTTAAAGTCATTGTATTATGACTGAACTGAATAATTCAAGGGTTTTTCTGGTTTATATTTATTTATTAAAAGTATCATTTTGTTCATATATTGTTTTCTTGATTTTGTTTAGTTGTCTACCTGTGTTCACTTATAGCTCATTGAACTTCTTTAAGACTTACAGAGGAAGAAAAGTAGCTCAGAAAGTAGAAGAGTAGAAAGGAGAATCCTGAGGGAAAAAAAATAAAAGAAGAAAGTTTTACAAATAAATTGATCCCATAGTGTAGCAATCTTAGAAAACAGGGTTTGGTCTGAAACTATTTCTTGTTCTACCACAATTATTTATATACTACAGATGAGATAAAACATTATTGAACTTCTACACAGAAACCACCAGTGCTGATTTTTCTAGACATTTATAAAGAAAAACACGCTTAGATGGTTCCTATGATCTTGTCATCTATTTCAGTCAATGTTAATATTGAAATCCTTATTTTCAATGTTCTCCCCAAAACACCTTTGATTTTACATTTATGTTAGGCATGAATGAAAGAAAAAGAACATTATGTTTATTGGACATGGATGATGAATAAAAATGGTTTTTACAACCCTAAGGCTATTTGTAGAGAAGAGAACTGAATTTGCCGTTTTGGCTGAACAAATTGGTCTCTTCACTCAGTGGGAAATGTGGGCTACCAATGTGATGAGCAAAATAAGGCGTATCTATGTTCTAATCCTATCTGTAACACTTACAACTTTGGAGAAGATAGTAATCTTTCTCAACCTGCATTTTTTAAGTGATACAAGGAAAGTAATAATATTTTCAGTTGCCTAAAGTTGTTATAAATATTTGTTGAGATAAATGTAAAATATATAGAGAGCTTAAGGTATAAAATGCATTAAATAGATTTTTATTTTTAAGGATGATATGATTATCTTAATAAACTTAATTATTAAAATACAAAAAATGCAGAAAAGAACAATAATTCTTCAAACTCTTATTGTTCAGAGTAAATTCTTAAAATCTTGCTGTATTTCCTTTGGATTTTATCATTATGTATTTACTAAAAGTGATATATGATTATTATACAAAGTTCAAATAAGAAAGAAAATATATAATAATAAAATAAAAATTTATATCACAGCAGAACAATTATCATTTACTTTAGATTAACCTTATTACTAATAGAGATAGATCTGAAAGATTACATGACGAGAAAGAAGGTAGTCAAGATTAAAATCCAGGTCAGCTAACATCTGAGCCTGGAGTTCCTCTTTAAAGAACATTTATTCTCAACTTATGATTTCTGAGGAAATTTGGTAATATGTTTCCAAGTTGTGATTTTTATTTGTACATCATGCTATAATGTAGCTATCAGTAACATTGATGTCAATCGTTGCCTTTGGTTTTATAGCCCATTATTTTCGATTACTTGTGTAACTTTTATTTTATGTCTTAATAAAAGAACTTTTACACCTTTAAATTACTATTTTCTTCTTATAGCCAAGAAGTCTTATACTTTAAAAATTTAAAAACTTTCTGAACCAGTTCATTATAATCATCCACTATAAATATTAATCACCAGGCCAAGAATATGTCTTAGTTTATACTGTATTTAGTGCTACGCATGATATCTTTTTTTCTTTTTTTGAGATGGAGTCTCACTCTGTCACCTAGGCTGCAGTGCAGTGGCACAATCTTGGCTCACCACAACCTCTGCCTCTCAGGTGCAAGCAATTCTCCTGCCTCAGCCTCCCTTGTAGCTAGGATTACAGATGCCCGTCATCATGCCCAGCTAATTTTTATATTTTAGTAGAAACAAGGTTTCACCATGTTGGCCAGGCTGGTCTTGAACTCCTGAGTTCAGGTGATCCACCCTCCTTGGCCTCCCAAAGTGCTGGGATTACAAGCGTGAGCCACCACGCCCAGCCACATAATATGTTTTCAATATTACATATGAAGGAGAAAAACACATTTACCAAAATCATATGTTGTAATAAATATTCTTGCTTTGTTTTGTTTTTCTGAAACCTGTGGAAATACCTTAAAAATTTCTAGAGGTTTTGGAATCTGTGTTATCCCTTTTGGCAGAAGTGTCATAATATCATAATTTACTGTGAAACTGACCACGGGTTTTCTGCAGATGTCATGTTCTGAGCAGAAATGAGAGAGGAGATTGTTTCGTTTAGGCTGTTCTATAAACTCATCACAGCTGAACGAATTTGATCAAAAGTCATGGTTCAAACTCTATATATGTCATGCAGTAGGTGCTGGATAATATGTGTGTGTGTGTGTGTGTGTGTGTGTATATATATATCCTTGATTATCCTATGTCCTTAATCATACTGTAAGATTTAGAAATGTAAGAAATCTAAAGCAGACCAATTAATTTCTCTCACTGTACATTTAAGCCAACAAAGGCCCAAAGAAACACATTCCAAAAGAGTAAGGGACACAGCTAGTTAGTGGCAGGACTGGGCTGAAAACCAGAAGGGTATCTTGATATCTAACCAAGCCCTCTTTCTTTTCTCGCTGTTGCTTTAATGACCGCATTTCTCATTTTCTGTCCTTTTCTTTAGACCCAGGCAGAACTTCTCTTAATTAACATTGAAGGATTGACCACTGGGATCGTGCTAGATGCTATTTTCTCATGTAGTTCTATTTTATGAGGTTTATCTATTTTTTCATCATATTAACTTTAAACCAATCTCTCACGGTTTTTTAATACTTCTTAGCAAAATTATTGAAGACATGGAAATTATTTTTGCAAAAAGTCAACAATTTATTTCAAACAAACACAAGGATAACTCTATATTGAAATGGGTTTTTGCTAAAATTCTATTTTTTTAATACTGGTATCCTTAAGCACATATTATCTAATACATATACATGATGCCATCCAAAGTACTGGAAACATTTGCTAAAATGCTTACATAAAATATTTAGTCTTTATTTTTAGAATTTATGTCTGATACAGGGCAAAGTCAGCACTGGAAGATTTCCTCATATTAAAATAAGAGATTTTTTATTATTCAAAGTAAGCTCAATAGAGATCCAGGGAATTTTTCCAAACACAGTAGAAGAAATACCTGATAAATTTTAAACTTTATTAATTGACAAAGACAATTTGGCAAAAGTTTATAATTAAATTTTTTGGCCAAAAAATAAATACAATTACTATTGTCAGTAACAGCAGCAGTATCATTAAAAATGAATATTTTACGTATCTTTTCAGGACTCAATTATGTTTTATACTTAGAAACACCTCCTTAGGCAAACTCTGATCGACAATGAGTTTGGCAAATCTCTGCTTTGTTTCGATAACATCACTGAATGTAGCATTGGGAAGAGAGGTGCACAGTTGACTCTCGTGTACCATTATAAATTGGCTCCAGCAAAACACTGCATAAATAGTAATCTCGCTGGAAATATTATTGGATAACATTATATTAGGATAGTATTCTCGTCATATTTCACGTATGAGTTATTTGAACAGACTCTTAATGTCCTTTCAATACAATGGAGAAAGACTTATGTTCTAAGAAGGAAAGAGATAATGTAACTGCCCAAGGGGTTTTCCTTGCCCTCTGCCTAGACAGAGCCGATTTATCAAGACGGGAATTGTCATAAAGAGTTTAACTCATACAAAGCCGGCTGTGCAGGAGACCAGAGTTTTATTATTATGCAAATCAGTCTCCCTAAAAACTTGGGGACATAGTTTTTTAAGGATAATTTGGTGGCTAGGGGGTTGGAAAGTGGGGACTTCTGACTGGTCTGGTGAGAGATGAAATCACTGGGAGTCCCAGCTTCCTCTTGCACTGAGTCAGTTCCTGGGTAGGAGGCCACAAGACCCAAGAAGCCATCAAGTACAGCGTCTGTAAAATATCTCAGGCACTGATCTCAGGTTTTACAAAAGCAATGTTATCCCCAGAAGCAATCTGGGGAGGTTCAGATTCTTGTAGCCTCCAGATGCATGACTCCTTAACCATAATCTCTAATCTTGTAGCTAAATTTTTCGCCCCCTGCAAAGGCAATCTAGCCTCCAGGCAGGAAGTGAGTTTATTTTGGGATGGGGCTGTTACCATTTTTGTTTCAAAGTTAAACTATAAACTAAATTCCTCCCAAAAATAGTTCTGCCTAAACCCAGGTATGAATTAGGACAGCATAGATGTTAGAAGCAAGATGGAGTCAGGTAGATCTCTTACATTGTCATAATTTTCTCAGTTATAATTTTTGCAAAAGTGATTTCAAGAGGATCTTCCACACTGTATTTCTTGAGTTCAGGGGCTTTGAATATAAAAATGAAAGTAAAGGTTCTTTATTTTTACTCCAAATATAATTTCTTCTGTTTTGTGTAAGCTACAATATGAACTCTGAGTATTTATCATTCTGATGGGCTTTTAAAAGGCAGTGGGGGTGAAGAGAAAAGTAAAAGAACCTGTAAGCTTCAAGACAAAATAAGAAACAAATGGCCTGTATTTAATTCATAAATAAGAATGTAACCTCCAACATACCTTCAACAAGCAGGATTCTCCCAGAAAAAAAAAAAAAATTCTGTCATACAAAATCTTTTCTTGTTGCACATATGGAAGATTTTGCAGTTACAGTTACTTTGTTTTCTATTCCATAGAATGTTATCGGGTTTTGGTAGATATATTTAGAACAATAATTATTAAGATGTGATTTTTGGCTCCAAATTTCACTGTAATCCTCTCAGTGGGTCCGATAAAACAACTTTTTTTCGCAGTAATGATAAGAAGGTGTTTGCCTTTCTCACTGTGTATGCATTTGAATTCATGATACAAGAGCAGTGATATATAAAATCATTGATGTGTTAACAAGAATTGAGGCAGTGATACCAAATAATTTCTCACACCACACAGGTGGAAAAAAATACCTGTTTCACCTAAGAATGTCTTAGAAAATTATTACTTTTATTAAATTTTTTATTTTGAAAACATGTCTTTTTATACTCTATATGATGAAAATGAGAAATACATATAAAGTGCATTTCTGCTGCCCATCCAAGTACAAAGATTGTATCAAGAAAAGTAATTGTGCAATTGTTTGACTTGTGAGCTGTTGTAGCTATCTGTTGTTATTAAACACCATCTTCACTTGAAAGAATGACTGTCAAAGTATTGTTATTCAGAATTTAGTGTTACAGAGTTGAGGAACAGAACTGTTTACTTAAAGGAAAACAGCTAACAGTGTGTGTTGCAAATAATGAAATTTTAATTTCAAAAGAAACAGAATTTTGCAAAACTTTTATCCACCATTATGAGCTTGACAGTTTCTCAGTACAAGAAAATGTTTCTGACGAGCTCAATGGTGATATTAACATGTGATTATTCACATTAACCCTAGTTAAGTGTATCAACTTTTGTGAAGTCTACACAACTCAGTAAACTGATAATTTTTCAAATGATCAGTGACCTTACACAAATTTCACTTTATATCTAAGATATATCAGTGAAATTAAACAGATTATAAGAAGTTCATTGATACAATTTCCATTCCAAATTGCAACTAATCTTTAAGAAACTACTATTTGTAAAGTTGAGGGTAACATCAAATTGGAATAACTGCAGCAATCATGAGGCTATTAAAATACTCCTCCCTTAGATTACTCATACACATAGATTACTCATCTATCATATTACATAGATGTGTAATCTATGTGAGTCCAGATTTTCTTCACATACTAAACCAAAACAAAATATCACAACATATTGAATGTAGAATAAGTTGTGAGTTCACATATATATTAAGAGAATGAGAGATTATATACACTGGGCAAAAAGAAAGTATAAGACCAGCAAATTCTTTATTTAAATTTTTTTCTTTTGCCTTCAGGTAGATTATATGAAGAATTATAAACCGTATGTCTTCCTCTAGAGCTATTGTTACATGTATATTTTTGCATTCATCTTAAGACTTCAGCTTTTTCTTCATGTGTAATGGAATACGTTGAAGGCTCATAATGTGCTAATAGTCAGTGTAGTGATTTGTAAACTATATTCTACAACTCATTGGAAAATATAAGAAATAGAGTAATAAAATATTTTGGGCACATTGTCAGAAAACAATTTTATATATTGCGTGTGTTTGTTGGTTTTTGCTGATTATAAATCTGTACAGTACTTTGGAGTCTTTTACAATAAGAATACTTATCAGGACTGAAGCAATAGGTTTGATTAAATTGATGAATCTCAAGAACAATACTTAAAATACAAGAAGTTTAGATATTTTGATAACTCAGGTTTCTTAAAATAATAAAACAGCTTTTACATGGAACTTAACTAGAATTTACTGTGAATATTAACATTTATTGTGGAAATTTACTAGGTCAGTCTTCTTACTCAAAGTCATGTTAATGAACAGTGAAATTTAATCCAACAAATATTTATTATGTATTTCACAATTAGTGGACTACAGGCTAAGAATTACTGTGAAGTTAACATTTTAAAAAAACAGTGTCCATAATGCAAACATAAAGGAAAATTTAGGTATACTTTTTTTTTATTATTAAGTTTGGGGCACAAATAACCTAGAAGCATTTCAAATTACTGATTTTATTTCTTAAAGACTTAACCTAAGAATCTGTGGGAAAGCATTAGTGCCACTAGTAGGCTGCAATTTGTTTACTTTTTATGATTCATTTGTCCCTGCTTATGAAAATGTATTATTAAAATGGAAAATAAAATTCCAAATGCAATTGAGAAAATAAAAATCACTTGAATTTATCTGTCCCTTATATTCCGTCAAAAATTTCCTTGCATAATATGATTTTGACTTCTTCCAAAAAAAAGTCAGAAGGTGAAATAACAGTTGTATAGGTGAATTTATACAAAATATTTTTCATTCAATAAATAGTAGAATACAGTTTAAGTTCAATAACTATTATGTCAATATCTACTTATAATTAAGTTAACAATATTGTTAAACCAGAGTTTTTCTATCAGAAAACTAACTTAAAATTAATTCTAAACAGTATTTTATGCATACATACAATATTTATCATTGACTCTTATGGGCTAAACACTAGGTGTAAGAAGGAGCAGAGAGATGAATAAGAAATTACTTTCCACACAGAGTTAAATATCCAATAAACATGTTCTCTAATTTTTTCTAACAGATTAACATTATAGATTTTTAGCAAAGCATTTACTTCTGAACAATGAAAGAAAAATTCTAACAGTGGATATTTTTAGGTCAATAACTATGCAGCTTTTAATCGACTTTCAGCATTTCTAAAATAACAGAAACTATTCTTGAAAAATCCATTATATTTTTCTGTTCACTGAATTTGTTGAATAATGATAAAGGATTAAATTCACTTCAATTTTAACTCCCCCTCTCTTACTTTCGGCCAGAGATGAGAAATCAGAAATAAATATTGAAGTACCTAAAATAATTATCTTCTGTTTCAGTATTTACAACTTCTTTTTTTATTATTAATTTTACTTTATTTTATTTTAGAGACAGGATCTTGCTTTGTTGCAGTGGCATGATCGTAGCTCGCTGCAGCCTCATACTCCTGGGCTCAAGGGATCCTCCCACCTCAGCCTCCCCATTAGCTAGAATTACAGATGTATGCCACTACATCTGGATAATTTTTTAAATATTTTTTTTTTTTGCTGAGACAGGGTCTTGCCAGTCTGGTTTGAACTCCTGACCTCAAGTGACCCTCTGGCTTTCACCCCACAAAGTGCTAGGATTACAGGTATGAGCCATCATGCCTGCTCCACCACAATTCTTTTAAATTTACCCTTTTATCCATTCTTCCTTTTTTAAAAAAAACTATTATCTTATTTACCTTGGGTTCTGTATTTATTAGGTAAATTAAAAATTACTAATTGTAGACTAAGACAAAACAAAGCAAAATAAAAGTCCATAAATCTTTAAAACAATTTGAAATGATTGAAGGACCACACTCTATTTACAGAAACAAATTCCTAGCAAAAATATCTTGAGGAAATTTAGACCTAGTCTTCCTATATTTTTTTTCTGTTTTAAAAAATATCATGCAAATTTCATCCATGTAGGAGTGATAAGACATATTTCACAGATCCCTACTCATTCATTCATTATTAAACATCTACAATGTGGTCAAGAGAGTATAAATTATTAAAAATGAAACATTAATATGAATCAGATGTATTAGTTGCAGCCTCATAACGAAAAGTAGACACTCATTTATTCAAATGTATTGCAAGTATAAATAATGACAAGATCAGGGATATAAGAGATGAAATTCCAGATCTTAAGTTTATTAGCTAGTTGTGAGAGAGATTTAAATATGCTCAATTTTAAGATAGTGTGATAAAGTATTGCAAATAGAACAGTGCCTAAATTTCATATAGTTTTTAGGTTTTTAGGAAAGCTTTCATAATGTCAGAAATGAGTTTTTTTTTTTTTTTTAATGTAAGAAGCAAATAGCTGTACATTCATAAAAGTACAATGAATGAAAGAAAGGATTAAGTTCTGGCTGGGCATGGCTGGCCGCTCACGCCTGTAATCACAACACTTTGGGAGCCCGAGGCGAGTGCATCACTTGAGGTCAGGAGTTCAAGATCAGCCTGGCTAGCATGATGAAACCCTGTCTCTACTAAAAAACACAAGAATCAGCAGAGCACAGTGGTGCACGCCTGTAGTTGCAGCAACTCAGGAGGTTGAGGCACAAGAATCGCTTGAACCCTGGACGTGGAGTTTGCAGTGAGCCGAGATCGCATCACTGAACTCTATCCTAGGCAACAGAGCCTCTCAAAATAAAACAAAACAAAACAAAACAAAGAAAGGATTGTCATTTTAAAACGATGGAGAAAATACTCAGTTTTTGAATGAGTGACACTACAGAAGTCAGACTGCATAGGTGTGAATCTGTATTATATCACTTACTATTCTGTGTGACCTTGAGCAATTAGCCCCGTTCTGGACAGAGTAGGGAAAATAATAGTACTGATATCAAAGACTTATTTTAGAGATTAAATGAGGGGGTAGAGATAAAGTGCTTAAAACCGTGCCCAGAACTCAACAACTACTCAATGCATACTATCTATCATTACAAGAACTTATATAGAATATTACTTTCAATTGGAGAAGGGGTGGATTTATTAAAGAATGCACAGATACCTATCACCCAGATTTTTGTTTCTAATGTAATTCTCCAATAAAATGAACCAAGGCTCCTTGTAGAAATGGCACATTCCAGGACTTAGCAAGAGCAAATAAAACAAACATAAACAATAAAACAAATAAAATAAAACATAACACCACAATGATGGGGATATGTCAAAGAGACACAGGAGCAATTGAAAGAGTTCCCAATTGTCAAAACTGAGACAATTTGAGCAATACAATGAAGTGTTATTGGATTATAACCCAAAGAATAAAATAAATATCAGGGAGTCCAAACAGATATAAATAAATGAATAAATTAATAAATGGGAGAGAAGAGACAATACTCCCTTGCAGAACAGTTTCAAATAATTTATGTAAATATTTGCCCTCAAGGAGGTGGAAAATGACTCCCACTTCTTTTAGTTTGGATTTTTAAATGGTGACTTTCTTTCATGGAATACAATATGGGAAGAGGAAAAAAGGAATGACTCTAAAGTGGTGAAACCTGACAAGCACTACCTCAGGTCAACATCAACAGTAATGTCATGTTGGAAATATACACTTTTTATATAATTTGATGAGAATGGCATTTTAGCTCTGTGGCCTTCTTCAAAAGATCACATAACCCCAGTCTCATCAAGGGAAACATTAGATAAACCTCAATAGAGAAACTTAATAAACGTCAAACAAGTCAACTAAGATAAAATCCGAAACTTCTACCAAACGTCTTTCCAAAAAAAAATATCTGTTAGTTGACTCCAATCACATCTCCATTACTCTTCTTGTAAAGTATGAATCAAGCCCAAGCATGTAGCATTTATTGACCAACATAAAAAAAAAAAAATCTCTGGACTTTGGAAATGGTCTTTTAAAGATATTTCTATGCCTTGGAGCCATTTGTGACTCGGTGAGAATAAGTTATGTTTATGGGTAAAAGAATGAGTGAGAATAGTATTGCATATAAAAAACAAAAGAAATAGCAGATGAAGAAAGTTGAAAATGGGAACCCAGCAAAAAAATAAATACTAAATCAGGGCAAGTAGATAAAAATGTGCACAAGTCCAAAAATGGATAACCTGCTATGATATTGTATTTTTAGTTCCAGTTGTCTTAATTTTGCGAGTGTGTGTGTGCATGTGTGGAGGGTGCAGGTTGTTGTTGCTGTTTCACATATAATAATGACAAAAGATGTGCCTCTAATGTTTTCAATTACTTGAGGACTAATTTTAAAGACTGCAGTTGGATGCTATTGTAAGTGATCTGTGTTACGTATTTCTTTAGTACCCATTATAAACTAAATGCCATTTGAAGACTTAAAGGTGAAAGTTCCTGAATTCATGTATTTTCTTGGTCTTCTGAAGCACCAGAATTTTTTAAGAACAGAAAAGTAAACATTGATTTGCACCTCTTGAACCCTGCACTTGAATACAGGTAAGTTCAGTTAATGGTATCTCAGCATGCTGCATGTTATGTGCAAGTCGTATGACATAACTTAAGGTGTGTGTGTTTGAAATACACCGATATAAGAGAGCCTTTGAAAGTTTGTTGACAGCCTGCTTAAAATCATTTCCAAGAGAGAAACGTTTCTCAAAAAATATTCTAAGTAAGCAGAAATAAAGGGACGCTTATTCAAAGGCAGGAAGCTGTGTAAAATGCTCTGCCCTCTATCCATCTCTTATAACCCACAAAGCACCTTAGTTTAGAAAAGGCTGCAATGAAGACAGTAGCTTTCCTTTTTAATTTTTACTGTAGTCATTTCATGAACTTATTTGGCATGTTTTACAATATTTTTGTAAATAATAATATCTAGAGGAACTATGTTCCACCGTTTACAACTTTGGAAAGCATTACTTTTATTATGCAGCAGAAAAAATATAAGAAATAAGCTGAAGCCAGTGTTCTAGGGCCAGCGATGCATTTGCCAAATCGTGCAAACTTGGGCAAATCCTTGAAGGCTTCTGTGTTGTTTCTTCATCACACATTACCTTAGATATAGGATTTTATTTAGGAATACCTTTTGTTCAGAGTTGCATTGTGCAATGTAATCTCATAATGGAGAAAACTCCCATTTACTCTTCACGTTATGGGCCACGATGTTTATGGATCTTATGCACCAGTACTACTTATTAATTAATTTATCTATTTTAATAGCAGGACCAGCATGGACACCCAACTTATATTTTAGGAATATGGAATTCACAACAACATCCAAAACCTATTATATCACTGTCAGTTTATTAATGAAAATATATCAACATCAAATTTTTTGAAAAAGAATAAACTTAAGAATAAGGAACACAGATTATATTAAATAAATATATTCACTGTAATTATATTATTACGTTGCAAACAACCCAACTTCAAAAAGACCAATGCGAGGTCAAGGGATGGAACTTTAAGAAGTGTTGCTTCTCCAAATATAGGTATTTCTAAATTCTCATACAATTCTTGATTGTAATATTCTATATTTGAAATATTTCTAGTATTTATTAATAGCACTTTGTTTCTATTTACAAGTGAAATAAGGAACATACTAATTCTAACCTTTTAGTTTAATTTAGTTCTATTTAGCCAAGGATTAAGAGGCTGTACACATTAAATCCTTCATGTCTGTTGGACCTTATTAGAATTATGTGTTGGTTACAACAGCTTAAACATTTGAGATATTCTAGCATTAACCGTAAGCCCAGAATGCTTTTCCTTCCTTCTCTCTGTCTCGCTCTTGGTTGCTGACTTTTAGTTAGGTGCATGGACCATGGTTGCCAACTTTACTCATAACCTTGGTCTCATGACTAAGTCTGGAAAAATGATATTTGAGTAAAGTCAGGCATGTGATTTGTAGGTCACCTCTTTAAAAATGAAGCCTCTTAGCCAGGCATAGAGGTGTGCACTTGTAGTCCCAGCTATTCAGGGGGCTGACACAGAAAAATTGCTTGTACCCAGGAGTTTGGAGATGCAGTAAACTATGATTATGCCGCTGCATTCTGGCCTGGGTGACAGAGCAAGACCCTGTCTCAATAAATAAGTAAGTAAGTAAGTAAATAAATAAATAAATAAAATGAAGCCTTTTGCCTTAGGCTTCTGACTTGTTTTTCTAAGACCACCAGAGCGGGCACAAAAGAACCAGCGGGTAGGCAAGTGTAGGAGCAAAACTGCAAGTTTATTTTGGTAACCTAAGGTGTGGGGAAGAAGTCTGTCGGCCTCCGGCAAAGAAGGCCGACAGAGTCCCCCCCTCGTGGGGCTCTCGGGCGGGGTTCCTGCATCCCAACTTCAGTGGGGCTGGAGGAAGGCTGCGTGGCTCACTGGTGGAGAGCGGCTTTTCTAGGAGTGGGAGGGCAATAGGCAGGGCACGGGCGTGTTGGGGGCGTTCCGCAGGTGTGACCAGGTAAATCTTGGTCTCTTTGGATTGACGTCACCTGGTGCATGCCCAGTTGGTCTGCACCTTCCCTGGTCGCCGGCTGCATTTTCGCGCGCGCGGGAAAAGTTGGGAGGGGGGAAAAGTTGGGAGGGGGGGGATGAAGAACCTGGAAGTGCACCATCTTGCCTCCGTTCGTCCAAACAGCTTCCTCTTTTCTTCTTCCCACTGGCAGACTGGATATAGCAGTGGCTAGCTTCAACCACTGAGACAAGGACAACTCTGAAATGGCATAGTAAGAAAATTAAAGAAGTACGGGTCTTTGAATGGCCTTATAGAGCAGAGATGTTCTGTTTTGTGCCACTCAGCTCTGTCTCATGAGAGAGAACTGTATTTATGATTTATTTAAGCCACTATATTTTGCAGTATGCTTACTACAACATCTTAACTTTAACTAATATAGGTATTTAAATAGCAAATAGTTTCAGTCATTGTAAACAAAATGAAAGAAAAATGGAAGATAGAAAAAAATCACTACTATTTATAAGTTCAATTTATTAGGTTTATACATTTTTTTCAGCTTAATTTGTGAATTTACTGAAAATAGATGCATTTTGTGATTAGGAATTTAAAAATTTGATTGGAATTTGATTAGCAATCTTGTTTAGGAATGTAAAAATGTATGAATTAGTTCATCCAAAATAGTATTTAAGGCCAGAATAAGCAGATACGGCAGTTAAAATATCCATTTCAGCCAGGTGCAGTGGCTCACGCCTGTAATCACAACACTTTGGGAGCCCGAG
>NW_012115444.1:721002-722902 GCF_000951035.1 Colobus angolensis palliatus
TTAAAATTATAAATACGGAATAATATTAGTTATTCTTAATAGGAGTCAAATAATATATTTTTATACAAACTCCCTCCTACATGAAAATAGATTTTTAGATTGTGTCTTTTGTGAAACTAATTTATTTAATGTAAATAAATTGATGTATTTACTATTATGTGCCACCAATATTCATAGTCCAAATATTGTTACACTTGGATTTGTGACGAGATCATTGTTCACACATAAACTGGGGTTTTGCTTCTAAAGATGCGTTGTGGTTGTACAAGTCTATGAGAAGTTATTCATGGACAGACATTTAACAATCTGCTTAAGCAAAGTACTAAATGTGAGATTTCTGGGTAGCCCATCCTGGGTGGGGAAAACATAAATGATAATTTCACTAACTTTAAACAAAGATTCTTTGTGGGCAATATTACACCAGTTTTTTTTTTTTTTTTCCCAACTGATAAATGCAACAATTAAGAAGTGTACATGGAAACACATAAACATATAAATATGACATTATTTCTGGTTTAATGTAAAAGGAGAGTTTGACTTCCAATACCCTACCTAGGATAGCTATGTAATTTATTGGGCCTATTTCGGGACAGTGATAACAGAATATTAAACCAAACATTGGACTCTTCTAAGCATGGGACTCTGTATAAGTACACAGGTCATATATCCATGAAGCTAGCCCTGAATTTCTCTATATTCACATATAAATAGTGGAATTCATTGTTCAGAAGAATATCTTTCTATTGCAGCCACAAAGAGGATTCTGACTTTCTTCCCACTTGTCAATCACAGTGTACCCTTAAGGCCAAGAGGGTCTGAAGGGACCAAGCCTTGGGCTAGATCTAGAGAGAAGGCAGATGTTTTCCCTGTGCTTCCACAAAGAAAATGGTTCTACTTTATGGGCTAAATAGTGTGTGCTAAAGGGAGAGAAGTATTTCTCCTCTCTATTTACAAATTTTTGTCCACTTAACACACTGTGTTTGGTAGTAAATTTGTTTCTTTCCTGGGCAGGGGAAATTCCTGGTCAGTCCCAGGAGTGCTAAAGTTAGAGGGTTGGGGGCTGGAGTTAGGGCATGGTATTAATTTTGTCCTCCCATCTCCAAATTCTCAGTCAATTGGGGAATTTAGAAAAAAAAAAAAAGGAATCGAAATATCAGTTTCTGCATATACTACTAGTAGAAGTCTATTGAAGGACTTGGTTTGAACTGAAGGTCAAAGTTAGGTTTTATACTGTCCACATCCGACTACACCCCTGCCCCACCAAATTCACCTCTGGACTTGAATGTGGGAAAATTTGGGTCTCCATAGCAGACACTTTCCAAACAAGCCATATAAAAGAACTTGTCTTGTCTCATACTATGTTCTAAAATTATGTTCTAAAACAAGAGATTTGTGATATTAACAAAGAAAACTGTGGACACAGTTATAGCTGACTTAAATAATGTTGCTGTTATTGAGACAAGCCTATCAAAATGAATGGAAGAATGAAATCATCTTTCCATTAAAAAGGCTAAAGTTCCCATTTGATAGGATAGTAGGAATCTGAGGAGAAAAAAAAATGGCTACTAAATTCTTTCTATGTCACATAGCTCCAGCATCTTGGCAGGCATCTGAGTACAATGGAGAAAGAAGCCTTTCCTTGCCTTTCTTTTCCTTTCCTTCAACTCTGCTGTGGTAGCACAAAAATAGCAGCTATAGATAATATGTAAACAAATAAACGTTATTTCCAAAAACAGGGACATTAGCGGAGCAAGATGACTGAATAGGAACAGCTCCAGTCTCCAGCTCCCAGCACGAGCGACACAGAAGACAGGTGATTTCTGCATTTTCAACTGAGGTACTGGGTTCATCTCACTAGAGAGTGCTGGACAATCGGTGCTGGTCAGCTGCTGCAGCTCGA
>NW_012115444.1:730272-730610 GCF_000951035.1 Colobus angolensis palliatus
AAAAACATGCCAAAATGTAAAGACCATCGAGGCTAGGAAGAAACTGCATCAACTAACGAGCAAAATAACCAGTTAATATCATAATGGCAGGATCCCACATAACAATAGGAACCTTAAATGTAAATGGACTAAGTGGTCCAATTAAAAGACACAGACTGGCAAACTGGATAAAGAGTCAAGACCAATCAGTTTGCAGTATTCAGGAGACCCATCTCACATGCAGAGACATATATAGGCTCAAAGTAAAGGGATGGAGGAAGATCTACAAAGCAAATGGAGAACAAAAAAAAGCAGGGCTTGCAATACTAGTGTCTGATAAAATAGACTTTAAACCATCG
>NW_012115444.1:734005-754354 GCF_000951035.1 Colobus angolensis palliatus
TGGGTGCAGCACACCAACATGGCACAAGTATACATATGTAACAAACCTGCACGTTATGCACATGTACCCTAGAACTTAAAGTATAATAATAATAATTTTAAAAAATACATTAAGGAGCAACAAGACCTACTCCACACAAGCAATGAAAGTCAGAAAACAAGAGAAAGATGAAGATAAATGCCAAAATTAAATAACTGGTAGTCTAGAATTCTACATCCAGTGAAAATACCCTTACAAATGAAGGTTAAGCAATATCTCAGGTGAATAAAAACTAAGTGAATGTGTTGTCAAAAAAAAAATGGGTTGCAGGCCACAGTTTGCTGATCCTTGTTCTAGAACTATTAAATGACTCAATTTAATGAATGTTTTCCTAGGATTTAGAATACATTCAGTTGTGAATTTTCCTCATATTTAGTGAGCTTAATTTTGTAAATCATGAAATTAAAATTATCAAATAAGAAAATTGTCATACATTTTGAAGAGTTGTATTTGATACAAAGTATTTTTTAAGAATTAAAAAAATGGGGAAGAGTGAAGAAAATAACCAAAATTTAAGTTTTAATTATGCCAGGCATTTTGGCTTAGAAACCATTTAGAAATTGAGTTCCATCAGGAAAATAGTTGGTTTAATGAATTAGAGCATTAACACTAAGAGCCTTAGGTTCATGCCTTAACTGTTATTACTCTTGCCATTTGCAAAACTTGCTTAGGGCTTCATTTTTGAGACTAACGAAGAAAGGATTTAACTCCATTGCTTCCGCTGACATTAATGGAATCCATTCATCTACCTTGCCATGCCCTGCCTAGAAATTTACACTTTCAGGCTTATATTTACAACTTTAAGTATTGGCTGTGAGCTTTCCTTAGGGTAAAAAAAAAAAAAAAAAAAAAAAAAAAAAGACAAAAACTGAATTTAGTAACTCTGATTATTTCAAAATAATTTCCATGAAAATGTGATGTATTAGTTTCTTATTCATAAGATACACTTCCTGGACATAGTTTCTTTTATTCAGACTTTAACCTTCAAGACCAAATGCGACACAGAAGGAGTCAAATTTTCCTTTGGTGCTAATCTCCATTCTTCCCTTCTACAAGAAACACTAGTTCTTTCATTTTAAAAAGTTGAACTGTACAAAATGTTAGCTAAATAAATTTTTTAAGGTTTCAATTAAAACAAATGCATGTCAGAAACATCTTGAAGAATCCATATTCTAAATATAGAACCGCATTTTCTCATTAAATTTCTGTATCTATATCAAACTGGCAATGTTAAATAAATTCCAACTTAAGTAGATGTTATAAGTAGAGACTTTTTAAAGTGGTAAAAACAATGTTTACTTCTGAAGGAATACATGGAATAGCTGAAAGGAAAGACAGTAGTTTTAAAGAAATAGCCTTCAGTGCAATCAAGGTAAATTTACCTTTTACTATTGAAACTATGCGTCTTTCAGGATATCAAGCTGGGAAAAGTTAGCAAGTGATATTTGTAAATATCACTGTAAAACAGCCAGTAAATATTTGTATTATTAGTCAAATATTTATGGTCCCATTCATTTGAGAGGATCTTACCTGGCTGTTGGCATGTAACTTGTAATGTCTCTTCAGAAAGGAATATATAACTCTTCACCCAGTTGATGTTAGCCTTGATCATATGACTTCCTTCGGACAATAATCCATGAGCACATGTGTCACATGCTATAGAAATTAGAAAAGTTCCTCTTCAAAGCTCGTCTTGGTTTAAAAATAAAGTAATAGACACTAGAAATAATAACTTCTTACTCTAAAGCCTCCTATCAACTATTAGTTCCTACACTTTAGCCCAGTTAGTTGCTTTGGCTTACTCAGGCATGTCTGGACAGGCCCAGGCAAGTCTTAGCTCATAGCTTATGCCCCTTCCTTATTTGGAATTGTTATTGCTTCCTTAAAACTTTCATAAGCAACTTCCTCTCCTTCTTGGTTCTCCCTTGCACTTACTTATTTAGAAAGGTTTTAGGTTGTTAGCAAATCAGGTATCAGTTTAAGACTGTGAGGTCCAGCTCCAGCCAATGGAGGCAGGACACAGCAGTAAGGACAACCCAAATGCGTAAGGGATAAATATGTCTGCTTTTCCTTTGTTCAAGTGTGGTCTCACCATTCTTCCATCTGTGAGGAGCACCCTTTCTGCAGAAAGTAAAGATTGTCTTGATGAGAGATCCTTTGTCTCCATGCTGACTTTTCTTCGCAGCACTGATTATTTTTAACACACACAATATCCAAGTGGCAGTATTAAGAGCTGTGATGTTTCCGTAATTTGCCTTTCTCTTTACTTATGCTACATGATCAGCATGTATCATGTCTAGGCGACTTGATTTGAGCAAATCAGACCTGTAACCAATCTACAGAATCT
The DNA here is from genome assembly GCF_000951035.1 of Colobus angolensis palliatus. Taxonomy (NCBI): domain Eukaryota; kingdom Metazoa; phylum Chordata; class Mammalia; order Primates; family Cercopithecidae; genus Colobus; species Colobus angolensis. The sequence goes on from NW_012115444.1 coordinate 736,392, forward strand.
GCCATATAGGTAAGAAATAAACTTTACTATTTTATAAGCCAATGAAAATGTGAAGCTAATTGTTACTGTAATATAACACACACACGCAAAAAGACTCACTGATTCATCCACTCATTATATAGGTAAAATGTTGCAATTGTATGGTCACTGAAATTACAAAAGTGAAAGAAGTCAGGTTACTAACAATCTTGATAATAACTGCCACCTTTATTTATAGTAAAATTTATTCCTTTTCCTCTTATTTGTATATTCTTGAGTTTTCCTGAGATTAAATAGAGGACCACTGTATTACAAACACTCAATATTCCCTGTGTTGACTGATAAATCTCTTTGCTTTTTCCTACCAGTATTTAAAGGGTCTCTATCTTCCATAGAGAAATTATTTCTATAGTTTTCCCTTTCAGAGTAATTCCCTGAATTATGTCACATCACTTCTAGACTCAAAACCCTCCAGTGCATTTCTGTCTTATTAAGGCTAAAATACAAAGTTGTTACCATGGCCTTCAAGGCACTACATGAGCTGGATCCTCTCTTATCTCTCTAAACTCATGTCCTTTTACTCTGCCTACAAAATACTTTTCATTACCTACATCGACCTCCTTTTTTGGTTTTTAAATACACAGAACATGCTCCAACTTTAAAGGACTTTTTACTCGTTTGTTGTGTGTGGAATACAAAATACTACTCACTCAAACTGGACCATCACTCTCCATCTCCTGATTTTGTGCCCTTCTTCATCTCACTTATCAGCACTTTTCATATTACATACTGAAGTGTTGTCTCTCTCATTCTCTAGAATTAAGTTCCATAAAGGCAGTGACTTTTTTTGTATTTTGTTATGGCTACATCCCAAGTGCCAGGAATAGTACTTGGAACATAACAGATAATCAATAACTTTTTGAATATATGTGTATTTCAGAGTGATAGATTCCATATGGTACAATATTAGAAATAATGCTAGCTATAACTGAATTTACCTTTATTGCACTGAAGACTATTCCTTTAAAACGATTTTCTTTCCTTTCAACTACATCTTTTAAATGTATTTCTCTGGGTATCACTTCATTTCCCCAAAGAAAGTAAACTGTTAGCAGCAGTTTAACTGACATTTTTACACTATTAAGAAGATATTAAACAGAAGTACTACTAAAGAAGAAATAGTACTCAGAATCATAAGAATAATAATAGATATCTTATAAGATCATGAAATTGTTTGATTTCAGTATAATAACTAACCCAACCATTACATAATAACAATTTTTATTTAGTACATCCACATTACTTAATTTAAACGAGCAGTATGTCAGTATGAGTCAGTTGACTTGTGGTTAAGTCTCTTTGTTCACATATGAATTATATGGTTATCCCTAGCTATAAGGAATATATGAAAGGAAAAAAATGAAGTCAAAGAAAGTTGAAGTGGATTACATCAGTTATCATAATTCAACATATTAAGTTATAAAAGCAGTAATGGATTGTCTAGGTACATTTATAAGAGTCATTGAAAAAGAGGGAAGCAGGGGTTATGTCAAGATACTTCATTAGCAAGAATTTGGGTGAAAGTTATCATTTTAAAAATTCTAACTTTTTAAAATTTTAATTTTAAGGTAATATTTTTAAAATGTTCTATGGGCAAAGATGTGACAACTGAGCAAGGGGAAGTTTGCAGGAATAAATTTTTTTATTTTAGTTATGCTAAATTTGCAGTGAAAGGCTTGAGTCCAGGGTTATCTAGGATAGGTTAGAAATTTTGGTTTGGAAATGGAAGTTCCTAGAAGGGACTAAAGAAAGAGAATAGAGAAGAATCCAGCACCAGGACCTGAAGAAGTCTATCATTTAAACATTTACTCAAGTAGGAAGAACAAACTATGGGAACTAAAGAGGAGTGACCAGTGAAGATAAAAAAAAAATGATGTGTAATAGGAAGAAATGGGTAGTCAACTGTGTTAAATCTCTGACAAGCATAATTACATGAACGTTGTAAATGTGAATGGAAGGATATGTCTTCTACTTCAAAAATCTTGACAGTTGTTAAAATAATATAAGAATGATGAGGCACCATCAGGCATTGTACTTTATGTAATATACAGTTATAAGACATATTCAATATGAGAAAGCTTCTTAGGAAAGAATCTTACTGGATGAAAGGGGACTGACAACAAGATCTTGAAATCAGTGTGAAATTGTCAAGAGAAATTGATTGAGGGATAAAGAAGAGAAGAGAGAAAACTGATAAGAGAAATGAAAGGACGCAAAGGCAAAACTCTTTTTTTGAAAAAATGCCTTTCTTAGGTGTGAACTTCATTAGTAATTAACATAAAAACATTTAGACAGAGCTTACTGTGTGTTAGGCTTTGTGACAATGACTTTACATATCTGTATTAAGCTATACAACTATGTTAATCAGGTAGGATATTATTACTACAATGTTAGTGATGGCAAACATGAGAAGAAATTTAAATAAATCTAATAAATATTAAATTTTTGTATATCTAAGAAATGTTAGAAGTATCAAAATTTAATTTGTCTAAGATTCCAAGGGGTTCTACCCCTTAACAATGAGGTTACTTGGCTAAATTATTTCCTTGTAAATGTCAGGGAGACAAGTTATTCAAATAATACTCTCTGGAAGTACATCCTAGCCATAAAAATGCTAGACCGTTTTCTCTGCTGCATTGTTTCTGTCTCTTTTTTTTTTTTTTTTTTTTGAGAGGGAGTCTTGCTCTGTCTCCCAGGGTGGAGTACAGTGGCCCGATCTCGGCTCACTGCAACCTCCACCTCCTGGGTTCAAGCTGTTTCCGTCTCTCATTTTCTGTTTTACTTAAGGTGGATTATCAATACATTTCCACTCAAATAAACATATTTTGTATGTTTTTTAAATTTTCATAATTCAATTTCTCAATTCTATCAATAAGACAAGCAGCTTAATGAGATAATCACAGATATGAGCTTACTTTCAACCCATGCCTGATTTAAAAGCATCTACATTTTCTTTTTACAAACTTTAATTGAATAACTACATAAAAATTATTTTACATCAAGGATACTTCTGAGTGAGTTGGTGTATGAAAGCTCTATGCATAACACAAGTTCATATAGAGTAAGTCAGCCAGATTTTATATGGCAGGAAGCCATCATAAATGCATGCAGGCGGTTTGACACATAGACCATAGGAATTGTGTAAAGAGAACTATGAATAAGTATACTGTTCATAAACACTGTTTGAGACATACATCTCCATGACATTTTCTTGAGCAAAAAAAGTCTCTTAGAGATGTGAGCTTTTATAAACCCATTAAAATGATATCTTGTAAGCTGTTGCTTCCATTTTCTAAATACTTGCTCAGTTTTTCTGGAGGCTTGTGATATACTTTGATCTGGCATGTAGCTGACTTAAATAATATGTTAGTATTTTCAAATGCAAGGGCCAGGCTTCAATTATTATTTTACAATTTAAAAGTGAACTTTATGGCTTTATTTTCTTCAAGCAACTTATTTCTTCATCCAAATGGCTCCTGAATAATAACTATGTATTATCTTACACACTATATGGATGGAGTATGACTAAAATCTCTGCAGACTGGCATATGTTCACCACAGTCAACATTGTTGCCTTTGAAACAAATGGCTCTGATTATTACAGATAGATATGCTAATCACAGACTACAGGGTAAAAGTGAAGAGTATATATTTTTTTCAGAAGGCACTTAGGACATGTATGTAACATTAGCTCTTATTGTTCTACTCTCAAATTTTACAAACTTAACATTGACATTTTTAGCAGAGGAGATATAAATCGACAAATTTTAAGTCTGGTAATCCTGCTAAGCCATAATTCAACTCAGACTATTTTACATTTTAATATTGATATGTTCCCTTAAAGATTCTACCTTCCACCATTATTTGAAGTTTGCAACAGGATTAAAATTGAGTGTTAATTTTCTACACTCATATAGACAGGAAATTACCTACGATGAAACCAAAGATACAAAATGAATGGCTAATCTATGTATTAGAGGCTAACTATGTATATTCAGTGTTGAATGGGTTCTATTTTATTGAGAAAAATTACAAAATCACCAAGCACAAAGGTGTAATCAACTGAAATATTCACCTAAATGGTAGCAAAGAATTGTTACACATCCATTGTATGCCACCGTGACTTTTAAAACCTATGTCAAGTTTACAAATTTTTATGCTTTTTAATCACATGAATGCTTGTAAATTATATATAGTACATTGTTGTGCAGTTTAGGCATGGTTATGATTCTATGCAATGGTAGTGGTGCAAAGTATGTTCAACAGCAACATCTCAATATGTATATATATATATATATATATTTTTTTTTTTTTCTCTTTTGAGATGGAGTCTAGCTCTGTTGCTAGGCTGGAATGCAGTGGTATGATCTCAGCTCACTGCAACCTCTGCCTCCCGAGTTGAAGCAATTCTCCTGCCTCAGCCTCCTGAGTAGCTGGGATTACAGGCACACACTGCCACTCCCAGCTAATTTTTGTATTTTTAGTTGAAACAGGGTTTCACCATGTTGGCCAGGATGGTCTCTATCTCCTGACCTCATGATCCACCTGCCTCATCCTCCCAAAGTGCTGGGATTACAGGCGTGAGCCACCACACCTGGCCATGATATATTCTTAATAGCTTTATTGAGGTATAATTTATATCTCATAACATTTTCTCATTTAAAAAGTATAGTTCAAGGACTTTTAGTGTATTCACAGAGATTTACAATAATCACTACAATCTATTTTAGAACACAACAGATAAAATCTCACACCCATTATCAGTGACTCCCTATGTCCCAACCCAGACACATACTCTCAAGCTGCCACAAATCTGCTTTAGTTTCTATAAGATTTGGGGCCTTTGGAAGAACATTTTCTTTTTGAAATTATATTGTATATATTTATCATGCAAACACAATGTTTGGAAGTACATATAGATTTTGGAATGGTTAAATCTAGCTAATTAATATATAAATTACCTCACATAATTATCATTGTTATGGTGAGCAAATTTAATATCCACTCTCTTAGCATTTTTAGGAGTACAATTTATCATCATTAATTCTAGTGGTCATACTATACAATGAATCTCTTGAATATATTCCTTCCATCTACTGACCAACTAACATCTTCCCAACCCCTTCACAACTTCCACGGCCCCCTGGTAACTACTATTATTCAATTCACTATTTTCTTCTCCTTTTCCTGCTCTTTTCTTCTTCTCTTCTAGAGAAGGGTTCTTGCTATATTGCCCAGGCTGGTCTTGAACTCCTGGGCTCAAGTGATCTTTCTGCTTCAGCTTTCCAAAGTGCTGGGATTATAGGCATGAGCCACTGTGCCTAGACCTATTCTCTACTTCTGTGAGATCAACCTTTGAAGAATCCACGTAGAAGTGAGATTAGGCAATATTTGTCTTTCTGTACCTGGCTTCTTTCACTTAAATAATGTCCTCCAGTTTTACCCATGTAGTAGCATTTTATGACTGAATGGTATTCAACTTTTTAGATAAGTCATATATTATTTATCCATTCATCTGTTGATGAAAGCAAGTTAATTCCATATCTTGACTATTTTCAACAGTGCTGCAGTAAACACAGAAATGCAGATATCTCTTTAATGTACTGATTTTATTTCCTTTGGATATATATTGAATAGTGAGATTTCAGGATCAAATGTTTTGTTAACTTTTTAATTTTTCAAGGAAACTCCAAACTATTTTTCATAATAGTTTTACTAATTTACATTCCCACCAATAGTGTACATGGGTTCCCTTTTCTCCACATCTTCATGAGCCATTGCCACCTTTTCTCTTTTTGATAATAGCCTTTTTAACAAGTATGAGGTACTACTTCGTTGTGGTTCTAATTTGCATTTTTTAAATGATTAGTAATGTTGACTACTTTTCCATATACCCACTGTTCATTGTATGTCTTCTTTTGAGAAAGTTCTATTCAGGTCCTTTTCTTATTTTTTTTTTAATTCAACTTTTATTGGAGTCTAAAGCAAAGTTTTGTGTTCACTTCCTTCTCTTTCTTCCACAAGTGGATCGTATCTCTTTTTGTGCTGCGCAGCCTAGGTACATGTGCAGGATTGTTACAAGAGTATATGGTGTGATGCTGAGGTTTGGGCTTCTATTGAGCCTGTCACCCAGATACTGAACCTCCCATCAGGAGGTTTTTCAACCCTTTCCCTTCCTCCTTTTGGAATCCCCAGTGTCTATTATTCCTGTCTTTATGCCAAAACGTACTCAAAACTTAACTCCTACTTGTAAGTGAGAACATAAGATAATTGGTTTTCTGTTTCTGCATTAGTCCACTTAAGATAATGTCCTCTAGCTGCATCTGCATTGCTGGAACTCCGATGTATATTATTTGCTTCTTTTATCTTGTTGCTTTCAGTATTCTCTCTTTGGTTTTTGTCAGTTTGACTCAGTTTAGTTTTATTTGGATTGAATCTGTTTTAGTAACTTCCACTTCCCTGTACCTAGATATTTACATCTTCCTCCAGGTTTGGGATGTTTTCCACATTTCTCATTCAGGCCACTTGTTGTTTCCTTATTTTGTTAAATCTTTTCTCTGACTTTTATTGAAGTCCATTAAGCCTTCTTAAAATAGTTATAATGGATTGTCAAACAGTTCATATATCTTAATTTCTTTCATGCTGGTCACTGGCATGTTATTTTATCACTTCAGTCATGGCATGTTTCCTTGATTGTTCTTGATCCTTGTAGCTGTACATTTATGTCTGTGCATTTGAAGAATTAGGTAGTTATTCCAGTTCTGCTGACTGGTTTTTTTTGGAAAAGTCCTTCAAAAGTCTGCTCATCTAGGCAGAGTGAAAAAGGAAAGGAAAGGAAGAGAAGGAGAGAGAGAGGGAGGGAGGGAAGGAGGCAGGGAGGGAGGAGGGAAGGGAGGAAGGAAGAAAGGAAGAAAGGAAGGAGAGAGGAAAGAAAGAATAAAAGAAAGAGAGAAAGAGAGAGGGAGGGAGGTGGGGGAGAGAGAAAGAAGGAAGGAAGGAAGAAGGAAGGAAGAGAAAGAAAGAGAAAGGAAGGAAGGAAGGTTAGAAAGAGAGAAAGAAAGAAAAAGAAAGGAAAGAGGGAAAGGAAAGAAAGAAAGAAAGAGAGAGAAAGGAAGGAAGGAAGGAAGGAAGGAAGGAAGGAAGAAAGAAAAGAGAAAGACTCCACAATGACTATGAATCTTTGTAGGTGGGCAAATATAAAGAATACATCCCTCGAGTCAGTAAGAATGTCCTATACCAAATACCATCTAGCAGCAGGGGAAGCATCCCAGATAGACTGTTTTTCCTAATGTGGTTGTTGAGTTTCCTCTTTCTTGGCACTTTAGGGTTACCTTAGCTATGACCAATATTCCAGGTCTACTTCAGCCTTTTTGTACTCCAGTGTTTCTCATGTATACATTGACTACCTAAATTTTTCAGTGTCCTATTCTGTTGATGGAACCAACAATGCTTTCTGATGTGTGGGAACAAACTATGGGCTAGATGTTACATCGTGGAGAGAAAAGAAGAAAAACACCTATTTTCAGGCAAATAGTTATTCCCGGCAAAAAGCTTTTCTGTTATATTGGTTAACAATTCACACTGATTAACTTTAATCCAAACTCACTAAGCCCCAGATAAAGTGAAAAGTGGCTGATCTACCTGAAGAAAATATAATCCAGAAGAACATATAATAACATTTTATTTATTATTATATTAACATAAGGGTAGTGTAACCATATTATTTATTGTCCAAATTTAGATAATTTTGAGAGAAAGAAGGGATCATTCGACATAATATTGGGCATACAGTTAATTTAGTTACAGGTAAGAAATTCCCTTTTCTTTCCCAGGTTGGTGCTAATGAATAAAACATATACTATGTTTTCTTGAATGTGCTTGTTCTAACTCCTAACCATCCTTAGTAACTTCACAAGGAAGGAAGGATGACTTCAATTAGTAAGAATTGGTAAACAAGTAACCATGCTATCTTCTGATCAACTTTTCTAGATACTTTGCTGGGACACAGAAACATTCTTCTCTATTACAGTCATATAGATTTAGTCCAGTTTTTGTCTTTCAGGACCAGAAGAGAGAATAGGTCAGGTTAGGTCATTCCATCCCCTTTACAAACATTTAGGAGAATTTTAGCTTTGCAGAAGAACCTTAAACAAAGTCCCAAGTTCTAGATATCTTCACAGGAATGATATATCCGAGCAGTGTTCTCCTGCGTAGATTTCCTACTACTGTTGCTATTTCAACCTTTTGAATTATGTGTCTATTTTTCAGATAGGTCAGAATGTTAATTTAGAGGGATTATCATAACCGCTTCAAGGAATTTTGTTGGTAAAACTACATTTTATCTATCTGCAGTGCAAAATTCAATCACATTTGCATAGTGAAAATATTATAATGAAAAATTTTAAAGTGAAAATTACCTAATAGTGAAATGCTCTTCAATGGTATTGCCACACTAAAACAAACAAACAAACAAAAAAAAACCTTTCTCATTAGGATATAGATAAAAAGGTAAACAATTCTATTTTAAAATGGGGCAAAGGATTTAAATAGACATTCTCTGGAGAAGACATACAAACGTCCAATAAATATATGTAAAGATGCTCAACATTATTAGTCATTAGGAAATAGCAAATCTAGAACTTTTTGTTTTGAAATAATTTACACTTACTGAAAATTTTTGAAATAGTATCAAATCCCCATATATTCTTCAGCCAGTTCATTACTTTTAAAACATCACATATTATGACATAGATAATTATCAAAACTTGGAAATTAACACGGACAGAATACTATTAACTAACCTGTGAACATTATCTGAATTTTGCCAGTTGTTCCACTACTGTTATCCTGTTGGACTTAGATCCTATCCAGGCTCTCATAATGTATTGTATAATCATGACTTCTTAGTCTTCTTCAGTCCTTTGTAGTTTCTCAGTCTTGTTTTATCTTTCATGGCCTTGATACTTTTAAAAAATAACTGGCAAATTATTTTGTAGAATGTATTTCAATTTCAGTTTGATATTTTGATGTTTGATGGCTTAACCAATGTTATGCATTTTTAGAAAAACATAACCAAAGAAGTCACATGGTTTCTTTTGAAGTATATTGATTCGGGAGTTACATGATCCTTCATTATAATGCTACTATCTTTTCCTTTGTATTTAATAAATATTTTATGTGGAGATATTTTAAGGTGATGCAAATATCCTGTTTTTCAACATTTCTGTACTCATTAATGTTAGATTCCATTCATTATTTCTGCCTGGAATATTATTACTGTGGTATCTGTTTGATGGTGATTTTCTCTTTCCATCAATTCTTCTACATTTATGAATTGGAAGTCTACTTTGAGGAATAACTATTTCTTGCTATGATTCATTTATTTATTCTTGTATCTATTCATTTATATATTCATTCAATTATTTATATAAGTATGGACTAATTGATATTTATTTTATTTTATGTGTTATAATTCCTTTTTGTCATTATTTTATTGCTATAATTATGTAAGATTGGTCAGAACAAACAAATTCCATCTTTGTTCCAATTTTGATTAGTCATATATACCCCCTTACCACCATCCTATTTCCGGATTTTTTTCAGTCATCTTATGGGTGATTAATCTCATTCTTTAGTAGCTACCTTAAGATAGGTACATGGATGAAGTGGAATTCTCTACGTATTCTGAAAACTGCTTTGTTTCCTCACAATAACCTTGATATTTGACTGACAGTATAACTGCATATAAATTACTTTATTCAGATCTACTATTATTGAGTTAAAAATACTCTCCACTTGCTGTCTTATTGTGCATATTGTTTTTCATTAATCCTTTGATATTTCAAGTTTTTTTCTGTTGTTTTTGACATTATTTGACTTTTTTTTGGCCTGTAAATACCATCAAATATTTTATTAAACTAATATTTTTACTAGCACATATTTCTATTTTCATTTTGGTTTTATTTTTCCAAGTACCTGATGAACCTTTCAAATATGTAGATTAAAATATTTTAACTCTGACAGTTTATTGTATTAAAGTTTTAAGTATTCTTTCTCTTTTTTCCAATAAAAATGTGATTATTGTCTTCTATGTTTATTACTTTCTTTTTGAACCTTTTTATGTCTTTATCTTATTTTTTTAGCTTGATTGATTCTTGTCTTTCCTCAACGTCACTTAATAAATTTTTATTTTAGTGTAGTCTCTTTTGGAAAGTCATTACTCTGTAAACAAAGCAAAATCAAGACTTATACTAAATTGTTTGTTTGTTAGTTTTTATGGTGGATAGAGAAGTCATGTCTCTTGAATTTTTAGTTACATTTTGTCTTTAGCACCATAAATTTTTCCCTTAACCACCTAGTTGCCAAAAGTTGTTTCTAATTCTCCTTTTTCATTTTTTTCCTCTTCCAGAGGCTACAAAGTTTTATTCAAATAAAATATACTAGTAAGTCTATTCCCTTTATCGATTCTCTGGTCTTCCCTGAAGCTTCTATAGTATTTTTAGACTTAGGACAAATTATTCTTTCTGACTGTGATTTTACATTAAAATTAGGCCCTGTTGTTTGTTGCATTTTTCTCCATTCCATGCATTTTTCTTACCTGTCTTTGCCTCATAGAGTAGGAGCACTAGAGATCACGTGCCATAACTTGGCATTATTTTCTCCTTTTGTACTTTCAGGTAATTTGACATTTTGGCATTTCTTGTCTTGAATTTATGCTGAGGTTTTCCTGTAGTTTTATTTTTTTTTCCTCATTGTTCTATATTTCTGGGGAAAATAATTGAAGATAGAGACCTAGACGTCATTGTTTTTGGCTAGCTGGAAGTCTTGATATGATATCAAGACTTCCAGCTAGCCAAAGACTTGATATGATATCAAGACTTGATAACAATTCATATGTGACTGCTTTACAAAATCAAAATTTGCTAAGGAAAAGGGCTGAATACATTTAAGATTAGTTAAAAGGAGGATGAAAATAGTACATTTGGAAAAAGACAAACTGTAATATTCCTGGAATTATTGCATAACTGCATAATTTTTTGTTAGTGTTAGAATGTTTCGAACACTTTCCAAACACACAAAGAAAACTATAAAAACTTTAAGGTACCAATGAAAGATTTTCCTGTTAAAAGGAACTTAACAGATGTAGCTGGAGGAAACTTTATTGAGTCTAATATCTTCATCAAAATGAAACATAATAGACCAGCTCTATTAGAATGTCCCCAAACCAAACACTCAATATTTAGTTGATCTATAACTAAATCTGTCACTAATAAATTACCTACAAGTTGCAAATTGTGTGGGTTAAAACTGAGATAGACAGCTATCTCGATTCTAGAAAAGAAAAGGGCTACAACAAACCCATGGTTATTTAGAAATTCCATTAGCCATTTGCCTCCTCAAAAGACCTCAGTTCTAATGTAAAGACATGATATTGTACTGAATTTATTCTCTAAGATGTCTAATAAAATAATTCAAATACAGAAAACTCAACTCCATCCTAAGTATGTGGTATTTGATATGGTTTGAAAAGTAAACACCAAGGAAAGAGGAAAGAGAAAGAATGAAAATGAAATACGCTCAAAAGAAATCAAGATTAATGGTCATTTACTCTGAAAGTCTCCAGTCACTTGGTTGTCATTTATAGCTTAAGGCTATATGCAATCTCTTGCTCTCTTTGCAAGGGTATATAAATTTCTTCCAAATATCTGAAATTAAATCATTTAAATCAATCAACATTTTCTGAGGCCCTTCGTCATGCTAGGTGTAAGGAAGTGAGATACAAAGATAAATAACAAGACTTATTACTCATCTTTTTTCAGAATGCGTTTTGAGGGGTATGACCATGAGTCTTACCTTCAAGAGTCTATCTAGCATGGACACAGACTTATATACAAGACAAAACAGAAAACATAAGTTATGGAGGTAAATATATTATGTAAACACAAATGAGTAATAGATTAATATTAGGTAGTGAGATGACCTTTAAAGGGGAAGTGTACTTGAGATGGATGCTTAAGAATGGATAAATATTTTAGCCAGATTAAAACATGAGCAAAGGACCTGGATAGATAGTTTTCCAAAGAAGACATACCCGTGACCAACAGGTATATGAAAACATGCTTGACAGACAACTCACCAGGGAAATGCAAATCAAAGCCGCAAGGACATATCACCTTACACCTTTAGACTTAAGAAAGTCTAAAGATAAAAAAAGTTGATGATGATATGTAGAAAAAGGAACACTTGTACAATGTTGATTAGAGTGTAAAATGGTGCAGCCATTATAGAAAATCATATAAACATTTCCCAAATTGTTAAAAATAGAACTATTATAGGGTCCAGCAATCCTGTTTCTGAGTATACAGGCACACCTTGGAGAAATTGCACATTCCATTCCAGGCCATCACAATAAAGCAAATATTGCAATAAAGTGAGACACACAGAAATTTTGTTTCTCAGTGAATTGAAGTTATTTTTACACTACACTGTAGCTTATTAAGTAGTAAAATCATAATGTCTAAAAAGAACAATGTACGTATCATAATTTAAAAATACTTAATTACTAAAAATGCTACCAATCATCTGAACCTTCAGGGAGCCATAATCTTTTTGCTGGTGGGAGGTCTTGCCTCTATGCTGGGGACTGCCGACTGATCAGGGTGCCGGTTCCTGAAGGTTGGGTGGCTGTGGCAGTTTCTTAGAATAAGACAAAAGTAACGTTTGTTGCATCTTGACTATTCTTTTCATAAAGTATTTCTCTGTAGCATGTGATGTTGTCTGATAGTATTTTACCCACAGTAAAACGTTTAAAACTGCAGTCAATACTCTTAAACAATGCAACTACTCTATCAACTAAGTTTCCATAACATTCTGAATTGTTTTTGGTTGTGTCATCCACGTTTCCAATATCTTTACCAGGAGTAGATTTCATCTCAAAAAACCACTTTGCCCCTGCTTATGTCCAGTGTGGTATTGCCTCGGTTGTCTTCCAGGGATTTTCATAGTTTTTGGAATTCTCATGCTTTAATCACTTCCCAAAAGGACCTAAGTTTCAACATAAATTTTCAAGGGTGCACATTCTGTAGTTGAATAATAATTAGAGAAGATTACATTACCCAATATAATGTTTATTATAGTGGTACACTAATTAATGCAGTGTGATAGTGAAACAGGAATATAGAAAGAAACCAATGCAACTAAATAGAGAACTAAGACATAAACCTATGCCAAGGTAGAGTTTAAATATCATCAAGATAGCTTGCCAATCAGTAGCAACAGACTTAGTATTAAAATGTAGTGCTAATTTTAAGAAATAATCTACCCAAATGTAAAAGAACCAGAAAAATCATTCTGATAATATGACAAAACAGGGTTCTATAACACCTCCAAAAGATCATACTAGTTCCCCAGCAATGGATGCAAACTAAGAAGAAATATCTGAATTGCCAGATAAAGAAAAAAGAATTTTAAATAATGCGTAAAGCCTGCAAGAAAATTGAGATTATGTTAAATAATAATTGGTGTTCCTGAGGGAGAAGAGAAATCTAAATGTTTGGAAAACTTGTTTGCAAGAATAACTGAGGAAAATTTCCTGGCCTTGCTAGAGATCCAGACATCCAAATACAACAAGCTCAAAGAATTCCTGTAAAATTCATTGCAAAAAGATCATTACTAGACACATAGTCATTGGGATATCTAAAGTCAAAGAAAAGAATCTTAACAACTGTGAGGCAAAGCATCAGGTAACCTGTAAGGAAAAACTTATCAGATTAACATCTGATTTATCAGCAGAAACCTTACAAGCCAGAAGACATTGGGGTCCTATCTTTAGCTTTCTTAAACAAATAATTGTCAGCCAAGAATTTTTTATCCAGCAAAACTAAGCTTCATAAATGAAGGAGGGATAAAGTCTTTTTCAGACAAACAAATGCTGAGAGAATTTGGCACTACCAAACCAACACTACAAGACATGCTAAAAGTAAATCTTGAAAGAAAACCTTGAAATACACCAAAACAGAACCTCCCTAAAGCATAAATCTAACAGGGTCTGTAAAACAATAGCACAAGGAAAAAAAAACAACAACAAAGTTTTTAGGCAACAACTAAGATGATGAAGAGAACAGTACCTCACATCTCAATACTAACATTGAATGTAAATGGCTTAAATGCTCCACTTACAAGATACAGAGTGGCAGAATGAATAAAAATCCACCAACCACGTATCTGCTGTCTTCAAGAGACTCACCTAATACATAAGGACTCACATAAACTTAAGGTAAAGAGGTGGGAAAAGATATTCCACGGAAATGGAAACCAAAAGTGAGCAGGAGTAGCTGTTCTTATATTAGACAAAACAGACTTTAAACAACAACAGTAAAAAAAGGCTAAAGAGAGACACTGTGTAATGATAAAATGATCTGTCAAATAGGGAAATATCACACAGGATTATCTCAATAGATGCAGACAAGGCTTTTTGATAAAATTCAATGCCATTTCATGTTAAAAACTTTCAATAAATTAGGTATTGAAGGAACATACTTCAAAATAATAAGAGTTATATATGACAAACCCACAGCCAGCATCGTGCTGAATGGGCAAAAGCTTGAAGCATTTCCCTTGAAAAGTGACACAAGAAAGGGATGCCCTCTCTCACCACTCCTATCCAACACAGAATTGGAAGGTCTGGCAAGAGCAATCAGACAAGAGAAAAAAATAAATGGCATCCAAATAGGAAGAAAGGAAGTCAAACTCTGTTTGCAGATTACATGATCCTATATCTAGAAAAATCCAGTGTCTTAGCCCAAAAGCTCCTTAAGCTGATAAGTAACTTCATCAAAGTCTCAGGATACAAAATCAATGTGCAAAAATTGTTAGCATTAACTATATACCAATAATATTCAAGCTGAGAGCCAAATCAGGAATACAATCACATTCACAGTTGCCATGAAAAGAATAACATGCCTAGGAATACAGTCAACTAGGGAGGTGAAAGATGTGTACAAGGAGAATCACTTCCCAAAGAAATCAGACACAGCAGAAACAAATAGAAAAACATTCCATGCTCATAGATAAGAAGAATCAATATCAATTAAAATGGCCATTCTGCCCAAAGAAACTTATAGAGTCAATATTGTTTCTATTAAACTACCATTGACATTCTTTACAAACTAGAAAAAGCTATTTTAAAATTCATATGGAACCAAATAATAGTCTGAATAGCCAAGGCAATCTTAAGCAAAAAGAACAAAGCTGGAGACATCATGTTACCTGATTTTAAACTATACTACAGGGCTACAGTATCCAAGACAGCATGGTCCTGGTACAAAAACAAACACATAGACCAGTGGAACATAATAGAGAACCCAGAAATAAGACCATACGCCTACAACTATTTGATTTTCAACAAAGCTGACAAAAACAATGAGAAAAAGATTTTCTATTCAATAAATAGTGCTGGGCTAACTGGGTAGCTATATACAGAAGATTGAAACTGGACTCCTTCTTTACAACATATACAAAAATTAACTCAAGATGGATTAGAGACTTAAATGTAAAATCCCGAACTATAAAAACATAGAAGATAACCTAGGCAATACCATTCAGGACATAAGCACAAGCAAAGATTTTATGAGGAAGACAACAAAAGTAATTGTAACAAAAGCAAAAATTAACGAATGGGATCTAACTAAACTAAAGAGCTTCTGAACAACAAAAGAAACCATCAACAGTATACAAATAACTGACAGAACGGGGAAAAAGTTTTTGCAAACTGTGCATCCAACAAAGGTCCAATATCTAGCATCCATAAGGAACTTTAATGAATTTAAAAGAAAAAAAAAACCCAACAACCCTATTAAAAAGTGGGCAAAAAGGCTGGGCATGGTGGTTCATGCCTGTAATCCCAGCACTCTTGGACACCTGAACTCGGGAGTCCAAGACCAGCCTGGGCAACCTGGTGAAACCCCACCTCTACCAAAACAATATAAAAACTTACCTGGGCATAGTGGTGTGTGCCTGTGATCCCAGCTACTTGAGAAGCTGAGGAGGGAGAATTGCTTGAGTCTGGGAGGTGGAGGCTGCAGTGAGCCCAGATCATGCCACTGCATTCCAACCTGGGTGACAGAGTGAGGCTCTGTCAAAAACAAAAACAAAAATAATAAAAGTGGGCAGGGGAAATGAACAGACAGTTTTTAAAAGAAGAAATACACATGGCCAACAATCACATGAAAAAAAGCTCAACATCACTGATGATTAGAGAAATGCAAATCAAAATCACAATGAGATACCATGTAACACTGGTCAGAATGGTTACTATTAAAAATTCAAAAAATAACAAATGCTGTCAAGATTATAGAGAAGAAAGAACACTTATACACTGTTGATGGGAGTATAAATTAGTTGTAGAAGACAGTGTGGCAATTCCTCAAAGTACTAAAGACAGAAATCCCATTTAATCCAGTAATCTCATTACTGGATATATACCCAAAGGAATATAAATTATTTTAATATAAAAACACATGCATGTGTATGTTCACAGCAGCACCATTCACAATAGCAAGGACATGGAATTAACCTAAATGCCCATCAGTGATAGACAGGATAAGGAAAGTGTTGTACATATACACCTTGGAATACTATGCAGCCATGAAAAAGAACAAGATCATGTCCTTTGCAGGGACATGGATGGAGCTTGAGGCCATTATCCTTAGCTAACTAATCCAGGAACAGAAAATCAAATACTTCATTTTCTCACTTACAAGTGAAAACTAAATGATGAGAACACATGGACAAATAGAGGAACATCACACACTGGGGCTTTCAGAGTATGGAGGATGAGAGGAGGGAGAAGATCAGGAAAAACAACTCATGGGTACTAGGCTCAATACCTGGGTGAGGCAATAACCTGTACAACAACCCCCATGACAGAAGCTTACCATGTAACAAACCCGCACTTGTACCCATGAACTTAAAAGTAAAAAATAAATTTTTAAAAAAGCAAGGTAAAAAGCAAAACAAACAAAACAAAATCCCAAATGGTATGGCCATTGTGGAGATAACTTGATAATTTCATATAAAATTAAGTATGTGCTTATTGCAAAGTTAAGAAATTTACTCTTAGTTTTCTGCCCCAAAGAAAGAGAAATGTATTGAACTGCTCCTGGAAGCTTTATTCACAAGACCAAAGAAAAGAAAACAACCCAAAAGTTCTTTAGCTGCTGAATAGGCAAGCAAATTATGCAATAATTTATACAATGGAATTCAACCCAGCAATAGAAAGGAAAGAACTACTGATACACACAGCAACATGATCTTGAAAATATGCTAGGTAAAAGAAGCCAGACACAAAAAACTTTCGTTTATGTGGAATTTTCAGAAAAGACAAAACTATAGCAACAGAAAGCAAACAGAGATCAGACCACAGTGGCCCAGGGAAATGTTAGCAAAAGGGCACTGTGAAATTTTGGGGAAATGAACATGTTCTATATCTTGGATTGTACCCTTAAAATGAGTTGATTTTTTCTTATGTAAGTTATATTTCAGTAAAGGTCTCATAAAAAGGGAATACTTATTACCATAAATAGAAAAATACAGCGAAATACCATGAATCAAACAAAAATTTATTTCTTATCATGTAACTACTATTAAGACCTGTAGTAAACTTTTAATTGAATAATAGAAGACTGTAGAAAGTGAAAAATCGTAATCGTGTAACTCAATGAATTTTTACAAACTGAACACATATGTATATCCATAACCTTTATCATGAAACAGAACATTGCTAGCACTTCATGCCTCCTTCTGGGCATACTTCATGGCTCCTTCTGGGCAGAAACCCTGTAATCAGTAACACCAGAGTTTAGTTTTGTCAATTTTGAACTCACTCTATAATATATAAATATATGTAAATATATATAAATGTATAT
>NW_012115444.1:754570-772039 GCF_000951035.1 Colobus angolensis palliatus
TTGTATTTTTAGTAGAGACGGGGTTTCACCGTGTTAGCCAGGATGGTCTCGATCTCCTGACCTCGTGATCCGCCCATCTCGGCCTCCCAAAGAGCTGGGATTACAGGCTTCAGCCACCGCGCCCGGCCAATATATATATGGTTTCTTTAGCCCAAAAATACCTTTGCAAGATACATCCACATTGCATGTAATTGCAGTTTGTTCATTATTATTTTGTAGTTTTTCATTTATGAATATGATACAATTTATCCATTCTGTGGTGAATGATCATTGAGTTCTTTACAGCATTGGAGTGGTAAGAATAAGATTTCTGTGAACATTCTTGTGTCTATCTTTAGATGAACAGAATGTATACTTGTTAGGTATATACCTAGGAGTGGGATTGCTGCATTTACGATATGCATATATGTAAATTTTATAGATACTTTCAAACAGTTTATCAATGTATTGTACCAATTATACTCTCACTTGCAACACAGGAAGATTTTTATTGATCCATATACTAATATTTTAATAATTTTTTTTACAGAATATCTCCAAGTTGATTTTTTAAATTTCTATAACTCTTAATAAAATTGGGTCCACATGTTATACAGAAAAAAAATTTTTTAATTAAAAATAAAAAGAGGCTGGGAGCAGTGGCTCATCTCTGTAATCCTAGCACTTTGGGAGTCCCAGGTGGGTGGATCACTTGAGGTCAGGAGTTCGAAACCAACCTGTTCAATATGGTGAAACTCCATCTCTACTAAAAATACAAGAATTAGCCGGGCCTAGTGGTGCACACTTGCAATCTCAGTTACTCTGCAGGCCGAGGCAGGAGAATCTCTTGAACCCGGGAGGTGGAGGTTGCAGTGAGCTGAGACATGCCGTTGCACTCCAGCCCGGGTGATAGAGTGAGACTCCATCTCAAGAAACAATTAAATAAATAAATAAATAAATAAACAAACAACAAGAAAAAGAAAATAAAAAATTTTAGATAAAAAAAATTCTTAAGTATATGTGTGTGTGTGTAAATATATAGACACATATATACACACCTATATATACATACATATATGCAAACATATATACATATATAGGTATATACACATATATGCATACCTATGTGCATACCTATACATATATACATATATGCATACCTATACATATATACATAGGTGTTATATAGGTATGCATATATGTGTGTATATATACATATACACATATACACCTATGTATATACACACACTATATATATGTGTATACACATACACACTTGTAGTGAAAAATATAAAGTATTTTCTCTTCCGTGGAAAGAAACATACTTTAAAAAAAAGTGACAAAATGTACAAACCAGAAAGAAATAGGGTTAAAATTAGCAATTTTATTTTTAAAAATGTTAAGCTATAGCTAGTTAAATCAACACGAATACCTTAAAAGTACAATACTGAACAAAAAAAAGAGCAAATACATAGTTTGATGGAAATTTTTTTGTGTTGTTTTTGAGACAGCATTTCACTCCCCTCACCCAGGCTGCAGTGCAGTGGTGCGATCACAGCTCACCACAGCCTTGACTTGCTGGGCTCAAGTAATCCTTCCACCTCAGCCTCCCAGGTAGCTGGGACTATAGGTGTGCTGCCATGCCCAGCTAATTTTTACCTTTTTAGTAGAGACGGGGTTTTGCTGTGATGCCCAGGCTGGTCTCCAACTTCTGGACTCAAGTGATTCTCCTGCCTCCACCTCCCAAATTGCTGGGATTACAGGTTTGGGCCACTGCACCAGGCTTTAACATTTTTAAAATAAAACAATAAAGTATTTTTTTTTAGATAACTTGTTTTAAGTCATAAAGAAAATTTTTTAAAAATGGAATACTTAGAGAAAAATTAGTAGAGAAGTGCACAAAGGAGACTCCAAGGTTAATAGTTACATTTCTGTGTTAAGTCAGACAATGGCATGTGGTGTTAATTTTATTCTTACTCATTAAACTCTACCTATAAATTAAGTATAATGTTTTAAAAAGATACTTTATTAGAACAGTTTTAGATTTACTAAAAAATTGAGGAAACAGTATAGAGAATCCACATACCCCATACCTGGTTTCTTCATTATAAATATCTTAGTTTACTATGGTACATTTTTTTAAATTAATGAACTAATATTAATATATTATCATTAACTAAAGTTCATGTTTTATTCAGAAACCCTTAATTTTTACCTAAAGTCCATTTTCTGTTCTAAGATCCCATCTAGGATATCACATTGCAGTAGTAATTATCATTAGGTTTCTCCTAGCTGTGAAATTTTCTCTGTCTGTCCTTGTTTTTGATGATCTTGACGTTTTTGAGTAATATTGGTCTGGCGTTTTGCAGAATGACAATCAGTTAGATTTTGCTTGGTGCATTTGTCATGATTAGATGGAGGTTATAAGTTATTGGGAGGAAGACCACAGAGGTAGGTGCCATTTTCATCACATCATACCAAGGGCACACACTTTTAATAAGACTTATGACCATTGATGTTAATCTTGATCACCTGGCTAAGGTAATGTAGTATATACATTTTAATCCCTAATATTTTTATTATGTAGTATTTTCTAAGGTCACAAGAGCAAAACAATGTTAATTATCCATGGAGAAAGAATTCTACAATTTTTAAATTACTACTTGCTCAGCTTCTCTTCCCTAGTAGATTCTGTGTCTTCCTTTGAAACTAACTCTAGAAAGATAAATTGAGTTTAAAACTACCCATTGTTACTCCTTATCAAACATCAATAACTTAGAAGAATAACAAATATTCATGAATGTTTTTAGGAAAGAGCACTGATTTTGACCTTATAGATTGATTTCAGGTTTGTAAATTCTGTCTTAGATTTCCAATATTAGATTTCATTTTCCTTGTTGTGCCCTACACATGGGGTCAGTAACCCCGGGCTTTAGTCTCCTTTAGTAGATTACTTTGTGAAAAATTCAACTTTATCCTTTAGCAGCTCCATTTTGTCATTTTCCCCAGAAAAGCTCTCCCAGAAAGTCTAAGGGGGGTGGTAAGTATAACAGATACGAGGACTTGGCCTCTCCCCCTCACTCCTGGCATGCACCTGCACCTGTGTGGCAGTCATAGTTATGTCCATCTGTACTGGCAGAAGTTGCCATAGGAGCAGTTTTTGTTTCCTTTTTTTTCATACTTTAAAAAGAGCTGTACAATTTTTTTTTTCTTTACCAGATTTATAGATTGTGTTATTTAGATTGCTTGAATCCATGTTTGGTTTGGAAAATGGTCTAATTTTCAAAATAAATCTTCCACTATATGTTCTCTTTTGACACTGGAACTTTAGTTCAAAAAATTCAGCAAGTTCAAATTGCAATATTGCTAGGTGACAATCAGTAAGGTAATAAGCTTCTAAATGAAGAAACTAAGCAAAAGGGATCAAACATCTTCTCAAAGATAATGCCAAATAATGTGTTAAAAAAACAGGATTAACACGTCTTTTCCTGTTTTTCTTCTTCCCACAGTAATTTAGATTTTTCACTGTGCCAAAGTAAAGCAGATAAATGTAACTGTCTTAACATTATAAACAGTGCCTGGTGTTCATATACTGCTTCAAAGTTCCAAGCTTATTTTAGTAAAACTGAAACATCATAAAAAAGCCCCAGAGGTCGAAACATATTCCTATATAACTTAGCTCCTCTCCTCTCACTGCCTTCATTTCTATTACCCACATTCTGCCTTGCCTGTTATCTGTTGCATGTGATTTGTATCTTAGCCATGTATTTGAATCAATAGTTTGTCAAACAGCAGTGGACAGAGTGACAGAAAGGAATGGAACCAGTGAAGAAAGAAGAGCAAGAAAAAAAAATTATTTTTTAAAAAAATCATATGCTATACTTTCTTATATCACTATCCCCATCAAACTCAGTGCAGTTTGACAACTGCCACCATACTCTTTGCAAATTCCACCATAAACCCATCATTCCACCATATTTCATTTTAATACATAAAAACTCTTTTTATCTTTTCACACGTGTCAAGATTGACTGTATTAGTCTGTTCTCACGCTTCTAATAAAGACATACAAGAGACTGGGTAATTTATAAAGGAAGGAGATTTATTAACTCACAGTTCCACATGGCTGGGGAGTCATCACAATCATGGCAGAAGGTGAATGAGGAGCAAAGTCACATCTTAATGGCAGAAGGCAAGAGAGCATGTGAAGGGGATCTCACCTTTATAAAACCAGCAGGTCTCTCGAGACGTATTCACTGTCGCAAGAAGATCACAGGAAAGACCTGCCCCATGATTCCATTACCTCTCACTGAGTCCCTCCCATGACACATGGGAATTATAACACTTACAGTTCAAGATGACATTTGGGTGAAGACACAGCCAAACCATATCATTCATCATATCTTGATAACATTATTTTTTCTTGGGATCAACCCAGAAAAAGTTTATATATTTATTTATAGTTTTTTACTTTTCTTTAATATTCACAGGAATAAAAGAGAGGACCAACATGCTCTTTGCTTTTTTACTGCTGCTTCTAGTCCAGATCTTTATTCTGCAAACATGTACTAACAACTTCCTTTTTGTCATTTTTCCTAGAAAAGTTCTCTCACAATCTTTTTAGGCAATTCATTGCCATTCCTCATCTTGTTTATTGCTGTGTTTTCAATCATAATTTACTCTTTCATCTAAATTGATTTCACCACTTGGATCATAGTACTTGATATAAAGCCATTTCCTTTTATTGATTTTACTTATTTTCATGTGTTCATCAAAGAACCATAGAACATCTGCTATATGATACTGCTTTCCCCTCAACTATAACAACGACCACATTACATCCCTGTATGCCCATGCTTCTGCCATTTCTTTTGAATTTCCCTGCTCCCTACCAAGTTTCCAAGTTATCTCCCTTCTTTGTTTCACAGAAGGATTGTAAAAATATTTTTCTACTTTAACCACATTGAAATCCCTAATACACATTTATAGAAATGCATATATCGAACAATCTAAACAAACATATTCTTTAAAATCTAAATTTTTCTACCTATGAGAACTATTCACTCAATGCTTTCTGATCCAATACTTTCCAGATCCAGTAACCTGTTTCCAAAATGAAAATCTCATCTAGGATAGGCTATGCTGGCATAACAACTGAAATCTTGAATCCCAATGATATGTGAATACTTTTTTACTCACTTATGAAAAGACAAATACAGGTGGATATTGTTGGTGGTTTTGTTCTCTTGAGTAGTTCTCCTTGATTTATTGATTCAAGGGCCCAGTCTTATTCTGTGCTGTGGTTTTCCCCATCTTCAGGTGTGCCTTAAATGTCATCCTGGTGTCATTCAGATGAGCAGGCATGAAAGAAGCAGGGTAGAAGAAATGAAGGCATGTGCAGTCAATACAGCAGCTTTTCATTGCTCTAGACTTATCATTTTCACTCCTTTATCAAGAACTTGACTCATGGTTCAATGCAGATTGCAAAGGGATTGGGAAATGGAGCTTGTCTTTGTTCCTGGAAAAAGAAAGGCCAGTCTCTGTCACAGTGCTTCTCTAAAGGCACCTCTAAAGCACCTTCTATTTTAGCTCTCAGCAAATCGCATTGTAGTTATGGTATAGGGTCTGTTTTTTTCTCTTAATCTTTAAATTCATGAAGGCAAATGGCCAAAAATTAAACATTATCATACTCCCAGAGGCTAGAACAGCATATGCCTCATACAAGGCCACAATAAATGCTACTCATGGATAATAACTAATTTCCTCTTGCACTGTATTAGTATTTTAAGCTGTGGACTATTTGCTATTTCTTATTCTTTGTCCCTTAGTGTCTTAGTTTGTTTTCAAAATCTCAAAACCTTCCTGTTTATTTCCCTAGATGTTTATATACTTTCATTCTACAAAAATAAAAAGTCTCCAATATATTATCAATGGCTCATGTTTTCTCAATAAACCCATTTCAGCTACTACATACATGTTTGTAACTCACTTGTCTACCAAGAGCCTTTAAATATCTCCCAATTTCCAGCCGTATATCTGTAACCACCAATAAGACAACATTTACTTTATATCCCATGTATATACTTATTTTTTAGCATATGCATAAGACATAATTAATCTCTTTCCTACAACTCTCCTCTGTTTAATTTCCTATATTTTGTAATAGAAACTTTGATTTCAAACTATCCAAGACTACATATACAAGAATAAGCATATATTTCAGTGAATAAAAATTTAGTCTTCACATTTTCTTAGAGGAAGCACTATTTATTTTAAAAGAATAAGATAGAAGGTAAAATCTCAGGATGTTTTCAAACCTTCAAAAGGTGATCACTAAACAAATATGTGTAAAAGTAGTCAATAAATTTGTTTTATTTTTGAGTTGCAAAAAAGACAATGTGTTTGAAACAAAATAAAAGTAAAATGCTGTGATATGACAAACATATTTAGTTATTCATTTAGTACCAATGAATTAAGCACAAGATTGAGATGTGTGTGTGTGTGTGTGCGTGTGTGTGTTTAAAATTGTGAAAGATTCAGTTTAATATCAGAGCATTATCATTTTGGGTATAGGCTACAACCAAGAAAATCAGAGACTAATAGAGCAGCTTAGGTTATATTTAGCTATGTTGACTGAACATAGCATGTAGATTCTTGACGCTGGTAATTATGAGTAGGTTTAAGTTGTGTCCTTGACTCCAAGGTGAGCAAAGCAGTTGAAGCTCTCAGAGTTGTTTTATAGAAGCATCGGCCACATTTCCGGATGTATAAAGAGTTTTCGAGAGGAAGATACATGCCCCTGATGGCCACTGAAGACAAGCATACTTTTTTCCTCTCTGACTAATGGTTCTGATTATTATGGGATAATATTATTATTTATTTATTAGAAATGTTACCAACAGAAGGGTTAATAAAATAATTGCAATAATTATTATGGGATTATTACGGGATATGGTTGTTATTGTACTAGGAGGAAATAGAATTTGAAAGGAATCAATGAATACATTATAATGCTAAATGAATGTTATTTTTAGGCATGGACTAACACAGATCCAAAG
The DNA here is from genome assembly GCF_000951035.1 of Colobus angolensis palliatus. NCBI lineage: Eukaryota > Metazoa > Chordata > Mammalia > Primates > Cercopithecidae > Colobus > Colobus angolensis. Next base: position 761,608 of record NW_012115444.1, read on the forward strand.
AAAGAAATAGTCCATGCCTATTAGTGTTACTAATTCCATGGTGCTGGTAAATATTTAGTGGTCAGTAAAATATCCTAAAATTCTGCATGCCAAGTTGATATCTGTCCTTTATAATCACCTGATTCTAAACAAGTCTGCAACTTTTAGGGGAGCATTGTGGAGACAGCGAAACATTATTTTTCATGACTTGACTTTTGCATTTGTTTTATTTTTCCATGAACTCTGATGAAGCTGAACTGTACTGTGAAATATTCAAAGACACTGCTGACATGTTCATTGAAGTTCCCAATCTTTTCTCCATTTTTTAATTAGATCCTCAAAGTACCAGTTCATAAACACTTGCTCCCTCTGAAGCATTTTCTCAGGTATATCTTTCCACAAAACTTTTTCGCTAAATATTAATTAACAAATTATTTATTAGAAACATTACTAGTAGAAGGGTTAATGAAATAACTGTAAACAGTTTTATTCAGAAATTTATATCTATCTCCACCACACTAGTAAGCCTCTTGTGGAAATTTGGTAAGCATTTTTTAAATATAGATTTTACCTTGCTTCAGTTTACAAATATTGTTGTTTCTTTCTTTAAATGTGAAGCTGTGTCTTCCATGTATGTTTTACTTAACAATAGCTTCAAATTAATTTATTTTTAAATTGTCTAAACATTTATTTTTAAACTTATTGAAATAGCAGTAGAATTTTCATACATTTGTGACTTTCTTTGTTACTGCTGAGATAGTTACAGTGTATTACAACATTTCTTTTTTTTTTTTTTTTTTTTTGAGACGGAGTCTCGCTCTGTCGCCCGGGCTGGAGTGCAGTGGCCGGATCTCAGCTCACTGCAAGCTCCGCCTCCCGGGTTCACGCCATTCTCCTGCCTCAGCCTCCCGAGTAGCTGGGACCACAGGCGCCCGCCACCTCGCCCGGCTAGTTTTTTTGTATTTTTTTTTAGTAGAGACGGGGTTTCACCGTGTTAGCCAGGATGGTCTCGATCTCCTGACCTCCTGATCCGCCCGTCTCGGCCTCCCAAAGTGCTGGGATTACAGGCTTGAGCCACCGCGCCCGGCCACAACATTTCAAGTTAGAAAATCTGAGCTTAAATTCTGCTTCTTCAGCTTACTATTTCTATGGAGTTGAACCTCTAACCTTCTATATTCCATTTTTCTTTACACAAAAACTAAGAATATCATAGTAACAGTTTAAACATTAAATTATTTTGACATAGGATTTTTTCTTCTGGTATTATATTAGTATTTTAAGCGGTGGACTTTCAGTGCTGCTTTGCCAGCCAGAGACTTCTACTGCTGGCAACACCCCTACCTGGGCTCCGCTCGGTCCTGGGCTCCTAGGTGGAGGTACCTGGCCCACTCAACCATGCGGACTGTACTTGGCATGCACCCCAGCCAGATCCCATGCTCAGCCTGCAGCTGGGCCAGGTGAGCCCTTGCCCAGCTGTGTTACAGATTGTTCTGTCCTGCTGCCCTGCTCAGGCCCATGGCTCTGGGGCTGACCCAGCCCCACTCTTGCTTCTCATTGTGCAGGGTGGCTGCCCAGTGCTAGTGGAAGGCTAAGGGCCACAGTGTTACAGCCTTTCTTATACCTGCATTCAGTGCATCCTGAATTGTCCTATGTCCAAGAAGAATGAGGTTATGCTGACAACTGAAGGGTGAGAAGGACAGAGAGGAGTTTTACTGAGGGACATAACAGCTCTCAGCAGAGAGTGGACTTGAAGTGGGGTGGTCCATCACCCAAAAGCAGGTAGTCCTCCCACCACCCAAATGCGGGTATTCCCAACATGTGGCTGAATCTAGGGCTTTTATGGACTCAGAGTGGGGGAGTACATGCTGAATAGTTTGTAAGTATGCCAAAAAAGGTTAAAACAAAGGCACCTCTAAAGGTGGGCATGACAGTGTAAAAAATCAATTAGAGAAGTGTGGGAATTTGTAAAATAGGTGAAGGGTGTAGATCAATCAGAGGAAAGTGTACCAAATGGGAAGAGTGGTTCTCAACCTAGTCTGTGGATTTATCTGGGACTTGTAGCCAGGCTTCAAATTGTCTTCAGCTTGAAGGTTGGGTTTCACTGGGGACCTGCCCCTGTCTGCCTAGGATTTGTCTGCTTCCTGCTGCTATTGATTTTACATATGAAACATTTAAGCCTTTTGAATTTTATTCAAATTCATTTATTTATCCATTCCTTCATTCTTTCATTCATTCATCTATTCATGTATACTGTGATAATGCAGAATGTTCACCTGAGCAAATTGCTTTCTGGCAATAAGTTTAGATAATACAAGCACATTTAATATTTCATCTGAACACCAAAAATCCAACATTTTCAAAGTCCAGAAAAATCTAACATTTTCAAAGCCCAGAATAAAATGTTGCAAAGGTATAGCGATTAAGTGTGTAAAAGGCACAGCTGTCTGGAGTACTTGTTGCCTTGATTCTGCATCACGTATCAAAGGCTGAAATCAGGAAACCACCTTATAAAGATGGAACAGATTTGCACAGGAATAGTTATGGCTCCTATTATATTGTTCCCATTCACTCAGCAGTAAACAACTTTCTTGATCATTTTCTCTTCAAACACTCTGCTCTTTTGATATATCATCCTTTTGATTTTTGTCTTCTTTTATTATTATTATATGTATATTTTTTGAGGCAGCATCTAGCTGCTGCCCAGGCTGGATTGCAATGGCACAACAATGGCTCACCACAGCCTCAACCTCCTGGGCTCAAGCAATTCTACCTCCTCAGCCTCCCACTCAACTGGAACCAAAGGCATGTAGCACCCCACCTGGCTAATTTAAAACAAAAATGCAGCAATGGGGGTCTTGCTAGTTGCTCAGGCTGGTCACAAACTCCTGGGCTCAAGCAATCCTCCTGCCTTGGCCTCCCAAAGTGCTGGGATTATAAGCATGAGCCACTGCACCTGGCCCAACTTTTGCCTTCTTCTATGCTATCTCTTGCTAGTTCTAAATTCTCTCCCAAGGTATTCCAAGTCCTTTACTTGCCTACAGCTTCTTTCTTGACTTACATGAATGCCCAAACAGTCATCTCAAACTAAACATGTCCATATAGAGCTATTAATGTTTCCTGTCTTCTCATTCTCCCCTGTTCATAGTATCCCCCCAGATTGTTTAATTCCTTTGCGCTTCTCCTCTTGGTAATTAGTAATATTATACCCACAGTTGCAAAAACAAATACTAAGATGCAGCCTTGATTTATGTATTTTCCTAATTCTTACTACAATAAATCCATCACCAAGTTCTCTCTACTTTACATTAAATATGCAAATATAATATTTGCACACATGCCATATCTGTCGTTATGTCTCTGTCTCCATTATTGCCATCCTTGTTCAGGCTGCCATCATCTCTCCCCTGAAATATGATAGCCTGTAATTGGTTTTCCTGGTTGCATACTTACCCTCTACATTACAACATCAAGACTAATCCTTATAAAATACATATTGGATAATATCACTCTCCTGCTTACAACAATAAAAGTCAAACTACTTACCTATTGTCATGTAATAACCCATGTAAAGCACTTAGCATAGTGTCTTACACATCACAGGCCTTAAATAAATATTAGTTCTCTCTTCTCTCCCTCTTTTCTGTACACTTTTATCTCTCCACATGCCTATTTGTTAGATTTAAAATGTTCTTTAAAATTGCTATTAGATATTTTCTTAGTGCAGCTTTACCTGAATTGTTTGATGATTTTGTCCGAAGGAGTTATTAATTCCTCCATTTCTGTGCTACCACAGCTCGATGATGGACTTCTGTTATAGACCTAATGGCAAAGATTTGCAATTTAAAACAGGAATGTTAGATATAAATAATGACATATATGTGATTTCCTTAAGAGCAAATCCATGTTTGACCTATTTTTGCACCTTCAGTATATGTGACATATAGTAGGTATTCACTAAAAGCTTCGTTAAACGAATAAAACACTTTACAAACCTAGTGGTACAATGGAATCATTTGTTTTCTTAAGTAGGTCATAGATAACATAGGAAAAGATGTATAAAACTAGTGAGAAAAGAGTGGGAATAGACAATCACAAAGTAACTATTCCACAGCATGACAATTCAACTTTAAAAGAAGGTGAAGGAATTATCAGAATGTTGGGAGTATGTTTAATACTTATTTAAATCAAAGTAAAAAAACTCAAGATATTTTTTAAATATATAAGCTAGGCACAGAAAGCCAAATAGTATATGATCTCTTTCATGGAAGAGATTTACATGGAATCTAAAAACATAAAACTCATAGAAACAGAGAGTAAAATGGTTGTTACCAAAGGCTGGGGGCTGGAAGAACTGGGGAGATGTTGCTTAGAGGACACATTTCAGTTAGTCAGGAGGAACAAGTTCAAGTGATCTACTGTACTTCATGGTGAATGTGGTTAATAACAATATGTTGTATTCTTGGAAATTGCTGAAAAGTGTAGATGTCAAGTGTTCATACCACAAAAAAAGATAAGTATCTGAGATAATGTATATATTAAATAGCTTGATTTAGCCATTTCACAACATATACATCTATTAAGGTATACACTGTACCCCATAAATATATATAAATTTTATTTGTCAATTAAAAATAAAGATATGTATATAGAGAATATACAAATAGGCAGAGATAGCTATTAAAATAAACCTTTTGATGATAACAGTTTCAAATTTATGGTTAAATAAGTAAAACACAGACTTCAGGGGGCAGGTAATCTGTACCTGATATCTGAGTGTTATCATTATGGAGCAGTTTTATTTGACTTCAGCATTTAATTTATTCGAGATCTGAAAGTTCTGGAGAAGTTATACAGATTATATAACCAAAATGAGGTCTAGTATTTAATAAAACTCTTCAAGAAATGTTTCTGTTGTTGCATTCTACAAATATTTTTTATTTATATTATATTATCTTAGAGATTGCCATCAGAAAGAATTTTTCTCTAAGAATGATGGAATGTTACAAGCCCCCAAAAGGCAGTTAAAATAATCAATTGAAACCTTATGTATCTCCAAAGTAAACAAATATTTATACTTAGTAAACTTAAATATAATCTTACTTTAGAAAACATTTATATTTAAATGTGTATATAACATGTACAATATAATGAAGTATAGATATGCCATGGCAATTCTTCTACCTATAGTAGATTATTATTAAACAGTTTCACAGCATAGGTCATGTCATGTTTCTATGCTAAAAATAATATAGCAGTACTCTTTTTACATATGTCTTTGCTCAAAAATTCAGTTTATTTAGAATAAATAGCTTAAAGGTTAATTATTCAATAATTCCTTTATTGTTTAAAATTTTGGTTAAATAGCTAGAAGTATATATTTCTAATACCACAGAATAACTGATAATAATATACAAGAAAGTTTATATACAAGAAACTTTATATACAAGAAAGTTTTGCCCTAATAAATGACCCAGTAATATTACATATGGTATAACTTTTGAGAGTAAAATTTAAGATTTTTATTTTCCTATTATGGATTTAGACACATCTTAATTAAATCAATACAACATTATAATGATAATATTTGGTTTCAGAATACTTATTATTTTTGATTACTTAATGATCAAGAATTAGGTATATATGTCTTTTTTTACATCTTTCATGTAAAAAAGATGAAAAAAATTTTATTTTATATTTTGACACTATTGTTTTTAGCAAATAAATCATAATACAATGTTTGTGTCCATTTTATAATGTGGTTTTGATTGCACTTCTTATAGAATTCAAATAAATATATTTGGTTTTCATTAAATTTGAGGATCATTTCTCTTAATGCAGAACTTAGTAATTCAGAACTGTAATCCTTTTTTTTCTATGTTTTGTTTTCTTTCGGTTTTTTTCTTTCCCTGTCTTTTATTTGATGAAATATGTCTCTCTCCCCCATTTTTTAGAGTTTTTGTAATTTTGATTTGTTTCACTACTCTTTGTTGAGCTATGCATTCTCTTTCTAATTATTCCATTTGTTAAATTTTTATTAAAAACAAAAATAGCAATGACATATTTTACATATTTATCTAATTATAAGCTCAAAGCATGAAATAGTATATACTGACTTCCGTATACATGTTTATGTACATGTATATTATGAATAAATTAGTTCATCTCAAATACGAAACTTTAGCATCTTTACCATTTTTTTTTTTGGAATAGTCTAGGATTTTAGACACTTCTTAATCTTGTTTTACCTTTTATGTTACATATTTTTCATTAATAGTAATATGTTGCATTATATAGGTGCTCTTGCAAAAAGTAGCTTTATTTTATGTTTCGATAGTCTCAGTGTCAACTGTGACACCTTCTGTGTTTGGCTTTCTTGTTTTGGAATTCTTTATCTTGATGTGCATCTCACTGCACATTGTTATGTTTCTTAAAAGATTATTTAAATGTTATGTGTTTCATGATCACTCGTTTTTGCTTCATACATGCATTATTGCTTTAAACATGAAAAAATACTTGTTTTGATGTGTTTTTTATCTTTATATGTGAAAAATCTTTGCTGGCTAATGTGTCTTTTGTCACAATCGTTTCCTCCTTAATTCTCTTAATGAAATAAGAGATTATTTCATTTTCTTCTGGCATTTTATGTGGTAGAATACATCTGAATCTGTCCTCATTTTTCTTACATAGGTTTTTCATTTTCTTTTTCTGCTTGAAATTGCCAATATATATCTCAATGTGGACCTACTTAGTATTATAGTGACTTTGATATTTCTGTATCTTTTTATATAATTATCTTTACATTTTCAAATTAACTTGTTCCTAAGGCTGAAAGAAATAAGAATGAATGTGGCTTCTTTTTCTCCTTTTCTGATTTCTATATCAAGGACACCAATCATATCTTTGTTGGCTTTCTGATATCTTCTCTCTATGATCATTCATTAATATAACCACTTTTATGTATTTATTGTTTCCTCCTGTACTTTTGTGAACGTTAACGAGCATGCTCTCCTCTCCCTTTGTTGAAACTGGGTACTACAATTTTTTTCTCTACAATTTCAATGTGATAAGATAATACCGGCATTGCTCTAATTGTTAATTTACAATGGTATTTTATTTCTGACATCATTTTTATTTTTCAACATCATTTTTATTTTTCTATCAATCATCTTCCTCTTCATTAGCCTTTGTATTATATGTCTTTCTTTTTCTATATTGCAAAACTTTAATTCTTGACTTTTTAAGTATAAAATGATATCCTCTGAATTCATTTAATTTCTTGCCATTATTATATTTTTAGATTTGTTATTCTTTTACCTGTTGTCGTATACATGCTTTCCTGTCTTTGTGCCACATAAATCACAAGTAAATTTAATGATTATATGTATATATTTAAAAAAGCTTTGAAAAATATTTAAACATTTTTTGAAGACCATATAATTTTATTAACAATAACACACAAAAAATAGTATATTGCTGTGTTAAAAATTTACACTAAATAGAAATATATTACTAAGAACTACAGCTTAAACATAAAACAACTTAGAAAAAAATTTAGAGAATTGGAATTTGGTAGATTTGGATTCATACCATGGCTCTACAACTAACTAGCTATGTGTGATAAAGTTAATCTCCCTGTGACTTCCTCACTTTCATTATCTTTAAAATAAATGTAATGAATTTATAAATAAATTATTTAAAATATAGTAAAATAAACATAGTAATTTTTATATTATACTTATAAAGATTTATAATAATATAAACAAATTTAGAGAAATGCCCGGCTCCTAGTAAATTCTAAATCAATGGTAGATAAAACAATTATTTTGTTAAAAAGTATTGAAAATGAATTAATTAATTCTGAAGTCTCAAGTACCACATATTTATTTCTTTTTGCTATCCTACAGTTTCACTTCTTATTATTTATTTTCTCTTCTTAATTTAGATTCTTTCCAAATCTTTTGTATTTCTTAATATTATGACTTCTGTTAAACTTTGCACGTAAAATGAATTCATTATATACATATACATATGTATATACATATTCTTATTTCCATGCAGTTAAAAATATGTCCCTATAAAACTATTGGTTTATAAGACAGATGATTACAAAATGGGGGAAAACCACTGGTTAAAAAAATCATCTAATTTTTCCAAGCTTAGTAACATATCAACCAAGAGCAGATGGGGAGAGAATTTTGTATCCCTCCCTTTACTGACTAAATTTGCATCTTCAGTAAAACGTAAGTTTTTGTTTTGACAAAGGCTTCAATAATCCCCCCTACCCTCCACCTCCCAACACATGCCAGAAGCTGTGTTGTACCTGACAGCTGCTGCTGATAGTGCATGCAACCTTTCCTGGGTAATTAAAGAATACAAGCTTTAACCCTTTCCCTATATAGACTCAATAGTATCAGAATAGCTCTGATGAATGGGACCAGATTCTAACTTGTTCAAGAAAGGAAAGGAGTTTCTTGGTAAAGAAAGGAAAACAGGGCTCTACAAGGAAGAACTAATTAGGCATCAGAGGATGAGTTTGGAGTGAAGGCTTGGATAAAACTTGACATTCCTATCATGGGGAAAGTGGAGCAATGGGGCTGGTCTCAAGTGTAGCATATGGCACAAAAACTTCAACCTAACTTCTCTAGGTCTGTGGGTGTGTATAAAAATAATGTCTGTTGGCCAGGCACGGTGACTTATGCCTGTAATCCCAGCACTTTGGGAGGCCAAGGCAGGTGGATGACTTGAGGTCAGCAGTTCGAAACCAGCCTGATCAGCACGGTGAAATCCCATCTCTACTAAAAATACAAAAAATTATCCAGGCGTGGTAGCAGGCACCTGTAATCCCAGGTACTCAGGAGGCTGAGGCAGGAGAATCACTTGAACTTGGGAGGTGGAAGTTGCAGTAAGCAGAGTTCGTGCCATTGCACTCCAGCCTGGATAACAAAAGCGAAACTCTGTTCCAAAAGAAAAAAAGAAAAGAATAATGGCTGTCTAGATGAAATAAAGAGCGGAAGCATTGAGAACTTAGGCCCTCAGTGGTGTGGGATTACTATAGGAGGAGTATGTTATCCTAGCAGAAGAGAATGCTCCCTTTCCCACATCCCTTTTGCTTCTCTCAGGGAAGGTGTGAAAAAGGTTCTCTCCCATCTCCCAGAGATGTATTTTTTTGAGAAGTTTCATCCCCCCAGCAGACTTCAGAGAATAGCTTTTTGCTTTAGCTTTACTTCTGGTAATGATAAAGATGTTTCAGTTCTCTCTCTGAGAGGTGCTTGAAATGAGAGATACTGAGCAGATAATGGTACTGATCCTCCTTCTGGAAATAAATTGGCTATGATTTGGATGTGGCACAAGATACAAGCTGAGGGTATCTCATAAATCAACAACTAATCTTCAGTGTGATTGTGTAAGTGGAAAGACTCATTAATTTAAAAACAGCCTCTATTTCTGCTTGTAGTTTCTCCATTCTTAAGTCAATGTATATAAATCCCAGCATCAATAAAGAGGCTGAACTGATCAATAGGAAAGGAAATATAGAAGTAAGTATTGTAATGAGACTATCTACCCTTTGATGGGTGACCTTGAGGGAAGAGAAGGGCAATTTCACAGTAGCAAGATGAGGACTTAGAGTTATAGCAATTGAATTTATTGAGATAAAAAATACTAATAGCTAACATATATTGAGTTCTCAGTGTGTCATCATCATCCTAAGTCTTTTGCTTTTATGTAATAATTTTTAATCCTCTTTTGCCTCTCATTTTAAAGATGAGAACAAGAAGACGTAAAGAGTGTCACCAGGGTCTTGGCAAGTTTGCCAAGGTCTCATATCTCCTAATCTGCATAACTGAGATTTGTGCAAAGAAAATTTGGTTTCTGAGCTTGGGTTTTTAACCACTGTTACAGACTGAACTGTGCCCCTTCAAAATCCTATGTTGAAATCCTAACTCCCAGTACTTCAGAGTATGACTGTATTTGGAGATAGGATATTTAAAAAGGTAAAATAAGATCATTAGCCTGGGTCATAATCCAATATGTCTTGTGTTCCTATAAGAAAACACAATAAGAACATAGACATGCAGAAAGTTCATGTAATAATTGGTATTTATTATTATTGCTATAATAATTATTAAACAATTAAAAGAGTGAGAAAAGAATTCTGCCATTGAAAATGGACTCTTATTGCACTTATGCAAACAACTATATTGCCATAAGAATATTCACCAACAGTTTCCAGTTTCTAGAGCAGCCAGGCAGGGAAAAACAAACATGCTCCAAGTCTTGATCACAGGAGTATACCTTACTTAATTATTATTATTATTATTATTTTGAGATGGAGTCTCACTCTGTTGCCCAGGCTGGAGTGCAATGGAATGATCTCAGCTCACTGAAAGCTCCACCTCCTGGGTTCACGTCATTCTCCTACCTCAGTCTCCCGAGTAGCTGGGACTACAGGTGT
>NW_012115444.1:772419-868464 GCF_000951035.1 Colobus angolensis palliatus
TTTTTTGCATTTAGTAGAAACAAGATTTCGCTATGTTGATCAGGCTGGTCTTGAGCTCCTGACCTCAGGTGATCCACCTGCCTCGGCCTCCCAAAGTGCTAGGATTTAAAGTGTGAGCCATCGCTTCCAGCCTGATTTCAGTTTCCTGAGTTCAGTTCATTTAGTTAACTCTAGTTGTGTTTGATATTCGTGAGCATTTCAGCTTCTTGTGAGTCCTGTACATTTTCCTTTATTCTAATGTTACAATTTCCAAAGTTATCAGAAGCCTGTGTTTGAGAGTACCTGTTGAAGTTCTATAGCTTGTTATAAATCATCTTTGAAAAGGATTAAAACAAGACAACAATTGTCTGTGAACACCAAAATGTCCAGGGTAGTTACAGTTAGAAACACGATCGAAGTTTTGTTATCTCCGTGGATTACAATAACTTAACATAACAACCTTAATTATGATTGATAGCATATACTCAGCCATTGGAATTCTAGAAATCCCATAAAATTTTGAAACATATATTAGGATTATTCACCAAGATATAACCTAAAGAAGATTGAGCATAATTTTTGCAATCCCATGGACCTAAGCATGTCAAATATTCCTGTTTACCTCTCTTTTCTGGACACTTCAGGAGCTCTCTGACATATTTGAAAAGCCAGGTGCCAGGGAAGACAATTTTGAAACTGAGGTTTGATTTTGGGAAGGCTGCTAAATGTTTGAGGTTTAAAGAACTTGATACAATGAAATAGAATTCCAGATTACCGTAAGTTATTTATTTTGCCAAAATCATGACTCAGAAATTTTAAAGAAGCAAAAACCTGTTATAACCCTTTACAAATGTGCCAAAGAGCAGATTAGCACCTGAGGAAAATCTTGTTATGCTTTTATTTCAGTTTACAGAAAAACCAAATAATACCCTTTTCTGAATCTAGTCAGTATGTTCACACAGAGAACCTCTTCTGCAAGATTAATTTCCACAATTCTCCCAGCACTTCTTTGAACCTTCAGCTTTTTCCTAATTTAACTCAAAACAATTCTTTAACCCCAGGCAGAAGTTTACATTTCCATGCCTTCTTAAAACCTTTTATTAAAAAACACATTTTACTGTTCTTACTCACCTTGCATGTAAATATATTTCGAGTAATTTCAACTCCTAGCAATTTTGAACTTTAAGGTAAAACTTGGAAAGTTGCTTTAATCGTGTGCTAACTGCAGCCAAGGCGTGCCTTCTTAGTTAGGGGCGTGGTTAGTTCCACATGTCCTCAGGCCTCATCAACTGTGAAGCCAGCAAGTCAAATAGTTCGCAAAACCCAAAAAGCAGTTTGTAACCTCAAAACACTTAGCAAACCTTGCATCTAACCTTCATTTTGCTAATAATCTTTTCTTTCTTTCTTTTTTTGAGACATAGTCTTGCTCTGTCGCCCAGGCTGGAGTGCAGTGGCGCTGTCTTGGCTCACTCCACCTCCCAGGTTTAAGCTATTCTGCTGCCTCACCCTCCCCAGTAGCTGGGACTACAGGTGCATGTCACTACGCTCGGCTAATTTTGGTATTTTTAGTAGAGACGGGGTTTCACCATGTTGGCCAGGCTGATCTCGAGCTCCTTACCTCAGGTGATCCACCCACCTTGGCCTCACAAAGTGTTGGGATTACAGGCGTGAGTGAAGCCCTTTAAGAGACAGGGGACATGCCTCCCAAAGTGTTGGGATTATAGACGGGAGTGAAGACCTTTTAGAGACACGGGACATGCAAATACTGAATCTGAGAAAGCTCATCCCCTAAGGCAGGATTGCTAAACAAATCCTTGCCACCAGAGTTACAAGCTATGGCCTCAGGATGTGAAACAAAATAGAGGGTTTATTTCACAACCAAAACTTTGCAGAGCATACAGTGATAGTTGGAATTTTTTTTAAGTAAACCACAATGTATCAGAGAGTATGCTATAAGTGCAATGAGTCCAAAAAATATCACAGCCAAGAGAACTAAATAGGGGGTCCTCTATCCAAGAAACTTTAAAAGCTGTAGAAAAGAACACAAAGGAAAAAAACTCTCCAAAGCCTGTAATTGTTTAAAGATTTAACTTTTTATAACTGTCTTTTTAACATTTCTAAACTTACATGGCAAACAATAGCATTTGTTCAGACAATGGAAAATATAAAATTCAATAATTGCTATATTTTTATAAAATAAAATTGACCGTTTACTATTTGGCATATTCAAAAATTATATAATAGATGCCATATTCAAGATGGCTGCTAATTTTAGCACAGAAAATAGAACAAAGACAACCAAATCTATGCTCTTATACTAATAATAATTTTTTAAAAGCCTCATATGTTTGGTTTCACTTATTTGTGTATAGAACTTCTAATTAGTAAAATTGCCAATATATTTTTATGTATCCTTTGGTTTTACTGTCTGGATATCTAGAAAACATAGATTTCAAATGTATAAATGGTATTTAAATACAATCCCAAAGTTTTAAAATATTCAAAATATGATATTCAGAAGGTAGTAGTATGTGCTTGCAAAATCTACTCATTTTCTCTTAACATTTTGGAGGTGAAATCTTTTACTTCTATACAAAAAAAAATAATAATAATCTTTAATTTGGGCTGGGAGTCCCAATCTTTAACTTGGCTACATGTGGTCAAGTTGCATGGCTCCCTAACAGAAATGATTATTATCCACCCCTACACAAAAACCCCACACATCCCAACAAACACACACACAACATGACATCAGAAAAGTCTTTGGATTTTATGTAATATACATATTCAACGTAATACACAATTCATCTAAAGCTGTTTATAAATTTCTACCTGTCCAATATTCAAGTAAAAACACAGATGATTCAACTATGAGGTATAACAGTGAAATGTGTTCTCTCCAGTGTTATTTGTCGTTATGTTTAAATGACATGCAAGGAAGAAGTCAGAGCTAACGATAAATCTTTATTTTCTCTCCTTTCTTACTCATCATGCACACAGACACATTTACACACACAACATAAAATCTGCACAGACACATCCACACAGTTACAAGCATTTATATAGACACAAACACAAACACACACACTAATTCATAGCCGCATATTCCTCAACTAATACGATTTTTCTTAACTTTCCACAGTGCCCCCTAGTTGTTCTAGTCTGCTAGACAGTCATTATAAGAAATAATTATTCCACAGTTTGAACATATAAGTATAGATATTCTTAGGCTAACAGATTACCATCTTGCCTGATTTAAAAATACAAAAACAAAACTCAGTCTCAAAGTGGACAATGTCAGATGCCACTCTTGGTTTTGAATATTACTTTCTCCTAGTTAGGGTCATGGATGCACGTTTTTATTTCAACTTTAAGCTATGAAATGTAAAGCTATTTATGAAAATATATGAGAGTTCTATTATTTGAGTTATAAAGCAGACACTGATCTGAAGAATAGAAAGAGATTTCTAACTGTGCTCTCCAGAAACTGAAACCTGGTTGTATTAAGAGTGAGTGTTCTTTCTCTGGAAGTATTCAAGCAGAAACGGCACAGTCACTACTCTTAAACCTTTCTGAAGGCATCAATCCGTGAGGCAGCCAGTTAAATGAGATGCCCTCTGGGGTCACTTCCAAACTGTAGTTTCTATAATTCTACCAATTTCTCTTGATTTTAACATCTCAACAGTTTATCAGAGCGAAGTGTCTTCTAACACGATCGCTTTGCCTAATTATTTTTAGAACAGGTGAAGTTATATATACATAAACATTTTTTAAAAACAGAAGACATGAATAATTAGTTATTATCTCTAATTATTTACATATGACTTTTCTAACTGAGACTAAAACATTTTTTTGGAATTGTGTATGCATGTTTTTTAAGAATATAGTTTTCAAGTTTAAGTAAGACAACTGACCCAATTATTTGAGAGCAAGTAGATATTCAAAGAAAGAGTTTAGATCTTTACAATTTCTTTTCAGATGGAAGAAATGTAATAACTCCTCCATTCTGTTCAGAGTAAGCAAAAGTAGTTGTATATTCAACATGTTCTGTTAATGAATTAATTGGGAAATACCTTTTAGTTTTTGAAATGCCAGGATTTGTGAGGTTGAAGCATAGAAGTTTTTGAGGAAGGTGAAATGAAAAGGAGCCCTGACTGCCTGAGGTGGAGATGAAAAAGTATGTTAAAAACATTCAAAAGGAACAGAAAGGCAGAGACAAGCATAAGTGGATTTTGTAATAGGATTGCTGAGATAGGTTCATGTTCAAAATCATATGAAGCATTCTGTTTTCTTGGTTACTGGTTAGCAAGAGATATTTTATAGAGAACTCATTTGCAACCATGCACACCTTTTTAATTAATAAAGAATATTCATGTTTTAGAGTATCAAGCAAGGAAAATTGCAAAGACAAGTCATTGTTTTCTACATAAAGATAAAGAAACTGTTTTGTGCATAAATTCAAGAAGAATGAGAGTATCCTGTTCTATCTGCATAATGCGGCATTGAGCAAGGTATGGAGTTTTTATTGCTTTTTCCATTGTTATTTTGAAAAGCATTTAGAAAAAAAAAAATACATACCAGTCTGAGTTTCTTTCCACAGGACTCAAATGACAATCTTGCTCAACCGGTCTTAATGCTTTACAGATTATTTTTGTACATTCTCATTGTATTCTTGGAGTACATTATGTATCAATTGTGTTCAAGACACTTCCTACAGATATTTTATCTCTTCGTGAAGACAGTAAACTAGAAACTTTATGTCATTCGTTCTTTTTCTTATTTATTTCTCCAAAATTCATAAAATATTGCTTTATTGTCATTCTATCTGCTTTATTAACCTACCCATAATGTCATATTTTTCTTTTTCAAAAATAATACTAAGTTAGCCACACAAAATATACCTCTAAACATGCATATAACTATCTACATATACCATACTAGATTCATTCATGGCTGGTAAGTAATATGATCTTGCCATTATAGCCAAAGAAGCATGAAGCATAACTCATCCTTCTTTACAGTGAAAACTTCTCAAAGGCAAGAGTCACTAGTTTTCATCTCTTCACAGAGATTACCATGGTCTGCTTAAGTATTATTTGCTGAATTTAATCAGAGTAACACTAGAATTAGTTAATGGCTGTTTAATTCTTTACATGGCAAAAGTACATAGTTCATAAACCTTTCAGTTCTATTTTTCTATTTCTCTGTATCGGTAAGTGCCAGCCATAGGTCCTTAAGTATATCGCAGTTAACAATGGAGGATATTGGTAAGTTATGAAGGCATAGATTCCCCAAGGTTTAGCTTTAAAGGTATCCATACATTTAATGGTCATTCTTGATTATATGTGTCTGCTCATCAGGAACTATCATGGCTCAATGCTATTTAGTAGATTCCCATGGTTTTTAACTATTTACTTCTGGAATCCAAGAACTTTGAAACTTCTCTTTATTTTGTGGCTTTCACTGAACTATGTACCATAATAGATACACTAATTAAAACATAATGAATTTGTATACTCTACTTAGTTTAGTAAATTGAGTATAAAATGAATATACCATGTATGTATACTACAATAGAAGAGTGTCCACTATTTACATTTTAATATACAATATTTTCTAACACAATTTAGGTGTGTATATGTGTGTATTTGTGTGTGTGGTGTGTGTGTATTTTAAAACACTACTAAACTCTCTCCAAAAGACCTTAGTGATTTAAACTTCAAGCACTGACATTTCAATATTTATTTTTATTTTGTATTATTAATATTAAACCAACCAAAACTATACATTTGCCTTTGTGTAAATAGATGGTGGTATCACTGAAATTTTAGTAATTTCATGTGTTCGTATTAATGCTAGTCTCCTTTGCATTCCAAATCTCCCTGATCCTAATCTAACCCAGCACATATACAAACATAGGCTTGTGAATGTGCACATTCATATAGGAGTCCAAAATAGGCAGCTTTCTTCATATAAACAAAAGATGCTAAGAATTCTTATTATATGTTGCTTTATTTATTCTTATAATTTGAAAGGTGATGTTGTTATAGAAAATTGTCTAAGTAGAATTTTTATTTTGCAATTTCCTTGTGCCCACAAGTAAAATACCAATATATATACTCAATATTGGATTTATGAAAAAGAAGAAATATTAAAAAAAAAGGAAGATACTAAAAAATTTAGTAATTTCCCCAAACTGAAAAATCTGTATTTCTGTGCAACAGGCTCTTTCAATAACAGATATATGAAAATATAATCCTATTCACTCTGTCAATGAGATATTAAGAACTGGAAATGCCTGAATGACTCTAAGAATTTGAAATTCAGATTTTATCTATCTCAGTTTAATATTCACATAAAAATGCAAATTCCAACTGTATTTTAAGATAAGTATTGGTAAACATTTTTGAGTGTTTTCAAACACTTATTTGTGAAGGTTTTGCTTTTATGTTGTGATAATGTCTCATTATTTACTTCATTGGGTCATTAGAGGGGGTATATATGGTCGCATAATGTATTTTAAGAGTATCTCAGAGCTGACACTGATTTGTTGAATCATATATGGTAGACACACTCTAAGCTAACTATGTTAATAAACTATACTATTATTCAGGATTCTAGTCTGTGGAGAGAAGTGACAGGGTTCTGCAGTGTAACCTTTTCAAGCATTCTAGAATAATTAAATCATGAAGGAAGGGAGTAGCCCAATTAATTGAAAGCTATGGCTATATGTCTCTTAAGCCCCAGCATAAAAAAGCAAACCAAACAACTGGCACTGTTTTATGGGTATGTCACAAAGGTTAGTAAATGAAATAGTGGAAATTAGGGAATTTGCAATTTCCTAATGACATAAAATGTAGAAAACTTTTTCATAAGCTTGCTTGTGCCTCTGTATGTTTTCTTTAGTGAGGTGTCTTTTTAGATTTTTGGCTTGCTTTTTGAATTGGGTTCTGTTTTTTATTGTTGGGTCTTAAGAGTTCTTTATAGATTGTGATATGTGTTTTTGCAAATATTTTGATTTTTGCAAAACACATGGCTTGTCTTTACATTTTCTTAAAAATGTCTTTTCAGAGCAGAAGTTTTTAATTTTAATGAAATTCAATTTATCAAAACAGACTTGCCTCATTTAATTGGGCTTTGCTTTATTGCCCTTCACATATCGGCTTTTTAGAAAATGAAAGTTTGTGGCAACCCTGCACTGAGAAAATCTATCAGTGCTATTTTCCCAACAGCATGTGCTCACTTTGTGTCTCTGTGTGACATTTTGGCAATTTTCACAATGTATCAAACATTTTCATTGTTACAATATGTGTTATAGTGATATGTGATCAGTGCTTATTCATGTTACTATTGTAATTCTTCTGGGGTACCATGAACTGCACTTATATAAAACAGCAAATGAATAATAAATGTTCTGTACCTTCAGACTGCTTTACTGACTGGCTGTCTCACCTCCTGCTTGGACCTCCCTATTAACCAAGACACAATAATATTAAAATTCCATCAATTAATATCCCTACAGTGGTCTCTAAATGTTCAAGTTAAAGGGAGAGTCACACGTCTCTCACTTTAAATCAGAACCTAGAAGTGATTAAGTTTAGTGAGAAAAACACGTGAAAAGTTGAGATAGGCTGAAAGATAGGCCTTGTGTGCCAAATAGCCAAGTTATGAATGCAAAAGAAAAGTCCTTGAAGGAAATTAAAAGTGCTACTTCAGTGAACATAGGAATGATAAGAAAGAGAAACAGCTTTACTACTGATATGGAGAAAATTTTAGTAGTCTGAATAGAAGATCAAACCAATCACAACATTCCCTTATTAGGCCAAACCCCAATCCAGAGCAAGGCCCTAACTCTCTCCAATTCTATGAAGGCTGATAATGGTGAGGAAGCTGCAGAAGAAAAGTTTGAAGCTAGCAGAGGTTGGTTCATAAGTTTCAAGGAAAGTGGTCATCTAAACATAAAAGCACAATGTAAAGGAGCAAGTACTGATGTAAAAGCTATAGGAAGTTATCCAGAAGACCTGGGTAGCTAAGATAAACAACTAAACAACAGGTTTTCAATACAGATGAAATAGCCTTCTATTGGAAGAAGATACCATCTAGGACATTCATAGCTAGAGAGGAGAAGTCAATGCATGTTTTCAAAGCTTCAGTGGATAGGCTGACTCTCTTGTTAAGGGCTAATAAAGCTGGGGACTTAAGTTGAAGCCAATGCTAATTTTCCATTCTGGAAATCCTAGGATCATCAAGAATTATGACAAGTCTACTTTGCCTGTGCTCTATAAATGGAAAAACAAATCCTAGGTCACAACACATCTGTTGACAGTATGGTTTACTAAAGATTTTAAGCCCACTTTTGAGAGTTACTACTAAAAAAAAATCCTTTCAAAATATTACTGCTCATTGACAATGCACGTGGTCATGCAAGAGGCCTAATGGAGATAAACAAGAGACTTAATGTTTTTTTTTTATTTTTATGCCTCCTAATACAGCATCTATTCTGCAGCCCATGGATCAAGGAGTCATTTAGACTTTCAAGTATTTGTATTTAATAAATACCTTTTGTAAGGCTTGTGAACCCAAAACATCTAAGACAGGTCTCAATCGATTTAGAAAGCTTACTTTGCCAAGGTTAAGGATGCACTTGTTACACAGCCTTAGGGGGTCCTGATGATATGTGCCCATGGGTACAGCTTTCTTTTCTACATTTTAGAAAGATATAATACATCAATCAATACATATAAGATCTACAGTGGTTGGACCTGGAAGGGCTAAGGGGTGAGGTTCTTGGGTCATAGGTAAATTTTAAAATTTTCTGATTGGCAATTGGTTGAAAGAGTTATTATTGGTAAAAAGGAATGTCCGGGTTAAGATAAGGGGTTGGGGGTGGGCATGGTGGCTCATGCCTGTAATCTCAGCACTTTGGGAGGCTGAGGCAGGCAGATTGCCTGAGGTCAGAAGTTTGAGATGAGCCTGACCAACATGGTGAAACCTTTTCTCTACTAAAAATACAAAAATTAGCCAGATGTGGTGGCAGGCACCTGTAATCCCAGCTGCTTGGGACACAGAGGCAGGAGAATTGCTAGAACCCGGGAGGTGGAGGTTGCAGTGAGCTGAGATCATGCCACTGCACTCCAGCTTGGGCAACAGAGCAAGACTCCATCAAAAAAAAAAAAAAAAAAACCTGATAAGAGGTTAGGGAGACTAAGGTTTTATCATGCAGATGAAGCCTCCAGGTAGCAGGCTTCAGAGAGAATACTTTGTAAATGTTTCTGATTAGACTTAAGTTCTGCATTGACATTAACTCTTGAGGAGTATAATGAGGTATGTCCAACCTCCTACTCCATCATGGCCTGAACTAGATTTTCAGATAAATTCCAGAATACCCTTAGCCAAGAGGAGGGGTCCACTGAGGTGGTTCGGGAAGGTGCTTAGAATTTCATTTTTGGTTCATAGACTATAGCTGCTATAGATAGTGATTCCTCTGATGGATTTGGGCAAAATAAATCGAAAATCTTTTGAAAGGGATTCACCACTCTAAACACCATTAAGAACACTTGTGATTCATGGGAGAAGGTCAAAATACTAACTTTGACAGCAGTTTAGAAGAAGTTGATTTAAACCCTCATGGGTAATTTTCAGGAGTTCAAGATTTCAGTGAAGAAAGTAACTGCAGAATTGTAGATGGAGCCTGAAGACATGACTGAATTGCTACAATCTCATGATCGAAGTTGAAGGCACGAGCAGTTGCTTCTTACGGATTAGCAAAGAAAGTTGTTTCTGAAATGGGATCTATACCTGGTTAAGACACTGTGAACATTGCTGAAATTACAAAAAAGAATGTAGAATATTTTCTAAGCTTAGTTGATAAAGCAGTGGTAGGGCTTGAAAAGATTGACTCCAGTATAGCAAGTTCTATTATTGAAACTGCCATTGCAAAATCATAACTGAGAAAGTTATTTACAGTGAAAGGGATCTGACCTAATTGAATCCATCTTGCTTCTAACTGCCAAGCCATCCTTATTCATTCATGGGTATAGGCCAAACTAACTTTGAGAGGAACTTAGTTTATAGTTTAGCTTTGAAACAAAGTTGGTAACAGCCCTGTTCCAAAACAAACCCACTTCCTGCCTGGGGACTGGACTGGCTTTGCAGGACTATCAAATTAGCCACAAGATTAGAAATTATGGTTTAGGAGTCATGCAGCTGGAGGCCACAAGATTCTGACCCTCCTGAAATTGCTCCTACAGATAACATCACTATTGTAAAACCTAAGATGAGTGCTTAAGGTATTTTGCAGACTCTGCACTTGATGGATCAGCTGTCACTACTCAGATCGATACACTTGTTCATCTGGAGTTTTGGTCCCCATAGAGCAACTGACTCAGCGTAAGAGGACAGTTTTGACTCCCTATGATTTCATCTCCAACCCAACCAATCAGCACTTCAGATTAACTGGCCTCCTACCCACGAAATTATCTTGAAAGACTCTAATTCCAGAATTTTCAGGGAGACTGATTTGAGTAATAATAAACTCCACTTTTCCTTACAGCTGGCTCTGCATGAATTATTTTCTCTTTGTTGTAATTCTCCTGCGTTGATAAATTGACTCTGTCTAGGCAGCAGGCAAGGTGAACCTGTTGGGCAGCTACACTATGGGTAAAACACTACCAAACAGCTTTGCATGCTACAGGTAAATCTTTTGTTAAAGGAAGAGTAAAGTAATATGCCAAACTCCACTGCTGGCTTTTTGTTAAGAAATTTTCACAACCACCCAGCCTTCACAACCTCTACCCTGATCAGTCAGCAGGCATCAACATGGAGGCATGATCTTTTACCAGCAAAAAGATTATGATTTGCTGAAGGCTCAGGTGATTATCAGCAATTATTTTTGGCAACAAATTATTTTCTAATGAAGTTTCGTACTTTTTAAAACATAAGGCTGTTACATACTTAATAGGTTACAGCATAGTGTTAACATAATTTTAATATGCACTGGGAAAGCAAAAAGCTTGTATGGCTCACTTTATTGTAATGTTTACTTTATTGTGGCAGTTTGGAACCAAACCTGCATTATTTTTTAGCTATGCCTTTTTTTTTTTTTTTTAATTCCATGTTGCTTTGGTCTTATGTTTAAGACTCTACACCCAACACAGATTTTCTCCTGTGCTATCTTCTAGATTTTTATGGTTTCTTATTTTACATTTAAGTCTATAAGATACCTTGTTATTTTTTGTAAAAACTGTCTAGATTCCTTTTTTAAAAAATTTCATTGGATGTGTATTTGTTTCAGTTCCATTTATGAATTAAATGACCTTGTTCTAGCAAAAATAAGGTCAATTGAGGTGTGACAGAAGAGCTTCCCTTGAGGACAGGCTTCTGTGAAGGAGGACAGAAAGCTCCGAGTGCATTTCAAAATGGCTACTTTTCCCTTCCCTCTGCTGGAAACAGGAAGGGATATTTTTTTCTCATCTTCTCCGTAAGAATCTATTTAGGCTCCCGAAGGTAAGACTCATGATAGTGTTGTGATTCTCAGTACAAATTTTCCTTGTCACACAATGGGGTTACATCTTGATAAACCCATCATAAATCTTATAAATTGAAAATGTATTTAATACACCAGACCTACAGAACTTAGCCTTGTTCACCTTAAATGTACTCAGAACACTCACACTTAGCCTATAGTTAGGTAAAATCACCTAATACAAAGCAATTGTGTATATATATATATAAGAAAAAAAGTGTCGAATATCTTACGTACCACATAGTCCTCGGCCAGGCGAAGATCAGAATTCAACATTCAAAGTATGTCAGATTGCGATGGTTTTGCAACGTTGTGAAGCTGTAAAATCGTTAGTTGATTGCCCTTCTCTCCAGTTTCTATGGTGGCAGCTTGCCCTGTGACAGCAATTATTAGACAGATTTAAGAAGAGTTGTTCTTTTTCAAATTGTTCCATTATTTTCTTGTTGTGAGAATGAGAGTGAGAACTTCCAAGTCCCAAAACAAGAAATCCATCTTACTTTTTACCATAGTCATTGACAGTAACTTCTGGGTAACCTTATTTAATCAGTGACATTGACTTCTAGGTTTTGTTTGTATAAACAAAAATTGGACAAGATCAATATTTTCAAAATAAGCTTTATGATATTTTAGGAGACTTTAAAACAGAACACTAGTTGATGGTAAAATAAAATGATTACATATTTGTTAAAGTTCTTCAGAGGCAACTGATAAATAGTAACTCTCTTTCCCATAAGACTTCATTTGTAAAATAGAATGGAGTAACATATGGAAGCTAAATTATAACTCATAGAACGTTCAGGCTGCAGAATGTTATTCCGCATACACTGAGCCTGTCTGCTCGCTCAAATACAGTCCCTAAATTGGGCAAACTATTCAATCACTGAAACCAAGCCACTCAGTTCTGGGGCAGCAATTTTCTAAGTAATAAAGTACCTGACAGAACAGTGGCAGGTCCCTTTGCTTGAGGAGCAGTTTACTTCAAGATGAAGAAAGGAAGAGCAGGGCTAGGCATACTAAGTTCTTGCTCCCATACTCACTAACCAAGCATCACTTCACTACCCTTCACTACCCTTTGGGACAAAGTGAGTAATGGTATAGTTAGAGGCCAGAAATATGCTTAAGGAAATCCTGTTTATATAGAAACCAGTGGAGAGGGGGGAAATAACAGAGTTTAATAACTTTAACATTGTTGAGCTTTTATTAGGCCAGTGCTCGGAGATGTACTGATAGGGTTAGAGTTTGATTTGCCAACTCAGATTTTCTTAAAATCTAAATAGATTTCTCAAACTGATAGTCTGCAACCAGACTTTTATTATTTCCAATAGAGTATGGTTTTTCCTTTGTAAATTCCTGCCCACACTTTTAGTAAGAGACTTCACCTGAAATTGTAGATATTCAGTTCCTCATAAATCTTTAGATGTCAACATTGGGCCTTATTTTCAAATGGCAATAACTGCCTGCACCTGAGTAGCAGCTATTCTCACCAGACAATGTGAATACTCTTCATTTTGCCAGTTTTCACCAATTACTCACTGTGTTCATAATGCTCTCACCCAGAATCTGCTTCATTTATTTATATATCTGTCCCTAGTAGGCATCTGGGTTTGTGATCGCTGCTCTAAAGAGAACTGAGTGGGCTTGTGTTTTTTAACATTTTTTCAATAGGTATTTTATATGCTATATCTATGTTTAAGTATTTTCTTCTTTTCTGTGGTTTGAATACTTCATATATACTTCTTTTATCACATTTCCATTTGACATATTAATTATTCATCTTCATGGGTTTTTCCTTTACCTGGCTAACAGTTAAAGGAGAGAAAGCATTCTTTCCATTGCTAGTCCCTTCTCTACCTACAACGATTATACTACATAAAGATTACACACAACATAAAACTTAGACTCAGAGAATTTCTTCAGTTTTTACCTTCCTGAATCTCTTTATTTAACAGTTTTCTCAGTTTCCAGTGCTCTTAGCTTCACATATTACTTTGCCTGTATTTTACTCTAATTAGAGTCTTAAGTTGATTCTTGAATGCCCACTTTGTTACTGATGTAAAAACATAATATGTTCATTTTTTTTTCTTCCTGAGATAGAGTCTCACTCTGTCACTCAGGCTGGAGTGCAGTAGTGCCATCTTGGCTTACTGCAATGTCTGCCTTCTGGGTCCAAGAGATTATCCTGCCTCAGTCTCCCAAGTAGCTAGAATTACAGGCGCATATCACCATGCCCAACAATTTCTTTATATTTTTCGTAGAAACAGGGTTTCATCATGTTGGCCAGGCTGGTCTCGAACTCTTGACCTCAAGTGATCCACCTGCCTGGGCCTCCCAAAGTGCTGGGATTATAGGCATGAGCTACCGCACCCAGCCCGTATGTTCATTTTTGATATTATTTCCAAGCTGTACATTTCACATCTGGAGGAAATCCCTGTTAGGCTAACACTTTCAAGACACAGAGTCTCAAATCCTCAGCCTGTGTAATTCAGTAGTGGGAGACTGTACAAGGTATACAAGGATAATAATCACAATGATTGTTGTAATAATATAACAAGAAGTCTTAGCATTATGTGCCACAAATTGCATGATACAATTTGTAACAATTATATGACTTACTGTCCACAGTTATCCTGCAATGTAGAAATCATTATTTACCTATCAAAGTTAAGGATGTAAATGTGTAAAGATTAACTAACCTGCCTGAGTTCATATAGTTTATGAATAACGTATGTAGGATCCATACCCAGATATATATTCCTCAAGCCCTCACCCTTTCTTCTATAATTCTTTTACTTAAAGTTATATTTTCAGGTCACTGCCTAACAAAATGCTTAATACATAATTCTAGTCAATAAACGTCGGTTAAATGCACGAATGAACAAATGAACAAGAGATGGATAGATGGATGAACAAATAAGCAGATTTATAGTTAAGAATAATATTTTTAAAAGTCATGTGTAGAGGATTAAAGTTCAGACAGGTAATAAAGGTTCTTCATACCGATGTAGGAGAAAATCAACCAAACAACAAACAGAAACTTTTAAATGTCTTTATTAATTAGTATAAATAATTTTCTCCCTGCTGGAGATTATTCAAAGTAGAGATAATAATCATAGTAGAGAAACTTTAGTGTGCATACCACCAATCTAGGATGTTTCTTTAAAATGCACATTCCTGGGGCTGGGCGTGGTGGCTCACCCCTGTAATTCCAGCACTTTGGGAGGCTGAGGCAGGTGGATGGCCTGAGGTTAGGAGTTCGAGACAAGCCTGGTCAACATGGTGAAACCTCGTCTATACTAAAAATACAAAAATTAACCAGGCATGGTGGCAGGCATCTCTGGTCCCAGCTACTCGGGAGGCTGAAGCAAGAGAATTACTTGAACCTAGGAGACAGAGGTTGCACTTAGCCGAGATCATACCAATGCACTCCAGCCTGTGCAATAGAGCGAGACTCCATCTCAAAAAAAAAAAAAAAAAAAAAGGCAAACAAACAAAAAAAGCGTATTCCTGGGCTCCACTCCAGGAATTCTCCCAAGATAGTGTGGTAGGGCCATGCGTCATATTATTTTAACAATTACACCAGGTGATTCTGATGTAGAAATCCACAAACTATACCTTGGGAATCTGTTACTGAAGAAAGTAGACAAGATATAGTTTTCTTACCTTACCCTCAGAAAGCTGGAAAAATAATAACTTAATTCTTAATTGAGACTTTACTAGAATAATTCATTTACAGAACTTCGATTCATGTCTCAACTTCAATTTCAAGAGTCTCATGAGTGTCCTAAGCCACTTACATGGGGCTGTTTATGCCGCACAGATCAACATCACTGATGGTTGGTGGCTTTCTGGCTGCATTCCATGGCAATTCTCACCAGGTAGCACCAAGGAGAAAGGAAGGTGATGACAGGACTTCTGGACATCTTGGACATCTTGGGACTCCATGGGGCTTGCTGATATCAAACTTTCTTCTTTCACCTGATATTCTCTCTTTCTCTTTCTTTCCTTTCTACATCTTATTTTTTTTTTCTTTAACTCAAGCATCTTTCATGTAGCATGGGAACAGAAAAATACTCTTTAAAAAGTTTTATTTGAATCTACCTGTTAGATTAATCACTGTTTTTGAACTTAACAGACAAGTATTTGCAGTCTTCATTTTCTCATTCAACAATGAATGAACTCAAGCTTTATGCTTTACAATCTAGGAAAGGTGAACACACTCAGAACACAAGTAAAGAATTTACTACAGGGCAATGGTAACCCCTTAAGTAAAACCTCAAAGTAGCCAAACAAAGGACACCCTAAATAGGTAGAAAATAATTTGATAATTAGTATCATGTCCTAGATTATATAAAGGATTCTAGTGGTGTGGCTAGAAAGAGCGGCATGTATTAAAAATGAAGAAAGAGTGAGAAGCAATGACTCACTGGTTATTGGTAATACGGCTACAGTTTTCTTGAAAATATTAGGACTTGAATACTATCTTAGTCCATTTAGTGTTTTACAGAGGAATACCTGAGGCTGGGTAATTCATAAAGAAAATAGTTTTATTTCACTCATGCTTCTGCAGGGTGTACAAGAAGCATGGTGCCAGCATCTACATCTAATGACTGTTTCTAACTACTTTTACTCATGGCGAAAGGTGACGGGGAGCCAGCATGTACAGAGATCATATGGCAAGCAGGAAGTAAGAGAGACGAGAAGATACAAGACTCTTTTAAACAACCAGCTCTCTTGGGAACTTACAGAGCAAAAACTCACTTACCATTACTCCCTTTGAGGCAAAGCATTTATCTATTCATGAGGGATCTGCCCCCATGACCCAGACCCTTTCCATGAAACTCCACCTCTAACACTGAGGTCAAATTTCAAAATGAGGTTTGGAGGTATCAAGTATCCAAGCCATAACAGAGAATAAAAGAAAAAAAAGATATGAATACTGACTTGATGTTTTAAACAGAAAATAGTTGTCAAAAGTTCTGCCAGGTAACTTTAAAAATTTTTGAAATGTATTTCCTCTATATTACGTCTGAAGGATCA
This sequence comes from Colobus angolensis palliatus, assembly GCF_000951035.1. Taxonomy (NCBI): domain Eukaryota; kingdom Metazoa; phylum Chordata; class Mammalia; order Primates; family Cercopithecidae; genus Colobus; species Colobus angolensis. The sequence continues at coordinate 788,960 of NW_012115444.1, forward strand.
TGCTTGGATCCTATGAAAGAAAGACATGGTGAACTTCTTTTTAAACATGATACGTTAAACAGACGTTTATCTCTGTTGCATTCTAAATCCTTTTAAATGAACAATGAAGACGTTTTCAAAGGGAATACACGCCAAGTGAAAAGGAAAGGAGAGGCAACGACAGCAGTATTTTAGGAGGTGATAGGACAATAGAAAAGCGACAGCTTACTTAGCAGAATCCGCAACCAAAGCTGAGAGTGGACTAACACCCAGTTACAAGTTACTTGTCTGCAAAACCAAGAATAACTCAATAAGCATGAACACTTAATAGCCCTCCAAGTGCCAGGGGACTTGAAAGCACTTAGCCTACCAGCTGCCTTCTCATCCGCCCACACAGCAAAGAAGAACTTTTTCCCCAATACAGTAGAAGATTGGCAGCACACTCTGTAGAGATTGAATCTGAGAAACTCCGAATCCGGGAACAACAGATATCACTAGGGTCTGGAGGCAAAACAGAAACAGAGGGATTAATTGATGGACTATGTTGCAATCCATGGGGCTCATGCCCCTGTCCTGATTGTGCTCTCAGGACATTTGCTGTCAGAATGTTCTCCCCTAAGACTGGAGAATTCTCTCAGGGGAATTTACCTTCCCAAAGAAGGAAAATAACTCATAGATTTTGAAAATCAGAAATCCTCCAACAATTTTATGGAAAGTTTTTCAAGTTAATGTGCCACCTGCTAGGAAAAATCTGTTTCGTATACTTAGGATTTCCAATCAGCTTTTTAGTGCTTTATTTGTAATAGAGTAGACAACCAAGGATTACTGGGTAATTATGATGTGGTATGAAAGACGGAGACCTCAACAAACAAAAACGAGGAACTTACAACCAACAGAGTCAGTTCTGAATAAGAACAATCTCCAATATTCAAATATCATATCCAGTGACATATATAGGAAAGAAAATTTAGATATTCTAAAATAAAAACCTAAATAACAGATTATTGTACCTACAACATACAATGCAAGATTAGTAGATAATATTGATATCTGAATCTAATGTAAGGGTAGTAGTGGATATCTACGTCTGAATTTCAAAATCCTTCAAATACAGTACAAATGTATTCTGTGAGAACATGGACAAATAGAACAAACAAATTAGCACTAAATTAGAGTTAAAGTAGCTGAGGATGATTACTGCTGTGGAGTAGGAATCAAGGAACAGGAAGGGCAGGGAAGGGAAAGGAGCAGGAGACTGCTGTTTGTTTGTTAATTAAGTCAATAAGACTATTTGATATTTAAAATAATTGCCATATGTTATTTGATAATAGCTAATGTCACGTTACAAAATATTTTATTGATATCCAAGAAACTAGAAATCTTCATAAAATGTGTCTATTGTCGGATAAATAAAAGAAAGTGTTCTTTTAGCCTCTGTTGCTGTTTTTAAAAAAACCTCAAGATAAAGAGACTGAGTACTTTTTAAATAAAAATATGTCTTTTGCAGTTTTTACAGATCTGCTTTAAAGTCCAAGATTGAGGTGCCTGTATTTGGTGTCTGCTGAGAGCTTTTTTTAATGTTCTCACATTGTGGAAGTATGAAAGAGCCAAAAAGAGCCTAAGCTGGTTCGCTCCAGCCCTTTTGCAGGTGATTAATGCACTCAAAAAGGTGGAACCTTCATGATTTTTTTTTAAAAGCTTTTATTTTAGGTTCAGGAGTATATGTGAAAGTTTGTTATATAGATGAACTCATGGCATGGGGGCTTGTAGTACAGATTATTTCATCACTCAGGTATTCAGCCTAGTACCCAAGTTTTTTTTTGTTTGTTTGTTTTTTTGTCCCTCTCTTTTCTCCTACCTCACATCCTCAAGTAGATCCCAGTGTCCACTGCTCCCTTGTTTGTGTTCCTGAGTTCTCATCGCTTAGCTCCCACTTATAAGCGAGAACATGCAGTATTTAGTTTTCTCTTCCTGTGTTAGTTTTCTAGGGTTAATAGCCTCCAGCTCCACCCATGTTCTTGCAAAAGACATAATCTTGTTAGTTTTGGGGTTTCATAGTATTCCATGGTGTATATGTACCACATTTTCTTTATCCAGTTTGTTATTGACGGGTCCTTAGATTGATTCCATGTCTTTGCTATTGTGAAATAGCACCACAATGAATATTCATGGGCATGTGTCTTTATGTTAGAATGATTTATATTCCTCTGGGTAAATAAACCTGGTAAAGAGATTGCTGGGTCAAATGTTAGTTCTGCATTCAGCTCTTTGAGGAATCACCACACTGCTTTCCACAGTGGTTGAGCTAATTTACACTCCCCCAAAAGTGTGTAAGTGTTCCTGTTTCTCCACAACCTCACCAGTATCTGTTATTTTTTGACTTTTTATTAATAGTCATTCTGACATGATGTGGTATCTTATTGTGGTTTTGATTTGCATTTCTATAATTGTTAGGATGCGGAGCATTGTTTTCATATGCTTTTTGGCCACATGTATGTCTTCTTTTGAAAAGTGTCTATTTGTATTCATTTCCCACTTTTTAAAAGGGTTGCTTGTTTTTTTTTTCTTGCAAATATGTTTAAGTTCCTTATAGATGCTGGATATTAGGACTTTGTCAGATATATAGCTTACAAAAACCTTCTCCCATTCTGTAGATTCTTTAACCTGTGGATAGTCTACAAGTCTCTTTAACCTGTAGTTTCTTTTGCTGTGCAGAAGCTCTTTAGTTTAATTAGATCTCATTTGTCAATTTTTGCTTTCGATGTGATTGCGTTTGATGTTTTTGTTTAAAAAAGCTTTGCCTATTTCTATGTTTAGGATGTGTTGCCTTGGGTTTGTTTTAGGGTTTTTATAGTTTTGGGAACCTTCATGATTTAATCACTTCCCCGAAGGACACATCTCTTAATAACACCGCAATGGGTGTTATGTTTCAACATAAATGTTCGAGGGGGCACATTCCAACCATAGCAAGTGTGTAGCATCTGTTTACGTTATTGTAGTTCCTACTTTTACTGCAGTAATTGGATATATAGAGTCTGACCAGGATACTGCAGATGGCAAGACTGCATATGAGAAACATGTAGCCTTCTGAGAATTACTGAGTTTTTAGACCACTGAGCTATGGATATCAAATGCCACAAAGGAGATACGTGTGAACAATCTTAGTATGTGTAGTCTTACAGACTATGCTGTCTATAACAGGAACATGACTGCGCACAACACATTGAATAAATGTTATTCTTTATTTTATGTTAAAGACTTGTAGATAACACATAAAGTCCATTCTTTAAAAATAAAGTGGATTCCAATGATATTACATACATGAAATGAGAAGCAAGCAAAATTTAATTTACCGACACCGCTATGGTAGCAGATTTTTGGAGTCCGTTGGTAAACTAATTAAAGTATTTACTAAACGCTTATTTCCTGGAAAGTACAAACAAACCAGAATAAGTTTATTTTCTCCCTTAGGACAGAAAAAGCCCCGAGGAACATATTTTTTCTGTTTGTCTGTTGTCATATTTGGGACTAAGGGTGAAAAAAACAGGTTTAAAAGTGGTTTCCTGTGCTTCATGAGGCTTGCTGATAAATTCCCACAATAGATTTCTTCCTTTGGTTAATAAAAATGTGTCCAGGCCCTTTATGAATACAGTGCCTTATCTCTTTAATTGCTTTTATTGCCAACTCTCATCAGGATTAAAAATTTATAATTATAATGAAGAAAAAAATCATAAAAATAACTCAAGGTTTATGAGAGTAAGTATCTTTTGAATATCTTTTAAATGAATACTGACAATTCTTATAGTAATTTATAGTTTATAGCACATAATTTTGTGTTATCTCACTTGTTCCTATCAAAATTGTTTGACAGGTAAGGTAGTGATTTTACAGAGAAGTTCATGAAAGTTCCAGAAATAGCTTTATAAACAGAAAGCAGGCTCAGTCCCATATTCATAACTTCTCACTCTAAGTGCTGTACTGCTCTGTGTATATATCTCTCTCCAACTAACTTACCTCCTTCTGTCATAAGCTGAAACTTTGATCAATTTATAACTATAGCCTCACACCTAATCTTTCTCTCTTTTCTTTTATCTTCCCAGTTTTGTGTCTTCAAGTCAGTTAATTCTATAGTTGTCACAGAAATTACAGAAACAAAAGAAAATCCTGCAGAGGCTGTTTTTATTGGAAAAGAAATAACCAAAGACTGAGAAGTGAGTGAGGGAGTGAGGTGACTGTTAGAAAAGGAAAAGTAAAGTTTCTGCATTGAAGCCTCAGAAAACAAGACAAAAATGCTGGAACCTCACTCAAAGAGTGGGTCGGAGGAGGCAGGTCAGAATGTCTTGCTAGACTTTGATTTGTTCCTACATGAAGTCTTAATAAATAAAGATGGAGATTTCCTCTTTAGTTAAAGGAAAGCCAAAAGTATTAATAAAGTGCTGCCCAATCTATTTTCCATAAAAAGCTCCAAATTATTCAGTAATTCGGAGCATACACAGCCAGGAGGAGAGTCTCTTCTAAGTAGCCAGCCTCAAGTAAATCGCGCTTTCATAAATGTATGTGTATGGCACTGTCAGGAGACCTGATTCTTTTTACCTCACATATGGTGTTACTGAACAAATTCTTTTTACCCATATGTCTTACTCTGGCAGTTATAAATAGTGTCTGAGTAACTCTCTGCTCTATGGTACCTGTAGCTGAAGCTATTCCAGGTGATTTGTCAGCCGGCTTTTGTTCCTAAAGACAAATCCTTAAGTGACCGGTTTTACATTCCACACTCTGCTGGTTGCTCTTATTAAAGACAAAATTGCACCAGACATGATGACATGATGAGCAGACAGAAGACAATTTTATTCTAATACTGCTGCTAGCATGGAGCAGGTATAGATATCCTGCTCCTCAGCTATAAAAGCTGAAGAGTTATTAAAAGCTGGACATGGGGGAATCTAGGCCATCTGGGTTTGCCAGTTGGCCTTCCCCAAAGGAAAAGTAAACTTCATTTTCTTTCCTCTCTCTGTCTCTTTTTTTTTGATATGGAGTCTCACTCTGTTGTCAGACTGGAGTGCAGTGGTGCGATCTCGGCTCACTGCAACCTCCATCTCCCAGGTTAAAAGTTCTGCTTCAGCCTCCCAAGTAGCTGGGACTACATGCTCCAACCACTATGGCCAGCTAATTTTTGTATTTTTAGTAGAGATGCAGTTTCACCATCTTGCCCAGGATGGTCTCGCTCTCTTGACATCGTGATCCACCCACCTCGGCCTCCCAAAGTGCTGGGATTACAGGCATGAGCCATCGCACCCAGCCACTTTCTTTTTTTTCATAATAGGAGTTGGTTTTATGACTGGGAACATAGCAAGCCCCTTTTGTTCAAGTGGAAAGACCCCTACACTCCCACTGGAACTGGGAGATAGGGGCACTATCTTCTTTGCTGTTTATATTTTACATTGCTTTTCCTTTTTCAACTTTCATTTTAAGTTCAGAGGGGACATGTGCAGGTTTGTTATGTGGGTGAATTACATGTCTTTGGGGTTTGGTATACAAATGATTTCATCACCCAGGTAGTGAGCATAGTACCCAATATGTAGTTTTTCAACTTTCACCCTCCTCCTACCCTCCACTCTTAAGTCATCTTCAGTATTTATTGTTCCCTTCTTTGTGACCGTGTGTACTTAGTATTTAGCTCTCACTTCTAAGTGAGAACATGAAATATTTCGTTGTCTGTTCCTGCATTAATTTGCTTAGGATAATGGCCTCCAGCTGCATCCACATTGCTGCAAAGGATATTATTTCATTCTTTTTTATGGCTGTGTAATATTCTATGGTGTATAGGCACCATATTTTCAAAGAAATGGTTCTCAGGACCTTAAGAAAGTCATTTTTGCATTGTAAAAAGGGGCAGAGGCAGGATTTACAATCACAAGTTTTGTAAAGTAAATGCTCCAAGAAAAGGGAGGCCAGCGGCCTGGAGTCATGAAAAAACTTGTCTAAAGCACAGTCAAGTTGGAAGGAACTCTAAGTCCATCCTGGTCAGGCCACAGTCACAGTCATTGCTCTGGACTCTTCTGTAGCTCTAAGTGACCCAGGAAGGAGCCATCAGTGCTGCCTGGATTGTTGCTTTCAGTGTCTTTGTGCTGACTTTGCTGCCACCATCAGTAGTGCCTCATGAACACACACTCCATTCAGCTGTCAAATGATTACTTATTTAACACTTACTTTGTTCAAAGTCCTGTCCTAAGCTCTAGGAGTCATAGGTGCCCCTCATATTGACAGAGTGTGGGAATTCCCTGCCTTTGAACCCTCACTGTCATGTCTACTGTGAACAAAATTCCTTCCTAGAGAGAATAAAAACTTCTTTCTCTTTACTTCCTTTGCCACAAAGGCAAAACCAAAACAAAACAGAAAACAAAAATCTAGAAACTGAAATCAAAAAAATTAAAAACAAAACCTGACAGAGCAGGATAACTGTTATCTCCAGTGTGAAGGAAGTTTTATACTCTGAAACTCTGAGCCAACTAAAATCATAGTAGAGGCTTTTGGAAACACACAGAAAATGGAAACTTTTTTGGCATAATGACAAATGGAGTTAAAAGACTGTGCTAAGTCTCAACATTAGGAATGCTTGCTTTTGCAGTAGGTTATTCCCAGTCGAGGGAGACCACCTTTCCTGCATTTTTTACACCCATTTTCTCTCTGAGAAGCTCTTCATACCTCAATACCTGCAAAAAAGTTTAAAGGGAACCTGTTTAGAACGAAATGCCTGCACATGGATCAGGGCTATGAGGAAGAAAAACAATGTGGGGAAGGTGGAAATGTCAAAAGATAAAGGACCACAAGAAATGAGAGAAAACAAAACGATTCTCAAACAAGCAGCTCTCTTATATCTCTCCATTGTGGATTTGTCAAAGTGAACCTACTGCAATAAATAAACACTTGGTTTGCCCCATTTTCAGGGTTCCATATAAGAGTCTGCAATAAGGGATTATTCTTTGTAACATTTCTAAGCATGAAAAACAGAGCATTGTCTGATTAAGAATGAAAAGGAAGGAGAGGGAGGAGTAAAGAAAGAAAGAAACAAAGATGTGAAATCATCTGTTAGACTCCCTGTTTTCAAATGACAAATCAAGGGATCTCCATGTCAGAGTCTTTTCATTCTTCCCATTGCTAATACTTCATTACCTGAAGAATTCCAAGGTTGCCATTAAACTCACTGAATTTCTCACTACAACCCTATGAGAAATAGTAGCAGAATTTTAAACTGAGGGAAGAGAGACACTGGCCCAAAGTCACACAGTTGGCAAGTACTTAAGGCAGAAATCAAAAGCAGACCCTCTGGCTCAGACCCTCATGATTTCACACTAGGCTCCACTGTTTCACTAGGCACTACTTTTCTATTTGAAATGGTGCATGGTGTAGTGTGAGAAAAAGTAGCTAATTCTAATGTTAATTAGGGCTAGAATTCTAACGGTCCTCATTAAATCGATCCTTCTTCACTTTCACTGCTCCCATCATAATTGATGCCTCTGATGAGAAGAGAATTCCATTTATCCCAAACATCAGCTCTGTTATGCAATATTAGACTCCCACAGCTTTATGTGGGGCTAGTTTGTGATTATAATTATAATTATAATGTGATATAATCTAATATCATCTGAGATTATTAGGTCCCATGTTCTGAGGAGTTGTAGAACAGAGGCATCAGTTATCATTGGTTCTTTTTGCATGTTTGACATAATCAAATTTAGTAGAGCTCTGCCGAGTATACAGAATGACACCCGAGAGACACAAATCCAGAGTAAGGGTCAAGAAAGTAAATGAAAATGAAACAAAACAAAACAAAAAACAAAATACACATTGAAATCAGTAAAGAGGGTTTGTCATATATTTGCCAGAATAGGAAGATAGGAAGAGGAAGCTAAAAAGTGGATAAAGCAGTCTATATATACTAAATATTAAGAGTCAGAAAGGCTGTCCATAGGCACTGAAATGCACAGGAGAGCAAAAGATCCTTGTGACAAGTTTATCAGGCATAAAGGCACCCAGAGTGGAGTTCAACATATTTTTCATTCTGCATTGGCTGACTAAGGTTACCATCCAAGTTGATCCAAAATTAAATCCCCACCACACTCTCCCCAATACTATTAGTGCATTAAGGGCCACAGCACAAAGGTAAAGGATCAGTAAAGTTGGTAAATTATACTTTTATCATTAGAAGAGTTTACATAAACAATAATCATTCAGGATTAAGTGACTGATACAGGAATAGCTTTTATTCACCTGAAAGGATCACCAGGAGGGACATTTCTTTTTTTTTTTTTTTTTTTGAGACGGAGTCTCGCTCTGTCACCCAGGCTGGAGTGCTGTGGCCGGGTCTCAGCTCACTGCAAGCTCCGCCTCCCGGGTTCACGCCATTCTCCTGCCTCAGCCTCCTGGTAGCTGGGACTACAGGCGCAGCCATCTCGCCCGGCTAGTTTCTTGTAGTTTTTAGTAGAGACGGGGTTTCACCGTGTTAGCCAGGATGGTCTCGATCTCCTGACCTCGTGATCCGCCCGTCTGGGCCTCCCAAAGTGCTGGGATTACAGGCTTGAGCCACCGCGCCCGGCCGGGACATTTCTTGACATAAGTCATGAAGATGGTTACATATTCATCATGAATACAGAAGTAAGGAAGGAGCTCGAATGAAAGCAAAGGAGGTCTAAAGAATTTAAAGTATTTAGGCATAGCTGAATTAAAGTGTGTACTTAATGCTCATAGGTGATGGGGTCGTAGTGAAAAATAACAGTGGAGAGATTTTTTAAAATTCCAGAACTCATAATGCCTTAGACATCATATCTTTGTTTTGTGGTGTGCAGTGAAAGTGACTGAGAGCCACAGCAGGGTTTTACTTTGGAAAATAACACAAATAAATTTTGATAACATTAAATTAACTTTTATAGCTGGGGGAAATGCTTGGAGAGGTGCAAGACTGGAGGCAGAAGCACCAGTCAGGAGATTGTAATGATCAAAGTCAGAAAAGAAAAAAAAGGAAAGATTAGGGGACTCTATCAGTCCAGGCAGGATCATCAAAGAAAACGATTATAAAATATAGATAGGTAAAAAGATAGGTGTATGATAGATAGATAAAAATTGATGAGACACAGATAGATATACTTACATAATTTATTAAAAGGATCTGTCCTTGTACAACTGTGGACATTGGCTAAAGAGTTGGTGAAAGGCTGCTGTCTTCTCATCTGATCCTGGAGCTTGACATCTGAGGTCAGACAGAAGGGAAGATGGATATGAAATAGGAGAGAATGAGTAGAAACTAGAAGTTATGAACGTGGGCTTGAACCCACCAGGACAGACTGGAACTTGTTTAAGTGTCTTACTGCTTCTAACTTCAATGATGGTGTCAAAAGAAACTGGTGCTTTTCCTCATGAATCTAAATAAGTCCTTACCCAGAACTTGGAGAAGTTGAAGAAAGATCTGGAAGAAAGTGGGTTATCTAGTGTCCCAAGCCAGCAGGTAAATGACAATATACATGAGCTATAACACCTTCTGTTGATTCCTAGCATCAGACCTTTCTTAGCATTAGAAAAATAAAAGGTTGTGGTTCACTTTTGCCTTCTAATCTCTAAAATCTCTCCTGTGATCCATTGGAAGGAATATACAACAATGGGAATTCTGAGAAACATAGTTCATCTTAGCCATGTAGGCCCAATACAAAGACATCAACAAAAATTGATATGACATGGTTTTATAGAGGTAGGATTGGAGTTGGGACCTGATTAGGTATGTTTTGTGGGGGGATGTAGTGAAGCAACATTAGAACTAAAGTATTCATTACATTTGATAGCTGCAATTCATATAATGAGCATTCAGGGGTAGATTCTTTAAACTTAAGATTAAGAAATAAATGGGAATTATCAACAGAAAGAAAGAGGGGAGACACATGCATAGCTTTGGAGGAAATCATATTCAAGGTAGTAAAATAATTATAAGTATAATATGAAAGAAGTTTGCATTTTAGCATAGTCGTAGTCTTTGCAGAAAGAGCCAAGTTGCAGAGGACTGGTTAGAATGCAGAGAAAAAAAGGACAATCTGAGGAAACAATGATCCATTGATGTTAGAGAATATTATATATAAGCACAAACACAGGGGAGAGAGAGGTGTCAACCTAACAAGAGACACCTTCACTCTGAGAGTGAGAGAACAGAAGGTGAGGGGAGACACTGTCACCAAATTGAATCACCGAAACATCCCTGAAATGTACAATTTTACACAAGTTCACTGATGTTCAAAAGAGTAAATGTCTTACTAACAGTAAATGTCTTATACCAACTTCATAATGATATCAACTATATTTGTGTCTATACAAACTTCTTAAAGTTTTATAAGAAACTTAAGTTTTATATCATATTTACTATTTGAGGACATTCGAAAACTTAAAGTATTGTGTAATATTTTTAATCTGTGTATGTTGCATGTATGTATTTAGTAAACACTATGTGAATGGTGTTAAATTCTAAATCATCACTAGGCTAATGCAAATTGAAATTGTAAAGCTATTTCACAGTAACTTAACAGAGATTTTCAGTAATGTTATATACATTTACAGTTAGTAATGTACATCAAAAGTTCTTGGATTTGTCATGTTACCCTTCTATCGTAAACTGCACTTACTCTTCTGACAAAATCTGTTAAGTATACAAAGTTGAAAATAAAAAACTTTGGGGACTTTTCTAAACTTAAAAACAAGTTAGTAACTTTTAAACTTATAACTAAGGAATGACAGTTAACTTTGATACTTGCTTTAGACAAACAAGTCAGCTATTACTTTAAAATTTAAGGTCACATCCTTCTTTGCTCAAGAGTAAGTGAAATAATATAGGATGAATAATGGATGCATTGTAAGACCAAAATATTCCCTATTTTTAAGCCATTAATAATGCATAAAACCTGTTGATAATCATTTTTTTTTATTTAAAAGGAAAGTAAATTTGAAAACAAAAGAGATAAACTTAAAATTATGGGTCATAACATGTCTGCAAAATTGGCATTATCAGAAAAATCATTGTAAATCCATTCATGACTGTAAGATAGCATTAAATAACATGCTATTCAGCATAAGCTTAAATTCCAACACCTCTGTGATTTAAAAAAAAAGTAAAAAATGAAACTAATAAAAAGTCTCTCTTTCTCCCAAACCCATCAAATGAGGCAGAAATGCATGTCTATTTTAATTTAGCAAAAGGGAAAACATTTGTCAATCAGATATGAAGTGAAACAAACAATTGTTTAGAAAAGTGATCATAAATTTGATCATGAAAGTGAAAGTAAATTATATTTAGTCATGTAAAACAATTAGATATTTTCTTCAATTCTTTTATGCCTTTATACATTTAAAACATGATTTTGAAAATATTTTCCTTTTGTCTTTTCCTTCCAAAATTTTTACTGTCTGGTCAGAACACTACTCCTTTTTGTTGTACTTATTTTTGTCTTTTTTCCCCATTTTTCTTTATTTTTAACATATATAGTTAAACATATATATGTTTATCATATTTTATAATATATAATATATAACACATATAATATATAATATATAACATACATTATATGTTTTATATATTAAACACGTATATAACATATATAGTTATATATTAAACACATGTATATATGTGTTTCTTTATTCTTTTCTTTTCTTCTCTTTTTTTTTCGGACAGGACCTTGCTCTATTGCCCAGGCTGGAGTGTGCAGTGGTACAATCTCAACTGACTGCAACCTCTGCCTTCCGGGTTCAAGCGATTGTCCTGAGTCAGCTTCCTAAGTAGCTGTGACTACAGGCACCTGCCACCATGGTTGGCTAATTTTTGTGTTTTTAGTAGAGACAGTGTTTCACCATGTTGGCCAGGCTAGTTTCCAACTCCTGACCTCAAGTGATCCACAAACCTCGACCTCCCAAAGTGCTGGGATTACAGACCTGAGCCACTGTGCCCAGCCCAATTTTTATTTTAAGTTCAGTGGTACATGTGCAGGTTTGTTACATAGGTAAATTTGTGTCATGGGGGTTTGTTGCACAGGTTATTTAATCACCCAGGTATTAGGCCTAGTACTCATTAGTTATTTTTCCTGATTCTCTCCCTTCTCCCACCCTGCACCCTCCGATAGGCCTCAGTATCTATTGTTCCCCTCTATGGCCACGTGTACTCATCCTTTAGCTTCCATTTGTAAGTGAGAACATGCAGCATTTGGTTTTCTGTTCCTGTGTTAGTTTACTAAGGATAATGGACTCCAGCTCCACCCATGTCCCTGCAAAGGACATGATCTCATTCTTTTTTTGGATGCAGAGTATTCCATCATGTATGTGTACTACTTCTTTATCCAGTCTACCATTGACTAGCATTTTGGTTTAATCCCCATCTTTGCCATTGTGAATAGTGCTGCAGTAATCATACACGTGCATGTGTCTTTATGTTAGAACGATTTATATTCCTTTGGGTAGATACCCAATAATAGGATTGCTGGGTCAAATAGTAGTTCTGTATCTAGATCTTTGAGGAATTGCCACACTTCCTTCCACAATGGCTAAACTAATTTACACTCCCACCAACAGTGGATAAGGATTCCTTTCTCTCAACAACCTCACTAGCATCTGTTATTTTTGACTTTTTTTTTTTGAGACACAGTCTCACTCTGTCACCCAGGCTGGAGTGCAATGGCGTGATCTTGGCTCACTGCAAGCTCTGCTTCCTGGGTTCAGGCCATTCTCCTGCCTCAGCCTCCCGAGTAGCTGGGACTACAGGCGCCTGCCACCACACCTGGCTAAATTTTGGATTTTTTTAGTAGAGACAGGGTTTCACCGTGTTAGCCAGGATAGTCTCGATATCCTGACCTCATGATCCACCCGCCTCAGCCTCCCAAAGGGCCAGGATTGCAGGCATAAGTCACTGCACCCGGCCTTGACTTTTTAATAATAACCATTCTTACTGATGTGAGATGGTATCTCATAGTTTTGATTTGTATTTCTTTAATGATCAGTGATGTTGAGCTTTTTTTCATATGATTGTTGGCCACACGTATGTCTTCTTTTGAAAAGGATCCTTTGTTCACTTTTTAATGGGATTATTTGTTTTTTTCTTGTAAATTTGTTTAAGTTTCTTATAGATTCTGGATACTAGACCTTTGTCAGATGCATAGTGTGCAAAAATTATCACCCATTCTGTAGGTTGTCTGCTTACTCTGTTGATAGTTTCTTTTGCTGTGCAGAAGCTGTTTAGTTTGTTAATTTTTGCTTTTGTTGTGATTGCTTTTGGTGTCTTTGTCATGAAATCTTTTCCCATTTCTACTAGGTTGTCTTCCAGGGTTTTCTTAGTTTTGAGTTTTACATTTAACTCTTTAATCCATCTTGAGTTAATTTTTGTATGTGGTGTCAGGAAAGTGGTTCAGTTTCAATTTTCTGTATATGGCTGGCCACTTATCCCAGCACCGTTTATTGAAATGCTTTTCCTTTCTTTATTGCTATTTTTTTTTTGTCAGTTTTGTCAAAGATCAGATAGTTGTAGATGTGTGGCTTTATTTCTTGGCTTTCTATTATCTTTTATTGGTCTATGCGTCTGTTTTTGTAGCAGTACCATGCTGTTTTGGTTACTATAGCCCTGCAGTATAGTTTGATGTAGGGTAGCATGATACCTCCAGCTCTGTTGGTTTTGCTTACGACCACCTTGGGTATTTGAGGTCTCTTTTGGTTCAACATGAATTTTAAAATAGTTTTTTTTCTAGTTCTGTGACAAATATCATTGGTAGTTTGATAGTAATAGCATTGAATCTACAAATTGCTTTGGGCAGTACAGCCATTTTAGCAATATTGATTCTTCCTATTCATGATAATAGAATGCTTTTCCATTTGTTTGTGTCATCTCTGATTCTTTTGAGCAGTGTTTTGTAGTTCTCTATGTAGAAGTCTTTCACCTCCCTGGTTAGTTGTATTCCTAGGTATTTTATTTCTTTTGTGGCAATTGTGAATGGGATTATGTTCCTGATTTGGCTGTCACTTGACTATTGTTGGTGTATAGGAATGCTATTAATTTTGTATTCTGAGATTTTACTGAAGTTGTTTATCAGCTTAAGCAGCTTTGAGGTCAAAACTATGGAGTTTTCTAGCTATAGGATGATGTCATCTGTAAAACTAATTTGACTTCTTTTCTTCCTATTTGGATGCCCATTATTTATTTCTCTTGCCTAATTGCTCTGGCTAGGACTTCCAATACCCTTTAATATGTTATTCTGAGTTATCTTTTCTATAGGAGACATGTTGGTAATATTCTCCAATTTAAGCACTGTATCTAAGTCTCTAAGAACATCAGTCTTCACAGATAAATATATCCCTGCCACTATGCACTTCATAATTTTAATTCTATTATTAGTCAGGATATTTTAAAGAAAAAGAGCTATTGGATTCATAAGTAATATGTGTATAAAAATGATGCCTGAAAAATAAGTGGTTGATAAGCTGATGAAGAAAAACTGTATATTTTGATACCCTCAGAAAATTGTTAATGGGAACTGCAAGCCACTTCTTTCCAAATGGATTTCTGATTTATGGGACTCAGGAAAAATATTTTAACTGAGCTGAGAGTCCTCATATCAGAAGCTGAATATCTAGATTAATTCATCACATGGCATTTCTATTTCAAATTAGCTGGAGATTCTGCCAGTTTCTTGGTGAGTCTAGAGGGACTTCTAAAGAAGTCAACAGCATTGATAAATGTAGAATTGAAGCTGAAGACAACTCATGAAATTGTTGATATGCATCATTTCAAACATACACAATAACATATTGTTTATGTCCTTAGGTTTCCTTTGACAAACAAAAAGTTTAAGATTTCACTAATTTGAATACCCAACAACCCTCTTGTTTTAGGATATTGTTTGTTAAGATTGTACATATACTATATCCATCATATTTTCATTGTGAAGAGTTTCTAAAAAGAAAACTACAACCAAGGAGAATCGGATCAAAATTGAAGCTACACATTACAGCTGGCCCTTTTGATCCTATATCTCTAAACAAAGAGAAAATTATCTTTTAACAAATCTATGACCTTGAATACTTAAAATTAGAAGAATAACTACAAGTACTCTTTCCAAGGTATTGTGCTATGAGATCTGATTCAAGAAGAAACCAGAGCACACAATATTTTCAGGAAAACTAGTGAGAAAAAGAGGTGCCCCTCTGGATGCAAGCCAAGCATGGGTGCTGAGAGCATGAAGAGGCTGGGGTGGACCTGCCTCCACTTCTGACTTCTCCTCCTGCTTAGACCAAGGCAGGGATTGATCAGAGACAGGATAGTGCCCTGTGGACTTCAAGAGGAATGGAGGAAAATGTATTTTTTTGCTATTTGTTGCCCATTCTTTTTCTATATATTTTAGAATCAACTCACCATTTAACAATTAAAAAAAGAACTGCTACAATTTTGGTGGGGATATATTGAATCAAAAAATAAATTTAGAGTAAAGTGACATTTAAAATATGAAATTCTCATTCATTAACAGCATATGTCTCTACATTTATTTGGACTCTTTTCATTTTCTTCAACAGTGTTTTGTAGTTTTCACATCATCCACTGGATTTATTCCTAAGACCTGTGTATTTTTGATAAAACTAAAAATGGTTATTCAGATTTTTTTTAATGTTGCTGGTGTATCAAAGTAAAATTGATTTTTGCATAATAATTGTTTTTCCAGTGAATATGCCAAATCCACTTACGATTCTAAGAGTTTCTTGCAGATTCATTTGGACATTAGCACAAGAGTTGACTTTACCAATTTTTATTCTTTTATTTCTTTTTCTTTATTTATTCCATTGCCCAATTTGGCACAATGTTGAAAAGAAGTGATGATGTTATGGATTTTTGCTTATGTGTTTTTGACAAAGATTGGCCTTTACATTTTCATCTTTTGAAATCATTGTCATGTTTATTCTGACTTCTTAACATAAGGTGGAAAGAGTTCCCTCTCTTTCTTCTCTTCAAATATTTTTTATAAAACAAATTATTTTGTCCTTAATATTTGGAATATCATTTACATTAGCAAAATGTTTTCTACAGAAGAACAATTACATAATTACTTTATATACCTAAATGAAATCATATGGATTTTTGACATGATATACTTTCTATACTTGCATTTATCACACCTATATCAATAATATGAATGGGAAAAGCTAGTTACAGAAATAATACTGTATAATTTATACAGAGAAAGGATCTGAAACAATACCATGGTTTTCTCTAGGGAGTAGAGTCAATAGGTTGTGAGAACTCTGAGTCATATCAATATACTGTAAACATTATAGTTTTAATAACTTATCAATCGTGATTTAAAATGGCACAAACATGAACTTTTCCATCTACTCAAAGCTGGGAGAAGGGAAAAGAGGAAGAAAGAAATATTCACACAAAATGGCTGAACACTGATTTCTTTTCTTTTTAGCAAGTACATTTATTGACTTGTTACTGGTGTAAGTGCTTAGAGACTGTTCCCTGAGCAGACTATATGGTGTGGTGTTCCAACAGAGAGTTGTCTGCTGTTTTGTGAGCAGAAGTTGTTAATGCCTGCAAATTGATGCTATTCTCCAGTCTCAGATTATAAAGGGAAAGCAGATGTTCATGTGCAACTAACCCAAACACATTGAGAAAGGCTACAGACATTTTCCCATTTCAATTACCATAATTTAATGTCTAGAATACATGCCCAAAAGCTTTTCATGGCAGTGGATCAGCACATCCCATGCAATGCAAACCAAGTCCCCAAACTCTTCTGTATGCCTGCTCATTTTCAGAGATGAAATCATTTTACTGAATATGAGTTCAAACTCTTCTGAAGTGCTTTTGTTGGTCTATCTTCAAATATTACAAGGGTTTGTTACCTAGTAGTTTTCATTATAGATTCCATAGAAGAGTTGTTTACCTTCTTGCAGTTTCATATTGTGTTTTTTTTCGTGTGTGATTGCTAAGGTTGAACTGAATTTGCTAGGCCGTTACTTGAGATTTAACAATCGTATCTTATTCCTTAAGATTCTCTTTGCAGGAAATTGTCATTAAATAGTTGAGGTCCATTCTTTTGAAGCATGTAAAATAATTAACATCCTCTTAAATATGAGCAGCTTAATACAAAAGACAAAATATTTGATTTTTCAAAAATAAACCAAATTAAACAAAAATATCATTTTAATAAAATAGAAACATAAATGTAGGTTATATTTTGAACAGATTATAAAATATTAAACATTAAAATATTTATGATGGATTACTTGCAATAAAGAAACTTTAAAATGAATATAACCCTGTTTGGTTTATAAGAAACACACCCATGCATATGCACAGCAAAAGATACTACCAAGAAAAGTATGATTGCTTTGGTCATTTCCTATTGGTGGGTATTATAAAAGCTTTGAATTTTTCTTCTTTTTAGGCATCTGTAGTTTATAAAATTTCTATTAATTTTCATGAAGAAAAATTCTATTGTCTAATCAAATATAGAAAATGTGCTTTGAATTAAAATTTGAAGAAACATGAAACACAAGCAAAACTTTCATGTTACTTCCTTAATACCTCAAACTATATAATTTCTAATAATTTAAATTTGGAAAATATGATCATTTATTTTTATAAATGTATTTTTGTTTATCCAAATAACATATTCATTGCAAAAAAAAAAGCAACTAAAAATCTCACTAACATATTAAGGAAGTTATTTGGATTTTGGTATATGTCTTTCACACAGTTTTATTTGTTATCACTGGAAAACCTAAGAGATTTTAAAGAGATACATTCAGAGGGGAAATAATTAGACATCAAATTTGGAAAGTAAGTTGATTATTTCTTACCTTGAATTCTTAATCCTTATCCTCAAATCAGCATTACCTGTCTATGATGTATTCTTCCAATGAGGTTTGAGATTCTGTGAATAAACAAGTATAAAGTGTCCGTGTATGTGTGTGTGTGTGTGTGTGTGAGAGAGAGAGAGAGAGAGAGAGGAACGAGTATTTACATAGAGACAAATTTTTCTTACAAAAATGGTTCATTATATACAGTGTTTACTATTATTCTTTCTTCACTAAAAGTGTCTCTTCTAATTTTTTATACTTTTAAAAGAGATATATTATTTTTAAATGATTGCATGTTGTTCTACTGTGTGGCTCTAGGGTAATTTATTTAATAGGCTCCATATTATTAGATATTTTTGTTCTTTGTTTTCTGTTTTACACTATAAAATTTGATCAGATGAATATTTCCTATGCATATATGTGACTATATTTGCTGGATATATTTTTAGAAGGAAAATTTCTTGGTTAAGAATATAAACTTAATAAAATGGTATGTAGTGCTAAATTGTTCTTCATACATTTTAAGCAATATATGTCAATATACGACTGTGATACTTTCCATGTTTTTGCTAACAGAGTATATCTTTTTAATTGTTAAACAAAGATTTGTAATTAATTATAGTTTTATTTTGTCCTTTTTCCTTCAGAGATTTATCATTACATCATTTTGTTAATGGTCATTTGCCTATTTTTGCACATGTTCATGTGTGTTTATGGTGGCAGTGAGTAGCCTGTTTATGTTCTCTGCTCATTTTTGCATTTATTAGATCGTTTGATTTATTTTTTTTCTCATGAGCTGTAAGAGATCTTTATGTACTAAGGAAATGTGCCCTTAGTGAGCCATATTCTTTGCAAATATTTATTCCTAGTTTTATTATTCATTTGTCTTTGACTTGGTTTATTGAATTGAGCTTAGTTCTCTTTCAAAGGAAAAATTTATTGAGCCAGCTGTTACCAGAAGTTGTCCGCTGACAGAGTTTTCAGCTGTCAGTCCCATCATGAATTGCCTCAGCTTCTAGTTACCCACTCTCTGCAAGGAAGGCCCTTCTGGAATAGCCAATATCCAATGACTGCTTCAGGTTGGGCTATAAATGTCCAACCTGATGGGCCATGTTAGCAACAGAGATCCTCATAAGGTCAGCTGAGACTGCCTTTGGGCTTGCATCGCATTTTAACTTTTCCCTTTGTACACCTCCGCTTCCTTCCCTTCCCTTCAACAGATCTCTATCTCAAGGACACTCTTTAATAAACATCCTGCACACTAAATTCTGAATCAATGTTTGCTTCCCAAAGACTCAAACTGTGCCTCCCCCAGAACGTTTATATAATTGAACATTTATAAAATCCCTTTGTATTTTGCCTTAATCCTATATATGCCTCATCTAGAGGTAAATTTATTCCTGGAGGAAATTGGTAATGTCTCTCTCAGCATGTGTGTGTGTAATATATATACATATATTGTGTATATAGTGTGTGCACTATATATACACACACTATATACACACTATATGTGTATACACACTGTATATCCACACACTCTTTCTCTCTCTCTATACACACTACACCATATATACACACGCTATATAGCTATGCATGTAGTATATATAGTGTGCGTATGTGTGTATATGATGAACACAAGTTTTTTTTCAATTTTCTACAATCAGAAATTTTTTTCTTGCATATGTGTATGAGTTTCTCTGTAGTGTAGGTAACTAAGAATGGAAATGGTGGTTCATAGAAGGTGGGTGTTTCAACATTACTAGAGAATTCCGAAGTTCTCAAAATGGAGATTCCATACATGTTCAAATTTTAAAACCCGTTGTCCAAATAATGTTTTGCCTATCTATGAACTTTGTAGTTGGATGGAAGAGTTACCTTTCATTACATTAGATGCCAACTGCACAAGAGTTAGAAAATGGCTTTGTCACATGAGCTCTATTAATGGCCTTACCCTCCTTCTAGTCCCTGAGGCAGGACATCTGTAAGCCACCTTTGGAAGAGTTTTATTATTTCATAATCAATCTTCTAATATTCACACTTATTATTGAACATTCTTTTCTCTATTTACTTCTGTTACTGTTAATTTTATGTGTCATCTTGATTGGATTAAAGAATACCTAGATAGCTGGTACAACATTATTTTTGGTGTGTCTGTAAAGGTGTTTCTGGAGGAGACTAACATTTGATTTACCAGATTGAGTAAAGAAAATCCACCTTCACCTATGTAGTTCCTTATCCAGTTCTTTACTGCCTAAATAGAACAAAAAGGTGGAGGAAGGATATGTTTCCTGTCTCTCCTTAAGCTGAAACATCCATCTTCTCCTGCCCTTGGACATTTGAACATCAGAGATCTTGGTTCCCAGGCTCCAGGATTTATACCAGCTCCCCACTACCCCTACCCTCCACCCCTGGCTTCTCTGGTTCTCCGGTTTGCAGATGGCATATTATTGGACTTCTTGGCCTCCATAATCACACAAAGCAATTCTCATAATAAATCTCTTGCTCTCAGTGCCTATATACACATCTTACTGGTTTCGTTTCTCTGGAAAAAACTAATACAACCTCATGGCCCTCATATAATAAGTTTGAAGTTCTGGCCTCAAACTTATTTTATGAGGGCCATAAGGTTGTGTTTCTTACAAACATCATCAGCTTTTGTATTAACAAAAGTCTTCAGGCTATTTTGACTTTCTTAGGGCCTTGAAATTCAAGGCATTTTTACACTTGCTATATTCAATTAGAACAAGAAAGCAAACAAACATTTTCAAAATATGCTCTTTTCAAGTTTTACTTGAGAGAACATGTTAAAACTGCATCTTCTCAAGCAATAAGCTTTACCTGGACACCATACTTTATCATTTTAGTGAGCACCCTTAGCTGGGAGTTAAATGTGTTTGAGAAAAAGTACTTAGTGTCTCTGCAGACTCTTTACTACACCATTCTTGCTTTCTCTGCCATAAACAGCTCTCACTAAACTAAATCTCCTCTGACATAGCAGCTCTTCCTCCCATTGCAATTAATAACCATGAAAAAATCTAATGTTTCTGCCTCATGGCCACTCCAACTGAAATAACTTTAGATTGTTCCTTAATGCAGGCTCAAATCCTTCCTACAAGCAGGCACATATATTTCTGCACAACTGGATGTCACTGAGGTTCCTCTGAGAAACATATGAAATGATAGAGTATGAAAGGGATGAGTTAAATTCTGGCTTCACTACTTAGTGCTTGTGTTGGTATAGGTACAGGAATCAAACTTTTCAAATTTTCAATTATTTTATCTGAAAAATAACAACATTTTAACTTGTTAGGCTAGTTGTGAGGGTTAACTGGGAAAAATCATGCAAAAGTTTTAAAAGGCATATCTGGCACACCGTAGACGTTTAATACATGATGGCTCTATTTCTTGTTTCTTTTCTCTGGCATTCCAGCGATAGTTTCTCAGATACCTGTAGCCAATCGGTAAACTCTAATTTGATTTCAACATATTTAAAATGAATTTTAAATAACAAAATATATGAGACTATTTCAAGTTTCCAAATACTTTATTGTAAAAGTAATCATATTTAAATTGTTTACTTTTACTTCCTCAAATTGTTTCATTTATGTTTTTTACTTACAGGAATTCTAGTCTTGGTATCTATGTTAATATTCTTGGCTTTCTCATATGTTCTGCCCATTTCTATTTATGTTCCATGTTGAAAATGATATTTCTAATGCACTTACATTTTTATACTTCAGTGTAAGCTCAAATATTTCTCTCACTAGCTCCAGTAAGATTTCTGGTTTCCAACATTTTGAAGATTCACCAGGTAACTTTATTATGTTTTCTCTGACTTATTCTGAAGAAAACCTATTTTTTTAAGAAGAAAAATTTAATCATTGTATTTAAATATTATCAGTGCCTACTGCTGGCCATTTCAAAGGGACAGTGCATTTATGAATACATAACACTTCGATTTTTGAGAAAGCTTTCATGACTAATACTAATTTGTTTTCATATTACTCTCTGCCCCATAGAAAATAAAACAAATGATTGAGGTGGGCCGCAATTTATTTATCTATGCTGTTAGAAACAGACGCTCTTCAGAGTACACCACAAAAAAGATGTGCAAACTTTTATAAAAGTACGTGGGAAAAAGTGAAAACATTTTAAAGAAATCCACAGTTTGTCACGTAAACGAACTTTTCAAATGAGGAGGGGAGCTGAGAACACATCACATTTGTAGGTAAATGCTTCAAGAGAAAGAATGTTTATGTAATACTGAATACGCTATGGACCACATTACCATTGCGGAGCATATGTTCTTTGTAAGTAAGAGAACATAAACCCACTATAGAGATGAAAATGGCGAAATTTGGAATCACATGAGAGACGTGTTCAACTTCTAAACTTTAACAGATTCATAATGAACCTGCAAATTGAGAATTAACACCTGTTCTGGATCATTATCACTAGTAAAGTGCCAAGTGGAGACTTGTTTGTACGTGGGAAATGCTGTTATTTTTCAAGGTCAGTTGCTAATATGTATCATTTACATAAATGTTTCTATTAGCAGCCTCATATCAAATTAGGAGGACAAAAGTAGAGTGTGAATTCTCTGCCAATTTTTTCCGCTAGGATAAACTGGAAGAATTCTTTATCTGGATTCATGGACCAAAAAATTTTTATACTATTCAGAACAAAGTGATGTGGCAGAAGAAAAAATAATGCCTATTTTTCAGCAATGTTCAGATGAAGTATATTGGGTATTGGCCATGAGGATAGCAAGGGTGTTGGAAAAGTTGTCTCAGCACTTTTCAGGAGGGATCAGAGAAAATAAATGAGCCTTATCGATCATTCTTCTTCTCTGTGGATCAGAATACTGCCAAGTACATTCTCAAATGATAATATCCAGAATGAAATCCCATCATCAATTTATTTCAAAATATTAATGTATCCACCATACATACTGACAACATGTTTGAGAGATATAAAGGGATAAAAGTAGGAAACAAAAATAGGTCAAAAAAGAAGGAAAGAGGAAAGGAGAGAGGTAGATACCCTAGAAGTAGTGGTTTGTTTCTATCTCTTTATATAGTAAGCAACCAGAGGACCACTGTTTAGACAGGTACATATTGATTATTTTGAATGCCAAGTTTTCTGAGAATTAGGCTTCTATCAGAAGTAATTTAATTCCTCAGTTAATCCTAGTTGTTCATCTAGGATTTTTATAGTTTGGGGTTTTACATTTGGATTTTTAAATACTTTGATTTAATTTTTATATATGGTGAGAGATAGGAGTCTAATTTTATTCCTCTGAAATCATGTTCTTTGAGGCAACATGGACAGATCTGGAGGTCATTATCCTAAATGAGCTAACTCAGAAACAGAAAATCCAGTATCAGGTGCTCTCGCTTATAAGTGGGAGCACAACAGGTACAAATGGACATAAAGAGGGAAGAATAGACTATGGAGATTCCAAAAAGGGGAAAGGTAGTGGTGGGGGATGAAGGTTGAAAAATTACCTACTGCATATAATGTTCAATTTGGGTGATGGGTGCACTAGAAGCCCACCCCCACCGTTACACATGTAATAACCATGTAATAAACAAATACATGTACCCCCTGAATCTAAAATTTAAAAAACACAACTAATTTGAGAGATTCACGTAGGTATTAATAAGTAAAATGCATATTGCTAACATTCCAATGTTGCATATTAAATAACAATATGATTGTATTTATTAAAGCAGTTTCATTTGCAATTTTTCAATGTTTAATCATGTCTCTGCTGCTTCTAGATTCATTGATGAAATCAATAGACAGAGCTCTGCTATAAAATAATTGTCAGTTAAAGAATCTTGTACATTTTTACAGTCTTTTAGGGATTAAATCCTTTGTTTAAATTTTAACTTTGTTAGAAGTTTTATTAACTTCAAGGTAGCCGTATTTGTGATCTTAAACATTGTTTAGTCCAATTTGGAAGCACAGCCTGAATAAAACATATTTATTAGAGAAAACTTAATGATTTTTGATGTGAAAAACACTCTGATTATAGCTGTAGAAATAAGTTCCTTTAGTGATAATCAAAAAAATCTATGGATAAACATTTATTGTGTCAAATTTTTTAATTCAAGCCTTTTTAAAATGTATACCTTATACAAGGCAATTTGATAAACATCTTGAAAGATGTGGACATATGAAATATGATCACTGATCTTAAAGAGGTAAAGTCTCATAGAGGAAATGGTACATATATCTGAGCGATGACAGTTCAAGGTTAAAAGCTTTAAGGAACATGAGAAGCAGAATGATAAATAGGTATGGGAATTTAGAGAAGATAGGAAGTTTACGGGAGGGTCCATGGGAAGAAAAAAAATTAGCTGTTGGAAATGATAGGTAAGCAAGCTTTTAAAATAGTATTTCCTTAGGAACACCAAACACACACTAAAGTAAAATGAGCAAAAGGAGGGTGAAGGAGAACTTAGCAGAAAATAATTAAAGCCAGAAAGAAGGGGCTGGTTATTATGAGTGATCACACTGCCCGCACCTTTCCCTCTGGCATATCCAGAATCTCGTTTCCTGGCCTCTACTTGCTTTCCTGATGCATTCTTCTTCTCTTCATCTTTGAGAAGCAATTGTCAACCCCTTTCTTCAAAACAGCCTCTCTAAAGTCAGAAGTATGATTGAAATAAATCAACCTGCTGACACATATTGGTTGAATATGAAAATATATTTTGAGTTGCTGAAAACTTATTTCTTTCCTATGAGACCTTTAATTTAGGATTTATAAATACCAGTAAGGTTAAACTATAATATATTATAGTTGAAGTAATTGGCCACGTGTTTTGACTTTCTTTGCCAAAATTAACCAACTCAGAAGCTGCAGAGTGGA
This sequence comes from Colobus angolensis palliatus, assembly GCF_000951035.1. Lineage (NCBI taxonomy): Eukaryota > Metazoa > Chordata > Mammalia > Primates > Cercopithecidae > Colobus > Colobus angolensis. The sequence goes on from NW_012115444.1 coordinate 813,684, forward strand.
GTCAGATATTGGTTTGGGAAGACAGAGGGGTGTGTGTGTGTGTGTGTGTGTGAGAGAGAGACAGAGACAGAGGAAGAGAGAGGAAGAGAAATAGAAGAGAGGCATGCCTCCTTGCCTTCTTCTACTGAGACGCAAACTCTATGAGCAACATCATTATTGTTCTAGTATTTTTCACACATTTGCTTATTCAAAGCCTTTGCATTTATTGAATTTTAATTTCATGTTTTTGTTGACTCATTTTCTGCTGGGCTTTCTGATTAAATAGTAAGTTTGCTTATTAATCATTTATCATCAGAACAGAACATAGTGCCAGACACATAGGAGTTCATTAATTAATTGCTAAAAAAAAAAGATCTCCAATTAGGTCCTGTAATGTTTTTAATGGTTTACCTTGATATTCAGAGGGTACTACTGCGAGAATATATAAAGAAAGAATTACTATTTATTAAAAATCCACCATGTATCTCTACTGTATATTTTTACTCATATGTAATCTTCCTAAAAACATGTTAAGGATAAAATATGATTTATCAATTTATCAATTTTTATCCTCAATGCATAAGTGGAGCTCAGAGAACCAGAAAAATGTTTCTGAATTTTGCCATGAATAAAAGGAGCCACAGCCGGGCGCGGTGGCTCAAGCCTGTAATCCCAGCACTTTGGGAGGCCGAGACGGGCGGATCACGAAGTCAGGAGATCGAGACCATCCTGGCTAACACGGTGAAACCCCGTCTCTACTAAAAATACAAAAAATTAGCCGGGCGAGGTGGCCGGCGCCTGTGGTCCCAGCTACTCGGGAGGCTGAGGCAGGAGAATGGCGTGAACCCGGGAGGCAGAGGTTGCAGTGAGCTGAGATCCAGCCACTGCACTCCAGCCTGGGCAACAGAGCAAGACTCCCGGCTAAAAAAAAAAAAAGGAGCCACAATTTTAGGATTTCAAGCTCACATCACACTTGGTAAAAGTTCTAAAGTCCATTGTATTCTGTTGATTTCCAGGGATTAGTGAGAAGGCAAATCATGAGGTAGATAAATGTGATTTCAGTAGATCAAAAAGATATGAAGAGATGTGATGTTAATACCGTTGCAATATTTGTATATTAGGCTGTATATATAAAATTTTCATTTTTCTTTTTGTAAAAACTTGTGAATATCAGTGCTTTCTGGTAATTCAGCTTAGTATTTTATTCCAGTCCTAGAATCATTTTTATTATCATATACTTCTTCCAAATGCTAAGGTCTAAGAGGAGAGTGTGATGATGAGTACTAAGCTGTGACTGTGCTAACAACTAACTGAAATTAAGTAGAAAGAATCACTAGAGTCCTGGGTGTCAAGGCATTGCTAAGTAGCACATGGTGAGGTTCAATAATCTGGATATTAACACCTCTAAGAATACCTGCAAGCTACTTATAGTGAGATAGCTTTAACTGAGGGTTTGCAGTCAAGAAAATTAAGAAAGAAGGCACTCTGTACTTCAAATGTGTGCATTTAAAAATATATATATGTTTGTATACACATACATTACACATATATATACATATATAACAACTGTCTGAAACTCTGCCATTCAAGCCTTCAAATATTGATTAGTTATAAAGCACTACATATTTTTCTAATACTAGATGACATCAACAGTGATAGAAAGTTGGGGTGGTTGCACATTTTTAATTTTTAAAAATGTGTTAGGTTGACAACATTTGAAAGGTGTGTGAAAAGGATTTTATACTCTATTTAAATGACTTTTGTAAATAGTCATCCCCTATCTCCATGGCACTGCTAATTGCAGCTAAATACAGAAAAAAATACGTATGCCATGAAGGCAAATTTCATTTAAAAGCGACGCACTGTATTCAATTGTGGGTATTAATAATTTCTGTCCTTTATTATCACTGGTTCTCTTTCACTCACATCTACAAAGTCTCAACAAAATATTGTCATTAAATTATAAAACATTCTGATTCATTTGTTGGATGAGTTTGAAGTGAAACATAAATATTGGTAAAGTAGAAATTAAGCATTATAACTATCATATTTGGTATCTCCCCACAAGGAAACTTTTGAAAGGGAAGGAAATAATTTTAGACTTACAGAAAAATTTCAAAAATGGTTCAGCATTCCTGTACATCCTTCATTCAGTTTTCCCCATTATTTGCAAATTATGCTAATGTGATATAAACTAAGTTTTGTCAAAGCTAATAACCAATGTTGGTAATGATTATTTAACTATGCTCCATACTTTATTTATATTACACTGGCCTTTCCATTAATATCCTCTTTCTGTTCCATGATCCAACTGAGGTTACCACATTGCATTTAGGCAGCATGTCTCCCCAGGTTACCCTGGTCTATGACAGTTGCTGTTTTTCCTTGTTTTTCAGGACACTGACAATCTCAAATAGTGCTGTCCAAGTATTCTGAAGAATGTCCTTCATTCTAGGTTTGTCTAATAGTTTTCTCATGATTAGTCTGGGGTTAGAGGTTTGTAGAAAAAAAGTACCAAACAGCTGAAGCACTCTTCTCATTATATTATATCAGGATGGGCATGATATCCATATGACATTACTGATTAGTGTTAGTTTTTGCCAGGTTTTTCTATTGTAATGCTACTTTTCTTTCTAAACTTGATTCATTGGAAAAAAATATTTTGTTTAATCCATCTTCAAGAAGAAAGGGGTTTAGGACTTGTCATCGTTGCATACTCATTCCCAACAAGACTACCCTACATCTGACCTGGAAAATATTCAGATCCACCCTCATTTCAGTATCCTATGTGTATACACACATAAAAAATGTACATTATTATACACAAACGTGCAATATACAATACCTCCCTGTGGTTCACAATTTGGGCATAATTGGCATATGGAATAATTGATATAGTCCAGAGTCATTTTTATTAATTCTTAAGACTGCCACAGGAAAATATGTATATCTATATAAATCTTTCATGGAGTATCTGAATCTCTCAATGATAATTTTGAGTCTACCACAAAACACAACTGTATTGCCCTGAGAAAAACACAGAAGCTTTGTTTAGAAATATAGGTCTCCTTCAGATTTTGGCAGTGCAATCAACAAAAAAGTAGTTTACTTCCTGCGAAAAACATTGAAACCAAGGATAGCTTCATGAATAAAATATTTTCTTGAAACCCCTTTCCCAGTCTGAGCCGTCTAAGGCCATCTTCTCCATATCCCTAACATCTCGTGCAGCACCCTTCGTGTTCTTCTGGAATCACTGGTGTTTTATTTCACCAAGTAGACTCTGAGCTCCTAGAGGGAAGGGACGTGGTTTTGTTTACATCTCCATGCTTAGCTCTTGACACATAGCAAATACTGAGATGTATTTATATTCATTGAATAAATAAACAAATATCCTATAAAATTTCCATTAGAAAAATGTAAGACACTACACAAAAATAGTGTCTATATTTAGAATCAATATCTTTAAATTCATTATACAATTTTATCACTCTAAAACACAGTTAATAAGTTTACTATAGCAACACATCTGATATTGATCACTGCTGCCTACGATGTTTTTTTAACTCTCTGGCGCTGAGCATCGTCTCCTCTTCTTCATGTTCCACTGACGGCTTCTAAACTTGAAGTCTAGATTGCAGTCCTCAGCCTGTACTGATTTTAGTTATGCTCCATTATCTGAAAATTAATGCACAGCAACTGTGTTGAGCTCAATGAATCTACCTACTCTGCAGTGTTCCTCTCCAGGAATCTCATTACCTCCCTGTCTCTGTGAAGTCGGTAGCTGCAGGAGGCTTCTGCTATAGATCAAAGTTCATTCAAGCCTGTTATTCTGTCTATAGGTGCTCCTGTCTTGAAGTCACATTGTTCTCTTCTTCATTTGTTTTCCACACACAGAGAATGCTGATATTAAATACCGAATAAAGGGAGTTTGTATTATATTTTCCTCAAATTCCCCTGTATTAGATTGGTGCTAATAATAAATACCTCTTTTGTGAAAGACAATACAGTGCTAAATAATTAATTTATGGGAATTCATTTAGATGCAAAACATAAGGGGACATATAGATTTTAAATTTCATATAGTCCAACTAATGGTTGACTACCTCTATAAGATTCCAGATGAAGTAGTTTTCTACTATTTAGGTTCTCAAAAATGAGAACTGGAGGTTGCCAGTTATATATATATTTATATATAAAAAACTGGTATGAATATATATATTCATAAGAACCAGAAAATCAGAGGAGTGCTCACAGTATCTGGTTTTAACTTCATATTACCAAAAGAGGCACTGAGGAGAGGAAGAAAGACAATATTGAATTGCTGATGCCATCACTCCCGTAATTCCCTGGCAGCAGCCACATATTATACAGACAGAATCCGTGCACTTGGGGGAGGGAGAGAGCAGTGATTGTGGGGCACTGCATTGGGACTCAGTGGTGCACTATCATAGCAGAAAGCAACACCAGGCAAAACTCAGCCAATGCTTACAGAGGGAGCAACTAGATGAACCCTAGCCAGAGAGGAATTATCCATCACAGTGGTCGGAACCTGAGCTCCAACAAGTCTTGCCACCATGGGGCCAAAGTGCTCTGGAAGTCCTAAACAAACTTGAAAGTCACTCTAGGCTGCAAGGACTGCAATTTTTGGGCAAGTCCTTGTGTTGTGCTAGGGTCAGAGCCAGTGACCTGAGAGACACACAAACCAGTGAGACACCAGGGGTACTTTTGTCACCCCTCCCACAACCCCAAGCAGCACAGCTTGCAGCTCCAGGAGAGACTCCTTACTTCCACTTGAGAAAAGGAGAGCGAAGAGAAAAGAGGACCTTGACATGCAACTTGGACATTAGCTCAGCCAGAGTAGGATAGAGCACCAGGCAGGGGTTTCCATTCCAGGCCCTAGCTTCCAGATTACATTTCTAAACACACCCTGAGCTGGAAAGGAAACTGCTGCCTTGACGGGAAGGACCCAGTCCTGACAGGATTCATCACAAGCTGGCTAAAGAGTCCATGGGCCCTGAATAATCAGCAGCATTACCCAGGCAGTACTTGCCATGGGCCTTGAATGAGACTCAGAGCTGTGCTGGCTTTCGGGTGTGACCCAGCACATTCTTAGCTGTGATGGCTAAAGTGAAGGATTCCTTTGTTTGGGAAAAAGATACAAAAGAATAAAGGGGACTTTGTCTTGCAGCTTAGTTACCAGCTTGACCACAGTGGGGTAGAGTACCACGTGTGCTCTTCGGGTCCCTGATTCCAGGCCTTGGCTCTTGGACAGCATTTTTGGACCTGCTCTGAGCCAAAGAAGAGCCTGACGCCCTGCAAGGAGAGTTTCAGATCTGGTAACGTTCACCACAAGCTGACTGAAGAGCTCTTGAGCCTTGAATGAACATCAGTAGTAGCCAGACAGTACTCACTGCAGGCCTGGGGTGGTGGTGTCTGTGGGAAGTGACTCTTCTGCTTGTGCAAATGGGAAGGAAGAGTAGGAGGACTTTGCCTTGTGATTTGGGTGTCAGCTCAGCTGCAGTGGAATAGAGCACCAGGTAGACTCTCCTAAGGTACCTGATTCCAGGCCCTGGCTCACAGATGGCAGCTATGGACTCATTTAGGACCAGGGAAAAATCACTGCCCTGAAGGAAAAGGCACAAGCCAAGCTGGCTTTGCCAGCTGTTGATTGTAGAGCCCTAGGGCCTTGAGCAAACATAGGCAGTGGTTACCACAAGCTCTGAGTGAGATCCAGTGCTGTGCTGGCTTCAGGACTGACCCAGTGCAGTCCCAGTTGTAGTGACCACAGGGGTGCTTGTGTCACCCCTTCCCCAGCTCCAGTTACCTCAGCATAGAGAGAATCCATTTGTTTGGGAGAAAGTGGGGAAGAGAACAAGAGTATGTCTAATGATCTAGAGAAATCTTCCCAATTTTATACAAGACCACCAAGGTTGTACCTCTACAAGTCTATAAGAACCATAGCATTACTGGACTTTGGGTGATCCCCTAAGGCAGATATGACTGCAGTGAACAGATACTTAGATCGTAAAACCTAAGTCCCTTTGAATACTACCTGGAACATTTTCTCAAAAAGGATGGGTGCAAATAAGCCCAGACTTCAAAGACTTCAATAAATACCGAACTCCTCAATGCCCAAACACTGACTAACATCCACAACCACAATACAATAATAGCTGGAGAGTTCAACATCACACTTTCAGCATTGGACACATCATCCAGACAGAAACTTAAAAAAGAAACATTGTACTTAATATGCACTGTAGACCAAAAGGACCTAGTAGATATTTATAGAACATTTCATCCAATTGCTACAGAATACACATGCTTTTCCTAAGCACATGGATCAGTCTCAAGGATAGATCATATGTTAGGCCACAAAACAAGTCTTACAACATTCAAAAAATTGAAATTATATTAAGTATCTTCTCTGACCACAATGGAATAAAACTAGAAATCAATAACAAGAGGAATTTTGGAAAGTGTACACACATGTAAATTAAACAACTTTAATTTCCTGAATGATCAGTGTGTCAGTGAAGAAATTAGACATTAAAATTTCTTTGAAACAAATGGTAATGGAAACACAACATACCAAAACGCATGGGATACAGCAAAATAGTGCTGAAAGAGAAGTTTGTAGCTGTAAGTGCCTATGTCAACAAAGCAGAAAAAGTTCAAATAACCTAAGAATGCATCATAAATAACTAGAAAAGCAAAAGCAATTCAAACCCAGCATTAGTAAGCATAAAGAAATACTAAAGATTAGTGAATAAATAAATGAAATTAAAAGAAATAAAACAATATAAAAATCAATGAAATGAAAAGTTGGGTTTTTTTAAAGTAAAAATTTTAAAGTAAACCAGACTAAGAAAACAGGAGAAAAGACTCCAAAAATAAAGTAGGAGATGTAACGGAAAACACTACAATCAATACTGCAGAAATTCAAAGGCTCATTAGAGGTTACTATGAGCAAGTATATGCCAATATATTGGATAACCAAGAAGAAATGGATAAATTCCTAGAAACATATAAACTACCAAGATTGAACCATAAAAAATCCAACACCCAAATATACCAATAACAAGTAACAAAATTGAAGCTGTAATTAAAAAAAAAAAAAAAAACTCATAGCAAAGAAAAGCTTGAGACCTAAATTACCAAACATTTAAAGAACTAGTGCCAATTCTATTCAAACTATTCCAAAAATAGATGAGGAGGCAATAGTTCCAAACTATTTCCACAAGGCTAATATTTCCCTGTTACCAATACTAGACAAAGACAGATCAAAAGAGAAAATGACAAGACAGTATTCTTGATGAAAACTGATGCAAAAATCCTCAAGAAAACACTGGCAAACTGAGCTCAACAGCACATCAAAAAGGTTGTTCATCATGACCACGTGGGATTTATCACAGGGATGTGAGGATGTTCAACATGTACAGATCAATCATTGTGATACATCATATCAACAAAATAATGGACAAAAACCATATGATCATTTCAATTGGTGCTGAAAACCCATTTGATAAAGTTCAACATCTTTTCATAATAAAAACCCTCCGAACACTGTGTATATAAGGAAGATATCTCAACACAGTAAAAGCTGTATATGACGAGTAGTACCGTAGTGAATGGGCAAAAACTGAAAGCCTTTCCTTTAAGCTCTGGAACCCAACAATGATGCCCACTTTCACCACTGTTTTTGAACAAAGAACTGAAAGTCTTCGCTAGAGCAATCAGACAAGAGAAAGAAATAAAGGAATCCAAATTAGAAAGGATGAAGTCAAATTATCCTTATTTGAAGATTATACAATCTTAAATTTGGAAAAACCTAATGATACCACCAAAAAACTATTAGAATTCATGAATAAATTCAGTAATGTTGCAGGATAAGAAAAATCAGCATAAAAAAATTAGTAACATTTCTATACACCAATGCCAAACAGTGTAAAAGACAAATTAAGAAAGTAACACCATTCACAAACTTTAAAACTATAGCTACGAATATAATTAAATAACTAGAAATTAACTTACCAAAGAAGGAAAGACCTCTACAATGAAAGCCATATAGCATTGATGAAAGAAATTGAAGAGGACACACACACACACACACACACACACACGATATTTCGTGGTCATGGATTATAAGTATCAACATTGTTAAAATGTCTATACTACCTAGAGAAATCTACATATCCAATGTAATCTATTTTAAAATACCAATGGTATTCTCCACAGAAATAGAAAACAATGCTAAAATTTATATAGATTCACAAAAGACCCACAATAGCCAAAGCTAAACTGAGCAAAAAGAACAAAACTGAAGGAATTACATTAACTGACTTCAAATAATACTAGAGCTGTTGTAACCAAAACAGGATTATACTGGTATAAAAGTAGACATAGACCAATGAAACACAATGTAGAACCCAGAAATGAATCCATATTCCTACATAAACTAGTTTTTGACAAAGGGACCAAGAACATACATTGGGGAAAGGACAGACTCCAGTAAATAGTGCGGGGAAAACTGGATATCCATATGCAGATGAATGAAACTAAACCCACTCTTTCACTATATACAAAAATCAAATCAGAACGGATTAGACTTAAATCTAAGACCTCAAATTATGAAACTGCTAAAAGAAAACTTTGGGCAAACTTTCCATGACATTGGACTGGGGAAAGATTTCTTGAGTAACACCCTGCAAGCACAAGCAACCAAGGCAAAAATAGACAAATGAAATCACATCAAGTTAAAAAGCTTCTGCACAAAAAAAAAAAAAAAAAAATCACATCAAGTTAAAAAGCTTCTGCACAAAAAAAAAAAAAAAGTGAAGAAACAACCCACAGAAAATATTTGCCAACTATCTATTCAACAAGGGATTAATAAGGTGAATATATAAGGAGCCTAAACAACTCTATAGAAAAAAAAATCTAATAATCCAATTAGAATTGGGCAACAAATCTGAATAGACATTTCTCAAAAGAAGACACAAATGGCAAACAGTTGTATGCAAAATTGCTCAACATCATTGACCATCAGAGAAATGCAAGTCAAAACTACAATGAAATATCTCATCCCAGTTAAAATGTCTTTTTTTTTTTTTTTTAAAAAAAAAACAGGCAATAACAAATGCTTGAGGAGATGTGGAGAAAAGGGAACTCTTGAATATTGTTTGTGGGAATATAAGTTAGTACAACTCCTATGGAGAACAGTTTGGAGGTTCTGCAGAAAACTAAAAATAGAACTTTTTTATGAGCCAGCAATCCCACTGCTAGGCATATACACAAAAGAAAGATAATTGGTATACTGAAGAGATATCCACACTGCTGTGTTTATTGCAGCACTATTCCCAATAGTCAAGATTTGGAGGCAACCTAAGTTTTCTTCAACAGGTGAATGGATGAAGAAAATGTGTCACTTATACATAATGGAGTACTATTCAGTCATAAGAAGAATGAGATGTTGTCATCTGCAACAACATGGACAAATCTGGAGGCCATTACGTTAAATAAAATAAGCCAGGCACAGAAAGACAAGCTTTACATGTTCTCATTTATTTGTGGGAGCTAAAAATTAAAACACTTGAACTCTTGGAGATATAGAGTAGAATGATGGATACCAGAGGCTGGGAAGGGTAGTGAAGCAGGGGAAATGGGAAAGATTGATGGGTACAAATATATAATTAGATAGAATGAATAAGATCTAGTATTTGGTCTCACAACAGGTGACTACAGCCAATAATGATTTACTGTACATTTCAAAATAATGAAAAGACTATATATAACTGAACTGGGCACTGTGGCTCATTCCTGTAATCCAGCACTTTGGGGAGCTGAGGCTGGAGAATCACTTGAGGTAAAGAGTCTGAGACCAGGCTGGCCAACATGGTGAAACCCCATCTCTACTAAAAATACAAAAAGCCAGTTGTGGTACTATATGCCTGTAGTCACAGCTGTTCGAGAGGCTGAGGCTGAATGATTGCTTGAACCTAGGAGACGGAGATTACAGTGAGTTGAGTTTGCGCCACTGCACTTCAGCCTGGGCGACAGAGCAAGACTCTATCTCAAAAAAAAAAAAAAGGTATAACTGGTATAACTGGATTGTTTATAGCATGAAGAAAGGATAAGTGCTTGAGATGATGGATACTCCATTTACTCTTATGTGATTATTATGCATTGCATGCCTGTATGAAAACACTCATGTACTCCATCAATATATCTACTACGTATCCATACAAGTTAAAAATTAAAAACAGTTTTAAATGGGAACTGTTTCCATGTTCAAAACATGTGCTTAATTCTAAGAATTCTAACAGGTGAGGTTCCTATTTTATGAGAGAAGAATTCAATGAACACAATGTGTATTTGTGCCTCCTAAGTGCATGGAGATACAACAAAAATATAATAGATGTCATTAACACTAATATATAATTAGTTGGAGCCACATTGTTTCCCCAAAAATTAGCCAGCTAGAGCTGTTGTGATCCTAGATTGTTAAGAAAACTAAAGATTTTAGATTTCAAGAGCAGAGTGCTGCTGAACTATGAAAGGCCAGAAGCAGAGCCTGAATAGTTGTCAGGGATTCCAGAGAGCCAAAAGGCTGTGCCATTCTTCACTCTCTGAAAAGCTGCCTTCTCTGCTATTTAGTTTACACAGGGAATGAAAGGTAGAAAGCACACGGTTTACTGGCTTACATTACCATTGACCTGCATGGTTTGTGTCAGACATCCTCTCTGTTCCAATCAACCATGTCCAGGAGGAGGGGCTACTTAGCACAAATGTAGATAATTGAAATAAACCATTGTATGCGAGAGAAGAAATTAAGGGCATTATTTTTAGCTGGGCATATACTCTGTGAAATGATTACTACAATGCTGAAATTATAACAGCTCCTGATGCCTCTGGCTGGATGGAACGTTGGCCCTTACAAAGTTCCTCTTTCCAAAATGATTTAGGAAGTCCTCCAGGAGTGTCTTAGCCCTGTCCATGAAAAAAGTGATGGTTCCCCTGCTCTTTTGGAGTTAGCCAAACTGGAACGATGTGGCCACTGGCTACCATAGCTCCATAGAGGTGCCAACTGCAACAAAGAGCCATTGCTTCAGCAGCTCTCTGCTGTTAATCTTCCATCACAGACACACTTTAATTCTGATTAAGTTGAAGTTATCCCATCATCATTGATATTAGCATCAGACAAGCAGTGATATGGCAGCCCTTGGTCCTAGTGCTGTTACAAGGTAATTCGTTGAATCAGAACGAGGTGTTTCCACTGGTACAGATCTCCAAGGCCCAGATCTCTGCTTATTCATCCTGGATACTAATATTCTTATGAAATGCAAAAAAGAATTTTCTCTCCACATCTTCTTTTTCTCCTTGGAGAAGGGTACAGCAGTGGGTTCAGTGAAAGGTAAACATTTTCATGTTTACCTATACAGTCTTTCCTTTTTCTCTCCATAGTATGCCACTATCTTTCTGGAAACATTACATCTCACAACATGAAAAATGAAATATTCCATAATTCCATAAACTACATGGACTCACACTGTTGTGTACAGTCCCTGTTCACTTCTTTTTCTGTCCTCTAAGATTTTTGTAAATATTGAATGATACCATGAATATGAAAGTGCTTGAAATCTATTGTGTCACAAAATCATAAATATTTTTATGAGAAATTTCTGTCAAGACTGTATCCTCTGTGTTCATACCCAATAATTCAATTTTACTTTCCAATATTAGATTCAAATTTGTCTGCTCTCTACTTTGTTGGGAGACTGTTGATCAAACTTCCCTCTGAAAAGTCTATGGTAATTCCAAGACAGGGAAGGGTCTGGGGAGGAGGAGCTTCCACATTCCTAGAAGCTAAGGAAAATATTTGCATTTAGATCTTACTATTTTCTTCCATATCTCTCCATTTGTTTCTATATCTGTGAATTTGTTGCTAATAAAGTAAGTCATGATAGTTTTCTCATAATTCATCTCTGTGAACCAAGGATAGGAAACTCCTAATTTACAACGATCACACATGCAGATACCAATAAAAAAAAAATCTGAAAAAGGACAAAAAAGAGAAAATACAAAATCTAATAATACAAATATGTTCAATATCACTGGCAATAAACAAAATCTTTACTACGAAACGAGCAAAACAAAATATGATAATATTTGACGATGGCAAGTATGAATGAGGCTATTATCTACTATTTGTTAATGGAAGCTTATTCAATTTTTTCATGAAGCAATTTGGAAATATGTGCCAAGGGCCTCTAAATTATTCATTTTTGAACTGATACTTACAGTTGAATAACTCACTTTTAGGGAAAAAAATCCAAAACCCAGTCACAATATTTATGCTAGTACGGTATTTGCATAGTAAAACATTTGGAACCCAAATGAAATCTTCAACAGAGGAATGGTTAAACAATTATGCTCAATCCATGTTATGAAATATTGATCAAACATTAGAATTATTTTTACAAAGCATTTCAACGAGATAGAAAAGTTATCTGGAATACATGGTGAGAGAGTATAAAAATATAGCTTCTACATTCATATACAATTTCACTTATCCATATTCCAGTCATTATTGAACACCACAATATATGTAACTTTGAGTACATTGCACGTGTTGACTAACTTACGTCTCTAAATGATACTATTAAGTAAGTACAACCACGCATCACTTAACAATGGGGATATATGCATTTCTGAGAAACGCATCCCTAGGTGATTTCATTGTTGTATGAACATCTTAGAGTGTTCTTACCTAGAGGGTATAGCTTACTACACAGCTATGCTATACATTATAGCCTCCAGGCTACAAGCCTGTAAAGCATGGTACTGTATTGAGCACTGTTGGCAATCATAACACAATGGTAAATACTTGTTTATCCAAACACATATAAACATAGAAAAGGTAATGTAAGATACTATGACATTACAACAGCTATAGTGTCACTAAGCAATAAGAAACTTTCAGCTCCATTATCATCTTATGGAACAACCTCATATACGCAGTCTGTCCTTGACTAAAACATTGATACAAGGTATGACTGTGTTTTCAAAACCATTTAATTTAGTTTCAGAAAGACTTTCAGGAAGTTTCATCATAGTGGCCAATCTAACCATTGGCAAACTAGTGCAGTATTCACACTGAGAAAGTTTCAATATTAAGTTGCCCTTATCTGGTCATGGTTGGTGTGATGGTTAAATGTCAACTTGATTGGATTGAGGGATGCAATAGAGAATCCTGACTAAAGCCAATTTTGATACAGGAGTGGTTCTAGAGGAGCAGAGTATTAAGGATGGAGTTCTTTTTGTGCTTTAAGGGTTTCTGGAGTTGGCTGCTTAATATGATCAAACTAAAAAATGCTAAGGACTCTATTTCTACTAGCATGGAGAATACTGATAATCCTTGGCATGAACTGTTTAGAGAGTTATGCAAAATAAATGCATTTGACACTCCTGATTCACCGCTTGTGAGAGGCAAGGAGTTTAGTGACTCTATACGTAATAACTTTGACTATATGTGGAGAACCAAGGAATATAATGAAGTTGGTTGGTTGCTTCTAAGTTAACTGGAAAAGGGATGAAAGAAAATAATTAACTCAGGGATTCTAATTCATAGCTTCAGAAGCAGATACTGAGCTTCAAATCTGCTAAGGTTGCTGAGTGAGAGTCTTATCTCCTGTAGAGAAAAAGGTAAAATTGTGGAAAATCAGAGACAAGCTCTTATCATGTGAGCAGCTGATCTTCAATGAAAGGTGCATGCACAGCCTCACCAGGTATCTACTGTTAAAGTGAGGGCATTGACTGGAAAAAAATGGGACCTTGCAACTTGGAATGGAGATGTTTGGGAGGACCTTGATGAAGCTGGGGATACTGAGTTGTGAACTCTGATGAACCTTTTTTTGCCAGAAGAAACAGCTTTCCTGCCCACAGTAGTGGCAATATCCCCTCCCTGACCCATGCTGCCATCAGCCTTTCTACTTTTTTCCGAGAAGATAAGCTCTGTGCTTCCTAAGGCAACAATGATAGCCTCCCCTGAGGCAGCTGCCAGGCAGGATAATGTTGATTTTCTTCAGGAGCCACCTCCGACACTCCTATTTGCTTCTAGACTTATAGCTAGACTAAAAGTCCTGGCAGGCCCGTAGAGGTGAGGTTCAGAATGTGACCCACACTTGAAAAGAAGTGCTTGAGTTTTCTAATTTATATAAGCAGAAATCTGGAGAACAGACATAGGAATGGCTATTAAGGGTAGAGGATAATGGTGGAAGGAACAGAGATGGATCAGGCTGAATTTATTGATTTGGGCCCACTAAGTAGGGATTCTGCATTTCATGTTGCAGCTTGGGGAGTTAAAAGTGGTTCTAATAATTTATTTGCTTGTTAGCTGAATTATGAATTAAAAGATGGCCCACTGTGAGCGAGATGGAAATGCCTGATCTCCCTTGGTTTAATGTAGAGGATGGGAGTCAAAGGCTTAGGGAGATTGAGATGGTGGAGTGGATTAGTCACTTTAGACCTCCTCATCCCAGCTGGGAGGGTCCAGAATATATACCCTTGACCAATGCTTTGTGAAATAGATTTGTGAGCACAGCACCTGCATCTTTGAAAGAGCCCTGTAATTGTTCTTCTCTGTATGTCAGATCTAACAGTGGGAACAGCAGTCCCTCAACTACAAAATTTAAATACAATGGGAATAATTGGATCCCAAGGTGGCAGGGGCCAAATGGCAGCACTCAATCAACAAAGGCAAGGTGGGCATAGCTACTGTAATGGACAGCAGAAGCAAAGCAGCAATTGGAACAGTTTCACTCCTATAGAGCTCTGGCATTGGCTAATTAATCATAGTGTGCCTAGAAGTGAAATTGATAGGAAACCTACTGCATTCCTACTTAATTTATATGAGCAGAAAACTTCCAGGTTGAGTGGACAAGACTAATTTGAATCATAAAAACAGAGAACCACATTCCCTCAATCAATTTCCAGACTTGAGCCAGTTTACAGACCCACAATCCCTTGAATGAAAGGGCGGTTAGGTCCCCTTGAGGAAGGACCCCAATACACTACCGACAATTTGTGCTATTAATCTTTCTCCCATCCTTCCCCAGGGAGACCTTGGCCTTTTACCAGGGTAACTGTGCATTGGGTAAAGGGAAATTATCACACATTTCAGAACTATAGACACTGACTCTAAGCTGACATTGATTCCAGGGCACCCCAAACATCACTGTTGTCCTCCAGTTAAAGCAGAGGCTTATGGAGGTCGGGTAATTACTGGATTTTTAGCTCAGGTCCAACTTATAGTGTGTCCAGTGGGTCCCTGGACTCATCCTGTGGTCATTTCCCCAGTGCCAGAATGCATAATTAGCATAGACTTACTTAGCACCAAGCGCAACCCCCACACTGGCTCCCTGACTAGTAGGGTGAGGGCCATTATGGTGGAAAGGCCAAATGCAAATCATTACAGCTACTCTACCCAGAAAAATAGCAAATCAAAAACAATATCACATCCCTGGAAAGATTGTGGAGATTAGTGCCACCATCAAGGACTTGAAAGACACAAGGGTGGTGATTCACATCACATCCCCGTTCAACTCTCGGATTTGGCCTGTGCAGAAGACAGATGGATCTTGGTTAATTATAAGCTTAACCAAGTGGTGACTTCAATTGCAGTTGCTGTACCAGATGTGGTTTCATTGCTTGAGCGAATGAACATATCTCCTGGTATCTTGTGCTCAGCCATTGATTTGGCAAATGCCCTTTTCTCCATTCCTGTCCATAAGGCCCACCAGAAGCAATTTGCCTTCACCTGGTAAGGCCAGAAATATACCTTTACTCTCCTACTTCAGGGGTGTATTAACTCTCCTGCTTTGTGTCATAATCTTCTTCGAAGAGACCTTGATTGCTTTTTTGCTTCCGCAAGATATCACACTGGTCTATTACACTGATTATATTATGCTGATTGGAGCCAGCGAACAAGAAGCAGCAGACACACTGGACTTATTGCTGAGACATTTGTGTGCAAGAGGATGGGAAATAAAGCTGGCTAAAATTCAAGGATCCTTTACCTCAGTAAAATTTCTAGGGGTCTAGTGTTGTGGGTCCTGTTGATGTGGTTCCTTCTAAGGTGAAGAATAAGTTGCTGCATTTGGCCCCTCCTACAACCAAGAAATAGGCACAATTCCTAGTGGGCCTACTTGGATTTTGGAGGCAATACATTCCTGATGTGGGTGTGTTACTCAGGGCCATTTATTAAGTGACCTGAAAGACTGCCAGTTTTGGGTGGTGTCCAGAACAGAAGAAGGCTCTGCAATGGGTTCAGGCTGCTCTGCAAGCTGCTCTGCCACTTGGGCCAAATGACCCAGCAGATCTAGTGATGCTTGAGGTGTCAATGGCAGATAGGGATGCTGTTTGGAGCCTTTGGGAGGCCCCCAAAGTGAATCACAGAAGGGGCCTCTAGGATTTTGAAGCAAAGCTCTGCCATCTTCTTCAGATAACTACTCTCCTTTTGAGAGACAGCCCTTGATCTGTTACTAGGCTTTGGTGGAAACTGAATGTTTGACTATGGGTCATCAAGTCAACATGTGACCTAACTGCTTTTCATGAACTGGATGCTTTATGACCCATCTAGTCATAAAGTGGGTCATGCACAGCAGCATTCCATCATCAAATGGAAGTAGTATATATGTGATTGAGCTTGAGCACATCCTGAAGGCACAACTAAGTTTCATGAGAAGTGGCTCAAATGTCCATGGTCTCCACTCCTGCCACCCTTCCTTCTCTCCCCTGCCTGCACCAATGGCCTAATGGGTAATTCCTTATGATCAGTTGACAAAGGATGAGAAGACTAGGGACTGGTTCACAGTTGATTCTCCACAATATGCAGGCACCACCCAAAAGTGGACAGCTGCAGCACTACAGCCCCTTTCTAGGACTTCCCTGAAGGACAGCAGTGAAGGGGAATCTTCCCCATGGGCAGAACTTTGAGCATTGTACATGGTTTTGCATTTTGCATGGAGGAAGAAATGACCAGATGTGAGATTTTATGCTGATTCACGGGGTTGTAGCCAAAGATTTGGCTAGATGATTGGGGACTTGGAAGAAGAGTGATTGGAAAATTGGTAACAAAGAAATCTGGAGAAGAGGTATGTGGATGGACCTCTCTGAATGGTCAAAAACTGTGAAGATATTTGTATCCCATGTGAGTGCTCACCAAAGGGGGAACTCAGCAGATAAGGATTTTAATAATTAAGTGGATACGATGACTCGTTTTGTGGACACCACTCAGCCTCTTTCCCCAGCCACCTCTGTCATCGCCCAATGGGCCCATGAACAAAGTGGCCATGGTGGCAGGGATGGAGGTTATGCATGGGCTCAGCAACATGGACTTCCACTCACCAAAGCTGACCTGGCTACAGCCACTGCTGAGTGCCCAATTTGCCAATAGCAGAGACCAATACTGAGCCTTCAATATGGCACCATTCTTAGGGGTAACCAGCCAGCTACTCATTGGCAGGTTGATTATATTGGACCTCTTCCATCATGGAAAGCGCAGAGATTTGTCCTCACTGGAATAGACACTCTGGATATGAGTTTGCCTATCCTACACACAATGCTTCTGCCAAGACTACTATCCGTGGACTCACAGAATGCCTTTTCTACCATCATGGTATTCCACACAGCATTGCTTCTGACCAAGGCACTTACTTTATAGCTAAACAAGTGTGGCAGTAGGCTCATGCTCATGGAATTCACTGGTCTTACCATGTTCCACATTATCTTGAAGCAGCTGGATTGATAGAATGGTGGTATGGCCTTTTGAAGTCACAATTACAATGCCAACTAGGTGACAATACTTTGCAGGGCTAGGGCAAAGTTCTCTGGAAGGCCATGTGTGCTCTGAATCAGCGTCCAGTATATGATACTGTTTCTCCCATAGCCAGGATTCATGGGTCTAGGAATTAAGAGGTGGAAGTGGAAGTGGCACCCCTCACCATCACACCTAGTGATTCACTAGCAAAATTTTTGCCTCCTGTTCCCACGACATTACGTTCTGCTGGCCTAGAGGTCTTAGTTCCAGAGGGAGGAACATTCCTACCAGGAGACACAACGATTCCATTAAATTGGAAGTTGAGATTGCCACCTGGACACTTTGGGCTCTTCCTACCTTTCAGTCAACAGGCTAAGAAGGGAGTTACATTGTTGGCTGGGGTGAATGACCCAGACTATCAAGATGGAATCTGTCTACTACTCCATAATGGAAGTATGAAAGAGTATGCGTGGAATACAGGAGATCCCTTTTGGTATGTCTTAGTATCACCATGCCCTGTGATTAAGATGAATAGGAAACTACAACATCCCAATCCAGGCAGGACTACAAATGGCCCAGACAGACCCTTCAGGAATGAAGGTTTGGGTCACTCCACCAGAAAAAAAAACACAGGTGCTTGCTGAAGTCAAAGGGAATACAGAATGGGTTGTAGAAGAAGGTAGTCATCAATGCCAGCCACAACCAAGTGACTAGTTGAGAAAGGAGGACTGTAATTGTCATGAGTATTTCCTCCTTCTTTTGTTAAAAACATATTTGTTCATGCATACACTTGTACTACGAAAATATCTTCATTTTATTTCCTTTTTCCTTTATCATGTGATATAAGATTTATTGACTTCATGTTAGCATTTAAGTGTTTTTAATTTTATGTAATAACATTTGGATTGGGGATTGGTGCTTTTCCAGCTGTATGAATGATAGTTGTATTATGTTAGGCATAATTATGACCTTATAATTGTCTTTATTTGAAGATTATGTATGATCTCAGGAGGTGTGTATGTGTTCAAGTTGACAAGGGGTGGACTTTTGATGGTTAATACTGAGTGTCAACTTGATTGGATTGAAGGATGCAGAGTATTGATCCTGGGTGTGTCTGTGAGAGTGTTGCAAAGGAGATTAACATTTGAGTCAATGGGATGGGAAAGGCAGACCCACGCTTAATTTGGATGGGCACAATCTAATCAGCCACCACTGTGACTGGGATAAAAGCAGGCAGAAGAATGAGAAGAGCTCAGATTGGCTTAGCCTCCCAGCCTACACCTTTCTCCCAGGCTGGATGCTTCCTGCCCTCGAACATAGACTCCAAATTCTTCAGCTTTGAGACTCGGACTAGCTTCCTTGCTACTCAGCTTGCAGACATCCTATTGTGGAACTTCGTGATAGTGTGAGTTAATACTCCTTAATAATTTCCCATATATATATATATATATATATATATACACCCTATTAGTATGTCCTTCTAGAGAACTCTGACTAATACAGTTGGCATGAGGACCTGCAGTATAAATTCATAGATTAGGCCCATTATTCCTTTTTTGTCTCATATTGCAGTACCCTGATCAAGTACCGTATTATGAGTCATAAAAGCAATATCCTTCTCTACCCAAAGATATGACAGAAGATAAGGCATCTTAGGCAAGCATAGTGGTGGTGAAATAGCTCTAAGTAAGTTTTTTTGCATATACTTTGTAGCTATATTAGTTACAACAAAGTTCTTAGACATTCTAATAGCTCTACTATTTAACATAAGTCCAAGGGATTCCTCATGATGTTTCCTACTCCTGGTGAAGGACAGAAGAATCATTTTCTCACAAATAAACCTATAAAAATAAGATAATGACCTAAACTAAAGAAATATATATACATTCTTGAGTGTGTTTTGGGTGTGTAAGTATACATAAAAGTGCACACACATACACCTATATATATATACACACACACATATATGTATATATAGTAATATACTATATATAGTAATATACTGTATACTATATATACAAATATATATAGTAATATACTATATATATAACTATATATACAAATATATATACATACATTTACATATATAGATTCGCTGAATATATATGCATATTGAAATCAGGGGAAATCAATGAAACATATTTTTTGGATATGGTACCAATATATACAAATAATATAACAGTTAGTCCCAAACAAACTGATAGGTAGGCTAAATGCCGGAAGTGTTTTCTCCTTCACTAAGAAAGGTATGCTATTTACTAATTACTAAATGTATTCCTTTCATAAATTAGACTGCTTATAGCAGACTTTCTACTTTCTGTGCTGTACTACTCAGAATAGTATTTAGCAATAAATTACTCTCTGGTAGAAATCTCCTGTGGGCTTTACCTGTTTGAACTTTTAATTAAATTGCGAAAAGCAAACAATAACCCCCACCATATCATATGAGACTGTTCATTCCCCAAGACAATGAATCTAGCTTCTGTTTTTAATGGAAATCACCTCTCAACAAATATGTTTTTGACCCCTTTTTTCTCATAAAAATAATAATAAAGAGAATACTTCCAGAAAAAAAATTCTGCTATAAAAGTAAGGATAAAAAGAAGAATATTTTCTTCAGAAATATTATAAACTAAAGTTTTCTGTCACCTAAAACCTTATTTCTAGTTTCAAGTTTTATATCATCACATAATTTGAAGTTTCACATTATCTGTACTTTCCATTTGAATAACAAGGAAAATTTAATAATTCAAAGAAAGGTCACCAAAGAAGTGATTTGGAATTGAGATCTCAATGCCCAGGCAAAGCACAATTCACTGGGTTAAGCTGCCCTTTGAAAAATGTGACTGAAAATATCATACAGAATACCAAACATGATCAAAGTATCAGATCTTCTTTAAGTTGACAAATGATATTCTTTTAGGATGGAATTACTTTTCATCTTCTGACATATCAGCCCTTTATTCTGTCCCATGTTCTCTCAAATATTCATGTCAGGTTTGTCCTCCACTAATGAGAAGGTAAAAATTCTTGTAGTTGAATATCAGGCTGAGAAACAAGTGTAGGTGGATCTATTAACAGCAATGTGGCACACTAAAGGTAGACTACCTTTCTACCTTTTACCCAGGTTAGTACCAAGGGTGGTGTTGACAAAAGTTACATAGCTCTTCCTATTTAAGTTGTTTTTCATTGATAATATTATAGAGGACTGTCATAATGAACAAACTGAAGCATAATTAACTTTAAATAAATCCACAGGTTGGAATAAATTGTGCATAGTAACTCTTTCATTCAATACTGCCTACACCAGGTCTACACCAGACATTAGCTTCAGTACTATTCAAGAATACCATCTCTAATAAACACAAAAACACAAATAACAAAATAGTAAATTTAAGGCAAAAATATATAACAACTACAGGCATTTTAATTATATAGTTACTATTTAAGGTAAATAATTGTCATTATTTATTAAGCAACTAACAACATGATATTCTTTAAAATATAACATATTAACTAGGAAACTGAGAAAACCCAAGTAGGATTACAAGATTTTAATTTACTTTTCTCAATAGATCAAGTAGATTCAAATTTACCAAGTTCCTAAATAACAAACATATCTCCTATAACCTTGAAAGAGCCGATCCTTCCAGATGGATCTTGAGTGGCTCAATGGGCCTATATTCAAAATGGGGCTAATTGGCCATTTGCTGACTAGACGTCACCCATATACTCTGTGTTCCTGGAAAAAAAAAACCATGCTTAAGTAGCATAGGAACTTTCATAGCTGTCTGCTCTTATTTACATAGCCTGGATCAAAGGCTGCTGGAAAGTCCCATTTCACCAACTGGACATAACCAATAGACTGCAACCTGTGATCAATCTTACTGTCAGTGCACCTTTGTTTTGTACTGAAGACTGCATCTCTGTTTTGCAAACTGCTCATTGGAATGGTCTCTTTCTTTTAAAAAAAAATCTTTTTGGTGGATTTATTAACACCATAAGCATAAATACCTGTGTATGTGTGTACATATATGTAGGTGTATACACAAATACATATATATGCATATACTTATGCTTTACTCTGAAAATTTTAATCACCCGTTTATTATTTTAAATTTATGCCTTTATTCTATTAATGATTTGAGGAATCAAATATGTGCAAGTGATTCTAGGCTCCAAAAATGAAGTATTGAAGAGGATGGATGAGTTACCACTCTTATGAAGCTTGAATTCGGTGAGTTAAAAAGACAACTTGTATACAAGTTAACAAGTAAGATTATGACAGTGTGCTATTGTGGAAATAAAGAGGCAAATGTGACATAACTGTGGAACCACATGTCAATTAAGAAATTATGACCCATTCAAAAAACAGTGCTGAGAAAATTCACCAACAACTTAAACAAAAGTTTAACACCTGCCTCACATTATGCACAAATTCTGTGTGAAGTGCTAAATTAGAAAATTAGAAAAAAAAAAAGAAAATCTTTAGAAGAAATATTTTTAAAATGTTATTTTGGCTTCTTGCTAAAGGGGTAAAAGGAATAAAATTATATATGTACGTATTTCCCTGGTAGTATAAACTTAAAATTTCTAAAGGAAAACAATACCATAAAAGATTTTTGTTATATACTAAAGATATAAATTTTAGTGCCAAGTATTTGTAAAGAGCTAGACTGAATCAGTTAAAATAGAATGTTAGGAAACAGGCAAAAGTTACGATGAAGGAAATAAATATAAATTCCTGATAAATGTTTGAAATTATGTTCAAATCCACATCAGTTATTTCATAATAAATATCACACACAAACTTGAAGAAAATTCTTGAGAAGATATGAGATGAAGGGATGTTTACAAGGTTTTATGACAGCTTTGAATGATCAATTTTGGAGCAGTAAAGAATAAGGAATTTTCAGAGTGTTTATATTATGAAGATCTTTTTAAAACTCACCTTGAATATATCACTAAAAAAAATTATCCATGAATTTCTTTCATTCTCTTGCCAATACACTTGAAAGTGTTCAATCTTAGAAAATAGGATCATGAAATAGCCTCTGGACTACAAAACGGTGAGCATATATACTTAGAAGTAGATTCTCTAGGAACATTGGTTTCTCCTGTGGAAGAGCAGGGTGATCTGGTTCCTAAGCATGCAATAGAAGAAAGATAACCCAAAAGAAAATTAAGATCTTTAAAAAATATGCTGTGGATGGCAAGCACCAAAAGTAGTCAATATTTATGGTGCCTTTCCTTTTTCCTACACTTATGGCTTCCAAAATGCTCTATTTACAATACTAAAGCTCTTTCTCAACCCTAGGAGTACTTTGCCCTTTTCAAAGTGAGACAAGTCGAAGTCTTAGTGCTGCTATAAACAAAATCTATGTTAAAAGCTGTCCATTTCTCTTTTGCTTTGCACCCAATTTCTTTCATTCTACAGAGTAATTGGTTAATACCTGAATCCATCAACACATCTTATATGTCACAGTGTAAGAAAAGAAGACGAGAAATAAAATTAAAATATATATAAATGTAAGCAAAAGAACAACAAAGGAAATAGAGGTCCTCTGTAAGTCCTATATTTGTCGCATGTTAATATATTGTAGCTGTTTTTTAAATAATTTTCTTTCTTCATCATCTATTGCATTATAGTTTTGCCTTTGGCCAAACCTCTTATTCAAAATTTATTTACATATTCAGATCAAAATGAAGAATAATTTATGTGTCATTAGCTGAATGCCTGTTATTATATGATGATTCGATTTTCTGTAATGCATCGACGCTTTCTTAGATTTGCCACTGTAATGCATCTATAATAATCCAATGTCATTCTCAGATCCTGTTGTGTTATGCACCCAGTCAAATGGAGATTGAAATGAGAATGCAGCAATAACTGCACTTCTTGTTTTTTTCTTCCTTTTTGTTTTTTTGTATCATTCAAGTCACTGAATAGAATATTATTGCCTTATTTTATAATCTTCGTTCTTTCATATAATATGCTTCCTATTTGAGAGCATTTGTCCTTGCTGTTCCCCTGGGAAATCTCCTTTCTCAGATGGCTTAATCCTCTTGTTATTCAGGACTCCGCTTAAATGCCACTTCCTCAGAGAGGATTTCCTTGGTCACCCTTTCAAAAGCTGTACTGATTGTTTATTCCTTGCCCTATTCTTTTTTCTTTATAATATTTAGTACTACCTGAAATTATATTTGTATATTTATGTTTCTTACTTTATTGTCTGCCTCTTTTATTAGACTATAAATTCAATAAAGACAACATTTTATTAAATGTACAAGTGAATTAGAATGTCTAGATTGTGGATAGGGCACCATGGTTTACAAAATGTGTTCCCTAGATTGGCAGCATCAGCATCAAGTGGAAACTTATTAAAAATGTACATTTTGGGGTTCCAACCCACACCTACTAGGTTACAAACTCTGGGAGTGGCCTCAGCAGTCTCTGCTTTAAGAAGTTCTCCATGTGATTCCGATGCTTTCAGAAGTTTAAAAATTATGTCATAGCAATGGCTGGTGCTCAGTAAATGTCCTTAATGGCAACTTCACAAATCAGGAATTCACTGGGGAAATCCTCTCAGTTTCTGAAGTTATCTATTTCGACTCTACAATCAGTAACTGAGAAAATAATCGAGGAAGAGTTTCAAGTCCTGTAGGATTTTCCAAGATATGAATGAGGGTTAAAATTTCACTGATCATTTGGTTGACCTTGTAAGTTCCCACATTGGTAGGGACACCTCACTGGCACTCTACCTACCCTGGAATTTGTGTTGGTCTAGATCCAAACACACCATTTCTTAAAAGACTTGGTTTTCTCGTTTCATGGGACAGACACTCATACAAGAACAGTCACGTGTATCTAAGATTAGAGTACTGATAATACACACTTGTGTTGTTACAGAAGTGCTCCTCCTTAGGAGTACTCATAATCTCCTCTCTAGCTATGCCTGAGTTGTAGATAGACCCAAGAGTGGGAATGGTTTAAATTTAAAGACATAAAGATAAAAATACAAAGATGAAAAGATATATAAATTTATATAATTTTATACTACTGTGGCAACTCAGTTGATTCCTCTTTTATTTATTTATTTATTTGCATTACAAGTTTCTAATTTGAATTCTATAAGATACCTTTTGTTCCCAGGAATCTCCTGACTATTCATCATAGCTAGAATTTTCTTACTTTTATGGATATTTAGTTTTTTTTTTTTTTTTTGAGACGGAGTCTTGCTCTGTCGCCCGGACTGGAGTGCAGTGGCCGGATCTCAGCTCACTGCAAGCTCCGCCTCCCGGGTTTACGCCATTCTCCTGCCTCAGCCTCCCGAGTAGCTGGGACTACAGGCGCCCGCCACCTCGCCCGGCTAGTTTTTTGTATTTTTTAGTAGAGACGGGGTTTCACAGTGTTAGCCAGGATGGTCTTGATCTCCTGAACTCGTGATCCGCCCGTCTCGGCCTCCCAAAGTGCTGGTTTTACAGGCTTGAGCCACCGCGCCCGGCCGGATATTTAGTTTTTAAGTAAAACAAGTTGACTCAATGACTCTTTGATTCAAGTGATATTTGACTTGAGTGATAGAGTCTCTCTTTGATTACAGTGATAGAATCAGCTGGAAACTAGAAAAATAAATTTAGAAAGTAACCGGAAGGTATGCTCTACCAGTTTGAGTTTTTAGCTATCTTTGCATTAACTTTGAATAGAATTCAAAATACCTGGGAAAAGAGTGCCAGATTGGATTAGCTTACTTCACCCTTTCAAGATATGGAACCCAGGGAGCATTGAATCATAGTACCACCAAGAGTAAAAGAATGAGAAAGAGTTAGTTTCCCAAAACAAATTTCACTGCAGTTAAGAAAATTGTTGCTTGGTAGCCCAAAGCAGCAAATCTCCACTAATCTTGTTTAGTGTTGACTGTGGGGCACAAAGCCAAATATTTGAGCATATTTATACCTTCGAAGAGCTGAGTCTAGATCAACTATTTTTCCATGGCGTTGTTGGTCAGGAAGTATTTGTTTAACTTTGAAAGAGAAGGAAAGCAATATTGTTCTGTACGTAGCTCATTTTTTTTTCCTTTCAAAGTTCTTTAAAAGCATTAATATATTAATTTTCACCAATACTCCAAGAAAGAAGAAAGTGTTATTATCCTTGTTTTTCAAGTGAGTAAAGCAAGACAGAAAGAGATTAAGTAACTTGCCAAAGCATGAGGTCCAGATTAGAATTTGTGAATTTGAGCAAGTTTCCCTGTAGCAGCACTTTCCCTCAGTAAAAGCAAGAGGTAGGGGCTAGGGCGTTGGGGGGAAATTGCAAATACAGAGCTTTTTTCTGCAAATCATTTTCAGCTTGCCATCAAAATTCTGATTTTGCTCCTTGAATACAATAGCAATAGATATGGTAAAAAGTGTCTGCCAAATATACCACAGAATTATAACATTATCCTTTGGTTCAATTTCTATTGGCACCTTCTGAAAAGCCCCGAGGCCATTTCTGCTGTGTCACAGAGCTCCAGTGCCCTCTCCTGTACAGAATTCCCAAGAACAGATCCCCTCTGTGAAGAAAACTGCAGGTTCTCCTGCAAATAGCACTTAAAAAGTAAAAAAAAGTGTTCTGGCTGGTGTCAGGCTCTATGAGATACATCACCACACTGCTTTTCAAATTGGAGTTCAAAGATTGTTGAAAATTATTTTTTCATCCAGTAAATAAATCCCAAATATTTTTGGCATATTTTACTTTAACAATAGTCAAATCCATGGGAGTTTATCATAAACCTTATTAATTGGACATGCTAGCTAGCATCATGTTCTGCTTATCAGGAAAAAGTTATATGACATAGGAAGGCACAGAGTCTTAACAGATTCTCAATTAAAATGAGGATAAACATTCCAAACAGTGAAAGAAATTTCAAAATCATAATGATATTAAAAATAGTAAATCAAAGTGTATCCAGATAACTCATGCCTCACTTCATCCTTGCCTTTCATTGTAGACGTGAATATTGAAACAGAAACCACTGTGATGGGTAAGAAGGTATATCTGGTCTTACTCAGTGATCAGTATTCCTTCCAATTCCGTTGTATAAGCTTTCTAATTGTCCTTTCCCATTTTTTAGAAGATTTACTCTGTGTTTGGAAATGTACTAAGTACTTTATCTGTGAGCGTAGACCCCAGTTTTTCCCCCTCTGTTTATATCTCACCTCCATAACTCACCAGTCATTTGAAATTAAGTAAGTTACTCAATCTCTCTACGCTGTAGTTTCCTGCTTTATAAACTGGGAATGATATTTATGATTATCTCATAAGATCTGTGAGGAAAATAGATAATGCTCTTGACAAATTCCTGGCACATATTAGGTGTTAATTTTACGTTAACTATTGCTGTTAAGTTTCATGATAATTCTACAAGTAGTATTGTATTTGTCATTTCAAAGATGAAGAATTTTAAATTAAATAATAGCTCCTTGATCTAATTTGCTTGCACCTAAATCTAGGCTTCAGTTTCTTTACTGGAAAGGGATCCTAATCCAGATGCCAAGAAAGGGTCTTTGGAGCTTGGGCAAGAAATAATTCAAGGTGAATCCACAAAGTGAAAGCAAGTTTGTTAAGAAAGCAAAAGAGTAAAAGAATGGCTACTCCATAAGCAGAGCAGCAGCAGGGGCTGCTAACTACATTTACTTATTTCTTGATTATATGCTAAATAATAGGTGAATTATTCATGAGTTTTCCAAGATAGGGGTGGGCAATCCCTAGAACTGAGATTTCCTGCCTCTTTTAGCCCATATAGGGTAATTTCCTGATGTTGTCATGGCATCTGCAAACAGTCATGGTGTTGGTGGGAGTGTCTTTTAACGTGTTAATGCATTATAATTAATGTATAATGAGCTATGAGGATGACCAGATGTCACTTTCACCACCATCTTGGTTTTGGTGGATTTTGGCAGCTTTTCACCTGCATCTTTACTGCAACCTGTTTTATCAGCAAGGTCTTTGTAACCTGTATCTTGTGCTGACCTCCTATCTCATCCTATGGCGAGAATGCTTAACCTCCTGGGAATGCAGGCCAGTAGGCCTCAGCCTTATTTTACCCAGCCCCTATACGAGATGGAGTTGCTCTGTTTCAAACACCTATGACACCTAGATTGATCATTTTGTTTAAACTTTGTTTTCCAGCTCTGACCTCAAACCCCTTCAACAATATGGCTTCCATTTTCATCCACGGGCTCTACCTATGATGACCTTGCCTGTGCTGGTAACTGCCCCTCCACTGCCAGGACAACCCTGAGCTCTGTGAGATCCAGCGATACAGCTTGCTTTCCAAACAGCCATCAATTATTTCTATTGGAGGAGGCTAGAAAATAACAGCTTCATGGGTCTGATTATACCAATGGCTTTCTGATTTTTGCCTACATCAGAATCAGTTAGAGAACTTGATAAAATATATTTCTGGCTTCTATTTCCGGAAGATTTGGTATATCTAGGGTAGGGCTCAACAATTTGCATTTCTAAGTTTACAGAGAATGCTGATACAGCTGCTCTACGGAACACATTTGAAAAATCACTGGTCTGGTCCGGGCTCGGTGGCTCATGCCTGTAATCCCAGCACTTTGGGAGGCCAAGGTGAGTGGATCACCTGAGGTCAGGAGTTCAAGCAGTCTGACCAAGATGGTGAACCCCATCTCTACTAAAAATACAAAAATTAGCCAGCATGGTGGCGGGCGCCTGTAATCCCAGCTACTCAGGAGGCTGAGGAGTAGAATCGCTTGAACCTGGGAGGCAGAGGTTGCAGAGAGGCGAGATCATACCATTACACTCCAGCCTGGGGGACAGAGGAAGATTTCGTCTGAAGAAAAAACAAAGAAACAAAAAACAAAACCATTGGTCTGTGTGTTTTTCTCAAAAACCCCAGTAGAATATTCCTGTCAGAAAAATAGCCTTTTTCTTCCCTCAGATTAAGAAATTGCCAAATCATTTATGTTAAACTATGGTTATGGTTTTTAGTGAGTTCCAGTTTTAATCAGCATTTGGAAATATCAAGTACTTATTAATATTTACACTCCATAGCAAATTTTACAGCTATTAATTTGAATGTTGCTAGTATGGTTAGAGTACAGTTATTTAAACTTGAAAATCAAAAGTGCCTGCATTAAACAGCATCTTTCTCCTGAGAAATTCAATGTATTCCATACTAGAAAGTTACTTTCTCTGGTATAAAGATAAGAAATTAGTTTTATTTATAATATTTGCAAAGACAAAACTAAGAAGTTGATTTTATCATTAGTTTAAAAACTATAAAAGCACAACCTGGCACTGTTATATTTTGAAAATTTACTTCCTATAATTTAGTGATTTTAAAATATTTATATTATTTTCAATCTCACTTCTTTTGATAGTTTCTATTGGGAATAGTAGGTCTATGAAAGGATTAGTTGGGTAAAAGACGACTTAATGTTCAAACATATTTGGTAAATTACATACTTGGGCAATCGAGTTTCCTATGTTTTTTAGGATTTATTATATACACATAATTTGAATATCATTTATTTTCAAAGCAATTCAATATAATGCACTACTTTAGTAGTTACTCAATGAATCTAATTTAAACATATTTTGGCGCTTCATAGCCTGTGCTTTATTTTAAATGGCCATGGCAATTGTTCTGGCAAAAAACATAGTTAATACAGATATATAAATATTGAGGTTTTAGGTAAAATAGCTTTAATTACTTATAATTAAATATTTTAAAAGTATTTATATTTCCCATTTCAGTATTTGACTAAATGCAGACTTAATGGGATATTAGGAACCTAAAGATTTGCTAGCAACCTGCAGTTTCCATCATGTAAATATTGACACTTCCGGATACTGAATAATGGGTACGACATTTGTGTTCAAATTTCTACTATAATTTTTTGTCTACATAATTCTGTGAAAAGTGTACTTCCCACCTTCCTTGACCAAATTACATGTTTTGAACTTCCTTTTACTGTTCTCTGAATTTGATCTTAACCAAATGTGTTTCTTGAATAACGTGTGTACAATACTGCATTGTTAAATTAGCGAAATAATATGGGATTTAAATTTTAATTAAGGCAAACATCTGAGCCAAATGTTATGCAGCTTATTAAAGTAATATTTATGAACCGATTGTGGGATAACAGCAGTTAATTACTGCAGCTCACATTGTAAAAAATGTCAAAGTCTAAGCTTTCTATAAATCATAATAATTAATTTTATTCACTCATTCACTCACTCTCTTGCTTACTCAATTAAAAAAAGATGGTTTTCTCTATAATGAAATGTGCTCTCAATATTAAAATGAGTGATTTTAATCTAGGGTTGCCTCATGCTCATCAAAAGACTATATAACTCTTTAAATCATCTTTCTATTTCAAAAGGTCTGCTTTCTTGCCGGACTTTAAGGTCTGCTTTTCATTCACTTAGTTTTTCATTCACTCATTCAGCAAACTTCTGTTGAATACCAACTTTAAGCAAGGCACTATTTGAGTTGAGATAAAAAAGTAATACATTTGTCAAGAAATGACATGTACGTAGTTACTCTAAAGCACACTAGATTTTGAAGTTATATAAGAAATAATTAAACCAAACCCAAAAGCTACTTGAATTCACAGGAAGAATCTGCCTGCAGCTGGAAATGTTTAACATTTAGGTGCCACCTAAATCCTGTGATTATTACTGCAGAAACTCTGTGGTATTTTGGGTCTTTAAGACATTACTCCATTTGAAAGTGCTCAGTTGATGGAAAAGTCAGTACTTTTGGGGAATTACATATAATTCCCAGAACTCCTAGCACTGAAACTCGACTGCCTTCACAGACAAGGAAACATGGTTACAGAGACAAAAACTTATAGACTTCCAATTCTCATTCTGGTAATATCCGCACTAGTACCTGCTGCCCTTTCATTAAGAGCATTTTCTGCATTGAAGACTTATGCTGGTTGCTCAGGGAAATTAAGATCAAGTAGAGATCACTTTGCTGCAACCCTGAGTCTCTGGGACTGCCTTTAAAATCTCTATAATCATGTAGCATGGAGCTTAAAACAACCTCTATAATGTATGTATTAGCTTTGGTTAGAATTTGACACTGATAGTTTAAATTTCAGTCATTCCTAAGACCCATTTATGGCAGTTGGTTTTGTTTAGCTATATAACATCTGTTTGATTCCAAAGGCAGTGCTCTAGTATTGCATCATTTATTCCTGAATATTTACTGAGAATAGTTTTTCAACACTATACATTTTTTATATATAATACTAAATAATAGGAAGCTCAGTAAATTTACTTTTGCACCAATATTTTAAACTTCATTTATTTTGGAGAAAAATAAGATATATGTCTAATATAGCTTTAAAACTAATTGGACTTGTCTTCCTCATGCTGTTTTTCTCTAGGGATTACTCTTGAGCTACTCTTTATTAATAGCAAGCATGAATGATTTAGCAGCAGAATTGGAACAAATGCATATCCCAGTGTAGAGCTACATCGAATAATCCCTTTATTGAATTTGTATTTTAGCTTAAATCTCACACAGTAACAATCACACTTAAAAAAAGAGTATCCACATTTTATGTACAATGCAAGTAATAAAGCTAGTTCAACTTCATTTCTTAAGAAACCAAAATATTTACACTTTCGATGTATTTTGGTCACCCATTTGAGGCATAACTTACCTTAACTTTGTTTTGAGTAGACATTTAATTTACTGGAGGAACTCCAAAACTAAGATATTGTAACACCATTTACTCAAATAGTTGCTCTAATATTTTTAATGTATCACTATAACAATGAGATATTTATAGAGAGTCTACTTTTTTCATTGTTTGATATGAACCAAACATTAATTTCTTCAGCTTTTATTGAATAGTGACTTATAATCAGGGGGACTCATTTTATTTACTTATAAAAGTCTTCCTTTACAAATCTTTTTAAAAAACGTACATCCATGTTGTAATCATACATTAATAGAATATCACTCTTTCTCACATCTTATGAATAATAATAACAGCCACTAAAATGAGTGCCTAATTTCAAATAAATAAACAACCTTGAGTTTTAAGTAAATTTTATTTTGATTAACAATTATAATGTTAAAACTATACAGACTGTTAAGAACACGTTTTAATACAAAGTTATGCTAAATAGGATAAAATAAATAGTATTTGACTTTACTCAAAAATAAGTATTTTCAGAAATAAAGTGAAAAAGCATATGATTGGAAAAAATGCTGAGATGCCAGAAGAAAAAAAATGTAGCCAATGAAAATACATATTTTTAATATACTGTATTATAAGTATTGTAAAACTTGACTTAAAAAATAACTGTTTTTAAAGTTATTTCTAATTTAATACCTAAAAACGTATTTTACCTATTTAGCCATTCTTCTATTAATGGACGTTTAGATTAGTTCTAAATTTCACAACATCACAATCTTTGCCAATCTAATGGATGAAACATTTGGGTCTCTGGACTTCTGCTTCCAGGAATGGTGAACAAGATAATTTGAGCCAACCCTCCCAATGAAGACAACTAAAATACCAGAATGATTTTTATACATAGTTTTTATCTATAGTAAATTAATGCTAAATGAACTTATTAATTTATTATATTCATTATTTTCATGTTTACATATTTTAAAAAGCCTGAAATATCAAACAGTGTAGTATGAATCAGAATCAAAAAGATCATACCCAGTTAGAGTTACTTTTGTAGGAATTTGGGGGGCAGATTATATATAGAAATATAGCAATGTGCATATTTTCACCTTGTATCCCACAACCTTGATAAACTCACTTATTAGTATTTGAATTGCTGTAGCTTAGATGTTTGTCCCCCTAAACTTCCTGTTGAAATTTGATCCTTCATGTTGAAGTTCAGACCTAACGGGAGGTGCTTGAGTCATGGGGGCAGATCCCTTACAAATACAAAAAAATTAAAATAGATATAGGGTTTTACAAGCTATCTAATTCTTCTTCAGTAAATGTCTTCTAAGTATTTTTCCTTTTTTTTTCTAAATTATCAAATTTGATGGCATGCACTTGTTCATAATATTACCTTATTACTTCAGTATCTTTAGTATATACAGCAAAGTTCCTTTTCTACTTCTGATTTTAATTATTTGAATCTTCTCTATTTTAATTCCTCTCACTGTTTTCTACTGATTTGCTGTTTTCTATTGACTGATTGAAGCTCTTTTTAAAATTTATTCATCTCTTTCTTAATTTGCTCTTTCCCTAACTTCTGAAGGTAATTGGTTTAGACTTTTCATCTCTTCTACCATAAGCATTTATTGCTAAAACTTTCTCTCTAAACATTGTTTTGGCTGCATCTTGCAATTACTTATGACTTGTGTTTTTATTTTTATTCAATTCTAAATATTTTCTTTTCTAAATTTTTATATTTAAATAGCTTTGAGGGTGCAAGTGATTTTTTGCTTATAAGGATAAATTGTATAGTGGTGAAATCCAGGATTTTAGTGTACTCATCCCTGAATTCTGTACACTGTACACAACAGTAGTTTTTATATCTCTATCCTCCTCCCACCTCCCCCACTTCTGAGTCTCCAATGTCCATTATACCACTCTGTATGCCTTTGTGTACCTACTCATATCTTAACTCCCACTTATAAGTGAGAAAATGTAACATTTGGTTTTCCATTTCTGAGTTACTTCACTTAAGATAATCGCCTCCAGTTACATCCAAGTTGTTGCAAAAGACATTACTTCATTCTTTTTGATGGCTGAATAAGTAGTCCAATAGTAGTCCATTTTCTTTATCCAGTCATCCATGAGTGGGCACTTAGGTTGATTCCATACCTTTGCAACTGTGAATTGTTCTGTGATAAACATGTGTGTGCAGGTGGGTTTTTGATATAACGACTCATTTTCCTTTGGATAGATACCCACCAGTCAGATTGTTGAATCGAAAGATAAACCTGCTTTTCTTTCTTTGAGAAATCTCCATATTGTTTTTCACAGAGGTTGTACTGATTTACATCTCCATCAGAATTGTATAAGTGTTCCCTTTTCACCACATTTGTGCCAACATTTATTTATTATTTATTTATTTATTTATTTTTTATCTTGAGCGGTATCTGAGCTATTATTATTATTATTATTATTTTACTTTTAAATAATGGCCATTCTGGTTGTGGTTTTAATTTACATTTCCCTGATGATTAGTGATGTTGATCATTTTTCAAATGTTTATTGGCCATTTGTATATCTTTTTTTACAAAAAGTCTGTTCATATTACTTGTGCACAATTTCATGGGATTGCTTTCTTAAGAGATGTTTGCACCTATGTTCATCAGAGATATTGATCTGTAGTTTTATTTTTCCATTATGTCCCTTCTGGCTTGGTATCAAGGTAATAATGGCTTTATAGAATGAGTTAGGAAGATTCCCTCCTTCTCAATCTTTTGGAATACTTTCAGTATGATTGGTATAAATTCTTCTTTGAATATGTGGTAGAATTCAGCTGTGCATCCATCCAGTCTTGGGCTTTTGTTTCTTGGCAGATTTTTAACTACTGCTTGTTATTGGTCTGTTCAGCACTTTTGTTCTTCCTGATTCAAGGTAGGGTGGTTGTATGTTTCCAGAAGTATATTCACTTACTGTAAATTTTCTAGTTTGTATGCATAGAGATATTCATAGTAGTCTTAAGTGATCTTTTATATTTCCGTGGTATCAGTTGTAATGTCTCCATTTTCATTTCTAATTGAACTTATTTGAATCTTCTGTCTTCTCTTTTGGTTAATCTAACTAGTGGACTACCAATTTCATTTTTTGAAATGAACCAAATTTTGTTTCACTGGTCTTTTGTATTTTTTTGTTTGTTTGTTTTAATTAAGTTTAGTTCTGCTCTGACCTTTGTTATTTTTTATTTTTGACCAGGATTGGGTTTATTTTGTTTTTGTTTCTCTAGTTCCCCGAGGTGTGACTAGGTTGCCAATTTGTCATCTTTCTGACTTTTCGATGTAGTTGTTTAACACTATGAATTTTCCTCTTAGCACTGCTTTGCTGTATCCCAGCAGTTGTGATAATTTGTGTTACTGTTATCATTCACTTGAAAAATTTTAGATTTCCATCTTTCATTGCTAATCCCACAATCATTCTGACAGATTTTTTAATATGTATAGTTTTCAGGGCTTCTTTTGGAATTGATTTCTAGTTTCATTTTGCAGTGGTCTGAGAAAATACTTGCTATGTTTCTACTTGTTAAAATTTATTGAGGCTTGTTTAGTGGTCTATCATATGATCTATCTTGGAGAATGTGCCAGTGAGAAGAATGTGTATTCTCCAATTCTTGGGTAGAATGTTTTGTAGTATCTTTTAGGCCCATTTGTTCTAGAGTGCAGTTTAAGTACAGTGTTTATTGACTTTCTACCTTGATGACCTGTCTAGTGCTATCAGTGGAGTTTTGAAATCTTCCACTATTATTGTGTTACTGTTTATCTCTTTCCTTAGGTCTAGTAGTAGTTGTTTTATGAATCTGGGTGCTCTAGAGTTAGGTGCATATATATTTAGGATTGTTATGGCTTCTTGTTGAATTAACCCTTTTATTATAACATAATTACTTTTTTTGTCTTATTTTTAATACTTTGGTTCCTTTAAAGTCTTATCTAATATAAGAATACCTACTCCTGCTCACTATTGGTTTTCATTTGCATGGAATATTTTTTCAAAAGACTTTTTTTTTGTTTTTGAGGTATGAATTATTTTGATATGCTTTTTTAAATTTCCAAATGATTTATGATGTCCCACATATCTTTCTGTTATTGAATTCTAGCTTAATCACATTGCAGTCAGAGAAAATTCATTTTGTGATTTCAATCTTATTGAAATTGCAGGGAGTTATTTTATGGCTCACATATTTTATAGAAAAGTGTAGTCTGAGGGAGTACATAGTCATGTTGCTGTGCATCACAGAGTGGAATTCTTTCAGGTCTTTGGATCCAACTCAAATCTTTCTTGTGAACACAAGGAGGGGGTCTGTGAAAAGAGTTGGTCAATCAATGTCAAGCCAAGAAATCTTGCATCTGGAGCTTTCAAATATTATAAACCCTCACAGTAGTGAACACTTAATCTTTCAAACTTCATTTTCTTTCATCTACTCTATAGTGTTTCCACCTAGTGACCATGATACTTCATTTCTTTTATGGCCTTTATGAAAAGTTTTTATTTTGTGGGCTATTCACCTTTTTTGTCATTGTTAGGGTGGCCGCAACAATCTAATCTCATTTTTTATGTACTGATCAGAAGCAGAACTGGTCCAATACACTTTCTGCAGCCTTATAAAAATAAGCATTACAAAAATAAAACCATAAATCTCTTGAACTTTTTTATTAGTATTTTTTCAAATAATATACTATATTTCTTGCTAATTGTGATTGAATGTTTTATATTCTTAAGTTTTTAAATTTTATTTCTGCAATATAAGTAAGCTGTTGCTTTTGTAATTTGTTCTTTTATTTGCCATTTGCCTGGAGTGCATTATCAGATATACAGTTGGCCCTCTATTTCTATAGGCTCTGCACCAATGGTTTCGACCAACTACAGACCAAAAGCATTCAGAAAATAAAAGTTTGTCCCTACTGAAAATGTACAAACTTTTTTCCCTTGTCATTATTCCCTGAAAAATATAACAACTATTTACCTAGCACTTACATTGTATTAGCTGTTATAAGTAATCTGAAGTTGATTTAAAATGTGAGGAAGGAGGTGCATAGGTCATATGCAAATTTCATAAAATTCTATGGAATTTTATGAAAGGGACTTGGGAAACCAAAGACTTTGGTATCACTGAGAGATCTTGGAACCAATTTGCCATGGATACTGAAGAATGACTATAATAATTTATGTTTAAAATTTTTGGAACCTCCGTGTAAGTAAATTTGTGACAAAAAAAGTGACACGTAATTTTGTTTATAAATTTTAGCTATTTTGTATAATGTCAAGAAATAGTAGTGATGTTGAAAATTCTTGTCTTGTTCCTTATTTTAGCAAAAATGCCTCTTTGGCTTTTATCTTATGTTCAATGCCTTTTGGAGGTTTCTGACAGGTTATATATCAAATTAAATAAAACTACATATATTTTTACTTTGGAAAGATACAATTAATGGCTGTTAAATGTTAGTGAGTAAACTTTTACAGATATTGTAATTATTTTTTTCTTCTATTATTATTTTAATTTAGTAGTTTATAACAATCAATTTCTAAATGTGGACAAATTATAACATTGAGGTAAGCATTACTTGTTCAGAATGTATTAATCTTTTAGTGCATCAATATTTAAAAACAACTTTTGCTTCTTAATTTGTAAGTACATAAGTTTTCTTTTATGTAGTTGTAGTTTTCTTTTATGTAATTGTTGTAGCATCAAAATTTTGCTAGCAGAGTATAATGGGTTACATTATTTTATGTATTTTTCTAGTCTCTTAATTGTGTTTGTGTGTGTGTGTGTGTGTGTGTTTATATATCTATTTCTGGAGCAGAAATATTTTCCATGTATGTTCTTGTACTACCACATTACTTGTTTATGGTAGACAAACCAGAAATAAAGTAATTTTTTAGCTGTAAAACATGCCTTGATATTTACTGTTCAGTGTATGTATATATTTTCTTGTAATATGGAGGAAGCAAAATTTCCCCAGGAATACTATACTTTCTTTAAAGTATTATATGTATTTAATGATAAAAGTATTATGACACGCATAATAATTTAGACACATTTATATATATATATTTGAAAATATATATACACATGCAAACATCAGAAAAAAAATTTTAGAAACCATCTAGATGAACTTGTTTTATAAAATAAAGTAGAAAGTTTTGCTTTAAATGATGATGGTACCAGAGTAGTTGCTTCACCATGAGAACATAATAAAAACGTGGTAGGCAGAACGATTCCCAAAGATATCCACACCATAATACCTGGAACCTGTGAATGTTTCCTTATATGTCAATGGGAAATTTGCAGATATAATTATAGTTATAGACCTTATAAGAAGGAGAATATTCTGTATTATTTGAGTGGTCTGAATTTAACCACAGGAAAACTGAAAAGAAAAAATACTGCATTTATTTGTAGTCAAGGATGCACAACAGGATAGACAAGGGAGAGCGGGAAGTCAAAGAGATTGAATCATGAGAAGAACTCAACTTGCCTTGATGACTTTGGATGTGGTGAAAGAAGGTTGCAAGCTAAAGATTATGACAACGTCTAGAACTGAGAATGACCCCTGACTAAGAGACATCAATGAAATGGAGATCTCAGCTCCAAAAGTACATGGAACTGAATTCTGCCAATAAGGTGGATGAGTCCAGAAGGAGATTCTAACCCAGAGGCTTCCAATAAAGAGCCTAAACCAGTTGACACATTTGTTTTAGCCTAATGAGCTGCTAAGCATAGAACCCAGAAGAACCCAATAGAGTTCTGACTTCTAGGACAATGAGATAATAAATGAGCATTGGTTTCAGCAGTTAAGATTATGGCCAGTTGTTAGCAACAGCAAACCAATACAAATGTTCAACAGATAGTTGAGGATTGTAAGAATAAATATATGGGAAAACAATGAAATGAACTCTGCATTTTTCCTGGATTTTTGCCTAGAGACACTGTCAAGATCTCAATGGAGAAAGTAAAGCACAAGTAGTGTGTAGTAATAACAAGAAAGTGGAGTTGACAGAGATCAGCATCAGGGCTATTGAAGTGAGTGGAGTTTGTGAAACAGACTGCCAGAGAGAAGACAGATACATGGATAAGAAGTTTCAGAAATTGCATAAGATTGCTTTAGTCTTCGGCCAGTTACTAAATTGGACTTATGCAGAACAAGATGCAAGAGGGCTTAGCAGGCAACAGCTTCTAGAAGTCATGAGATAAATGAAAATTCTAGAGGTCTGACAGTGATGAGAGACATAGGACATCTAAATATGTAAAAGGAAGAGAATATCCCAGATACTCAGTTAATGCCCAGTACAGATAAGGTCTTACAAATAGGAGAATGGGCACTGTGGCTCATGCCTGTAATTCCAGCAGTTTGGGAGGCTGAGGTGGGCAGATCACTTGAGGTCAGAAGTTTGAGACCAGCCTAGTCAACATGGTGAAACCCTGCCTCTACAAAAAATACAAAAATTAGCCAGGCGTGGTGGCGGGTGCGTGTAATCTCAGCTACTCGGAAGGCTGAGTGAGACAAGAGAATCACTTGAACCCAGGAGACAGAAGTTGCAGTGGGCCGAGATGATGTCACTCTACTCCAGCCTGGGTGACAAAGTGAGACTTTGTCTCAAGAAAATAAAGAAAGAAAGAAAGAAAGAAAAGAAAAAGAAATAGAAGAATTATACTCCTAAAATAAGGGGTTATATAAATAGGCCCTAATAAAATATAAAAACAAATCTCAAATGAATCTAGTGAATTAACCACCTGTCAGAACAAAAAAGTTAACACAGTATAAAAAAAAATCTAGACATTCAAGTACACAGTATTAAAAATGTCTAGTGCATAATCAAATAAAGCAGAGCATGTACAGAAGTAGGAAAATGGTACTAGTAATTAGGAGAAAATGTGGTCAAAATAAACCAACAAAGGGTTGACTCATATATTCAAATGAACAGGCAAAAGACTTTAAAGCAGCTATTCTAAATATGTTTAAGAACTTAAAATATGTTATAACTAATGAACAGGTAAGAAACCTAACCAGAGAAATAAAAAAGAAGAAACTATAATAGCTAGACCTAACTAAAATGCAATATTTTTGATGATAACAAGTCTCCTGAGATTAAAAATGAAACAGAATAAACACACACACACACACACACACACATACAGATTTCGCTTAACATTACATGTAAATAAGGGTGAAAAGATTCAATAAACTTAGAAATAAGCCAATTATTTATTCAAAATTACATAATTTGAAAGAAAGAAAAATTACACTATGAATAATATTAACACAACCACAAACTTCTATGGGAAAATATTCAGTGATGTTTACATATATTTGGTGGTCCATTGTAGAAAGAAGTGAAGGAAGATAGGAAAGAATAAATAAAGAAAAGAAGAAAGGAAAGGAGGAAGAAAGGAAGGAAGAGAGGGAGGAAAGGAGGGAGGGAGGGAGAAAGAGAAAGAAAAGAAAAGAGAAAGAAAGAAGAAAAGAAAGAAAGAAAGAGAAAGAAAGAAAAGAAAGAAAGAAAGAAAGAAAGAAAGAAAGAAAGAAAGAAAGAAAGAAAAGAAAAGAAAGAGAAAGAAAAGTAAAAAGAAAAAAAAAGAGGGAGGGGAAGGAAGAAAGGAAAGAAGGAAGCAAGGAGGGAAGGAAGGAGTGAGACTCCTGAGTTACAGCCTAACAAAACAGCTGTTCCTGTTAGAAAAAAGTCCATGTAGAAACATTTGCTTGAGTTTAGTCTGGAAGCTGTTTCATTTCCATTTTTCACTAAATTTGTTTATTTAAGACATAATGTTTTTTGATATATTCTTCTATTCATTCAAGGGGAGAAAAAGTTAGTTTTTATAAATTTATAAATTTATATACTTTTAATAAAGTTACAAAAAGGGAGGGAGTGCTATTACAAATAGCAAACTAGCCATTAATATATTTGAACAAAACAGACTTATTTTTAGAAATGAGTGATGGGATGATGAAGTGATGGGAGAGACGGGCCTTGTGGTTTTGAAAGAAAAGAATATAGACAAAAATTCTAAAGAGAGATAGAGAGGGAAATTGACCCAACATACAGTTTGGAGGCATGGATTTAGAAGAAAGATAGGTAAGGAGGAAAGCTAGGGAAGCTTAAGAATAATAGGAGCAGTGATACTGATATTTAAATTTAAGATGTTTCTTATTTTGTGATTTTTTCTCATATTTTCTAATTAATATTTAAAAATTATAATTCACATGGAAAATAGTTATTTGTAAATTTAACAAATACATATTCACAAATATTATGGAATTCTTGAATTAAAATGTGTTTGCTTTATATTTGTTTTCTCATTCTCCTGTCTACTGTCCACATGAATTTCTTGCCTTTTATATTATCGCTAAAATATGGGTACCACATTGACATTTTTTTCTTGCAAATTGGAAATAAATTCTCCCCTAGATATTCAAACACAGATATACTTAACACACAATAGACTCTAATGTGAAAATATTAAATTCCTTTCAAAAAAAAGTGTCATTCAGAAAGTCTTTATTTCATCCAACAAAACAGGTAAAAAGACAGTCACGAAAATGATCATTTGCATAGAAAATCTGAATATTCTACATATGAAAGCAAGTTCTTGCCAAGCAATTCATAATTTAGGACATTTGACAGGTGGCTTTATTTTGGAATACATGTCTAATAGCATTAAATGTTTGAATCAAATAATAAAATTCTATTTCAATCTCATATCCATCAAATAACATTCTGAATAAAATTTGATGTTCTGTGCTAATGTGTCTACAGGGAGACAATACATGATCCCTATTGCAGAGAGACTCTAAGTTATAAATTAACAAATTGTCATTCTGATGTTTTTCATCAGCTTCAGAAGCTCAGTTACTAGGAACCCACCTTTAAGGAATGCAGAGACCCCTGACTTCTGGCACATCTTGTAAATGTAGAAGATGATGTCCGCCTGTGAGTACCTAAGAAGGAAACCAATGGGTCCATTCCAGTCTACATTCTCATGTATTTTTGGTTATTATAGGCCTTTCCTTCCCCAAACCACAATATCTATTTATTGTTGTCTGTTATCATTTTATGTTTAATAAATATTTTTGTTAAAAGAATCAGCATGTATTATCTTGGATTAGAAAACATATAAAACCATTCAATTTATCTCTCTATTAATATATCTCTCCAATAATAATTACAAACATACTAATTCCTCTTTCTCTAAAATAAGATTATCCCTATTTTAATAATTTAGTGCAATTTTAAATGTCGAATATTCTTTGGAAAGAGAATAATAGCTGAGGACCTCTGCTGCCCTTGACAATTTTAGATTTTTTTCTCATTTAAGTTTTGGACGTGTTGCAATTCTCTTGCCTCAGCATCCCTAATAGCTGTGAATATAGGCATGTGCCACCACGCCTGGCTGATTTTTGTATTTTTAGTAGAGATGGGGTTTCGCCATGTTGCTCAGGCTGATCTCAAACTCCTGACCTCAGATCATCCATCCCACCTCAGCCTCCTGAAGTGCTGGGATTACAGGTGTGAGCCACCACACCCAGCCAATTCTTTCCTTTCCTTCCCTTCTTACCTATCCTTTTTCTGTGCAGCAAAATTTTAATAATATTTTGATGAGTAACAGGACCCAACTTAATTCCCCAGTTTCCAGTCTGACTCGTGGGTGTCACAGCTCTTGAACTGAAAAGATTGAGATGTGGAGAAACCGGTAGCATGAAAGAACAAAGGCTAATACAAAGTTACCCTGAAACTGAGCTTAGAGGCTGCTCTGGTGCAT
The DNA here is from genome assembly GCF_000951035.1 of Colobus angolensis palliatus. Lineage (NCBI taxonomy): Eukaryota > Metazoa > Chordata > Mammalia > Primates > Cercopithecidae > Colobus > Colobus angolensis. The sequence continues at coordinate 855,941 of NW_012115444.1, forward strand.
TCAAGGAATAAATAAACAAATTCTGAGCTTACCATTGGTAGAAATCAGTGGCCCAATAACTTTTATCTTTCCCTCATCGACAAAGAAAGTATATCATATTGTTAGCATTCATGCAAAAACCATTACTCAAGAGTGGACCAAATTCCCATTAAAAAGTGATTTTCTTGTTTTCTAACAAAGGAAGGAGCACTAATTGGACATGGATGCACATACAATGGAAATCTCAGGGGCCAGAGACCTGGGCTGGAGCAAATTGTGCTGTCTGGATATGATAACTCTAGAAAATCTCAGCCGTGGTTGGTGTCATAATTCCTAATACCTGTATGAACTTCTCACAGGTTGGGGTAAATGATGAAGAGAAACATTTCTAGTAAAAATACTAAAGCCACATCTGCTCTTTTCAGTTTCCACTTCCAACACTCTAATTCACTCTCTTGTCAACTGTAGCTTGAATGAATAATACTGATCCTCACACCTCAAGTTTAATGTCTGTCCATTTTACTCTCACAATGCTTCCGAAATATTTTTTTTGCAAAATAATACTTTTGTCCAGCTTACTAGAAAAAAAATCTTAAAGAGCCCATTAATAACTGAGTATATACTTGGATTCGAAAATCTCCACAGTCAGGCACCTATGTACCATTTCAATCTTAATTTACTCTCCTCACTTGCACACAATTTCCAATCTAGTTTAACTGGGCTCCCACTGATATAAATACATTTTAATGCCTTATGTTCACAGTGTTAATTATTTTCCTCCCAATTCTGCAAACATCTTCTATAAATTTAAGCTTTATCCTTTCTCAAAACCCAGTTTAGAGCCCTCATTTAACCACAACTATCTGTGAAATACTTCATGCCAAAACACACATTTCTTGTCTGTTTCTCCAGAAAACAGACTCCTCTTTGCCTAAACCTCCTCTTTGCTTGCCAGTGGTTACAACTTTTGTATCTTCTAGGTGAGCTGATGTGTTCGTTAAATTTTTTATGTGTACAATTACCTCCTCCACATGAATAATGGGTTCCTAGTGTCCAGTTCTTTGCATGTATTAAATTTTCAGAACAGTTCACTTCTTGATTTATATATTAACCAATACCATTAGAGATACAATGAAGAAATATGAATCATTGCTACCATCCTGTATTATACCCCATCAAACTTCTCATTGCAAAAATAGAAAGACATGCCTGGATTTGGTCAAGTTACTAGAAAGATAACTATGTCACTATCAGATAAATATATTACCAGGTCAAATAATCAAGCTTATATAGTTGGGTAGCTAAACATTTTCATTAATAAACATTATGACACTTGTGAACAGATTCTATAAACTTTTGAATTAGAGTTTTAAATCAGAAGAATAAAAAGTGTCATGGAAGACATGGCTGCATCTGCAGCTCCATAGGAAGAATGCCTACCTGCGTAACTACCGGTTGCTGTGGCTAATTGAAGGTGTGCCATGTCCACGTTTATAAAGTAATACAAATTGTCTTCTGCCTCCGCAATCTTCTTGGCCTACAGTCTTCCTCTGCCAACCCACACTGCAATGCAGTTCATTTTTCAAAATCCACCCCAAACATTCTTATCTTCATAACCTACTTATTTTTTCACTTCAGCTGGCCCTCTTTGAGTGAAAACAACAACAAAAAAAACTCATTAATTATCCTTTTAAATGGGTGATTGATTTTATATTCCTTCTGAAATGATTATTCACATTACCGCATTTTCTTTAATTAGACATTAGGACTTCAAGCCTTCTATGTTATAACTGTGCTTCTCTTTCCCTCCTACTATTCCAAACCCAGTGGAATTTCAACTGTCAGCTGGGGAGATTTTTGTTGGCAGAAGAGGAGAACCCTGCCGTACTCACTGTTAACCACAGTATTTGTCCATAGAAACAGAAAGTGAGTCTTATAGGTAATTTTAAATATTCTAGGGGCTACATTTTAAAAAAAGCAACAAAAATTAATTTCAATAACATCTTATTTAACTAAATGTCCTCAAAGCATTCAATTTGTAATACATGTAAAAATTATTTGTGAGATATTGTGCATTCTTGTATTGCACTGAGCCTGTATAATTCTGTGTATATTTCACACCATGACACATCTAAACCTGACTAGCCACATTTTAAGTGCTCGGTAGCTATATGGGCTACCATATTGGCTAGTAGTTATCCTATTGGAAGTGCAGGCTAGAGGGTAATTCAAGGAAAGGTGGAACAGGTCAGAGAGTCTAAAATCTGTTCCCCATTAAAACAATCCCAGATCTCCAGAAGTGGGGGAAACAATCACAATGTAGGAGAAATTACATAAAATAAAGTCTCTGCCTGGCACGGTGGCTCATGCCTGTGATCCCAACACTTTGGGAGGCCGAGGTGGGAGGATCATGAGGTCAAGGGATCGAGACCATCCTGGCCAACCAACATGGTGAAACCCCATTTCTACTAAATACAAAAAAATTAGGCATACATAGTGGTATATACCTGTAGTCCCAGTTACTTTGGAGGCTGAGGCAAGAGAATTGCTTGAACCCAGGAGGTGGAGGTTGCAGTGAGCCGAGATCGCACCACTGTACTCCAGCCTGGGCGACAGAGTGAGAATCCATCTCAAAAATAAAAAATAAAAATATTAAAAAAAAAAAGTCTCAGAAGAGTTTTGACCTTGCAAGAGTCTGTGTTACTTCCTCACCAGGTCTCTCATGATGGGATCTGGGATCCATGTCACAGTTTGCAGTTCCACTGCCAGGTTTCTTCATCAGAACTTTCTTCTTAGCAGAGCCTAATTTCTAATATTCCCTAAATATCTTTAAAAGGACCTGAAGATACGATTTTCTCTATAGCTGAGTAAAAAAAACCCCGAGACATATTTTATTAATTCTAACATATTGACTCTTCCTTGGTGTCTTTTTAAAAAATCTTTAGCTCTCACTTTATAAAACTCTAGATTATACCTCTGCAAGTTTAGTATTTTACTTCCTTTAAGAAGAAATTTGTTCTGAGAAAAATGTATGTTTCAGGGAAGCAGCCTCTTCGTTATGAAAATTATTACTGCATACCAAATGAAAATGTCAAATGCATGGATAAAGATTCCAGAACACAGTGAAACCTCAAAGCAATAGTACTTTCATATCGAAGGGATTTTTAATCCTCTGTAAGCACCTAGAATTATCAGTAATCACAAGGGGTAATGCAAGGTAGGTTAATATTTCAAACACATTTCAATCTGAACACTTCATTTATTCCACAAATTTGTTCACTATAAATGTATCATTGGTAACAAAATTTATATACTGTTTCATAAAAAAGTGATTTCTTTTATTGCTCTTCACATTTGGTGCACTTTTTCCTCTGGCTTTTCATACCCAAGTAAACATATATATCTTGTCATCCCATTATGGTTCAAATTGTACAAAATCTTTCATCATCACTGGGGACAGTTTGACACATTCCATTATGCCAAAGACCGTGTAAGTGCCTTGTGTCCTTAACATGTAGGTTTTATTAAAATCAGCATAAGGAAAATAAAATTTGATTTTGCCAAATAGCAGCAAAAAGGCATGCTCAATGCTTTTGGAGTGAGTTAGCTAGGAATTAATTTAACTGAAATCATCAGCCTATTGAGAAATAAGAGTGACAGTTTATAAGCTTCTTCCTCTTGAATATAAATATTATTGAAATATAAATATAAATCACAGAATAAAAACAGTCTGGGATAGTGATTCAAATGTTTCTTTTGTACTCAGTAACCAATCTTACTTGAATTGACACATGTAATTTCATAAATCAATATCTTTCTAACTTTCCTGTTTTCAGGGTAAATCTTTTTAAGGCATTCCTCTTGGAGCTAAGAAGTTATAGATAATTTATCCCACTTTTTTTCTTTAGCAGTGATGGAAGTTGCTGGCCCTTTATTTTCTCATTAATTTACGCATATACTAGATGGCAAAAATAGTAAAATGACATGGTGGCTTTATTAAAATTATTCCCCATAAAGGAGTTTGGATTGTGGTTTCAGAATTATACATTTGTATTTACAGAAAGTAACTGGTATATGAGATTCTTTGTAATTTAAATATGTTTATAAAATCAGTTCAACTGCAGTGTTTCTTTTTAAAAATTTTTATTTAGATCATATTATTCATTTTAAACCAAACTACTATTCAATCTGGTAGTTCTCAACCACTGCCATCTCAAGTCACACCAGTTACTCATCCATGTACACCACCAAAACAAAAACAATTTTTTTTCTGAGGAAGGGATATTAGTAAAATCATTATTAATCAATATTGCAAAAGCTCTCCTTCCCACCAATGTGACATTTTGACATCAATGGTGGCTGGTACATAATTTATTCCAAACTACTATTCCATTGGCATTTACAATCATCATCATTGTAGTAATGAGAAGAAAGAATTTAAAATTCCTATTGCACTGAAGAATTCATATGCCACTGCTGGAATCCAATTTGATATTTCTTTCTGAAGAGTGATTGGAACACATCTATATAGAACTGTAATACAGTGTAAGTTCCCTTGCCTCAGCAACTCCATTTCTGAAAATTTTTCTTAAGAATATAAACAGCAATAGTCACAGGGTTGCTATAAATATGTAGTAAAAATCACAAGAGTTTAACAATAATCAAACAAATGTATAATTGCAATTCTGCTAAGTCCCATGAAGAGGAGTCATGTATGCTTGCAATGGTAAAAATGACCTAGTTGCAGAAGTCTAAGAAGACTTCCCCTGTAGATGAATCCTAGTTTGATATCAGAAGCAGGGAAACAAGTTAAAAAGCAAGGAATATGTGAAACAAAGGTAAACAGAGGTATAATAGATTCTGAGGAAGGGAATGTGAAAAGTTCAAGCAACTGACAGAAATTCAGTGAAGGCAGAGTAAATACGATGACACGAAACACAAAAGGAGGTGTCTTGAGATATAGGTGCAGATGAAGCTGATTTAGAACCTCATAGAATTTAGCTTTGAACAGCGGGAAGCCATTACTAGGCACTGAAATATTAGATTTGTAATTTGAGAATATGCCTCTGACTATGGTGATGAATTTAGAATGGACAAGTCCAGATTGCATCAATACAGATCCTATCAGAAATTGCAGTTGACGAGGTAAGGGATAGATAGTGGCTTGAATTCAAATAGAGACAGAGAGAGATGCCATTGGATAGACATCAAGATATACAGAGTAGAAAGAAATCACCTGGGAATGAGGAATTAGGATGTGTTCAGGTTGATTCCCAAGTTCGTAGCTGTGGAAAGGGTTTGCTGGAGAGTTTTTCAGGGTCGACCACAATGTAGGTCACGGGTTTGCTTTTAAAAATGAAATTTCGAGAGCCTTTGAGACATTAAACAGGATATGACAGAAAGGCAATATGATATATAGATTGTGAGTTCAGAGAAGTAGTCAGTGCTGGAGATAAAATTTTCTTATTTTTCTTGGTAGCAAATGAACTCTAAAATCTGAGTTAGATTATCTAAGGAGAAGGTGTAGAGCTGATAGTATGAGAACCACAGAAAATACAGTGCCAAACTTAAATGAATTTCAAAATTTAATGTCAAAGTAGAAAAGGATGATCTTAGAAAGATGGCAATGAGAAGTCAGGGAAGCAGAAATAAAACTGCAGAGCCTTGTACCAGAAAACCAGAGAGCATTACACCTGATGATTAAGAAAAAATAATGTAAGTAAAGAAAGAAGGAGCATGAAAAGTGTTCAATGGTACTGGAATGTTTGGAGGAAGAAGGGAGAAAAAATGCATGTTGAATTTAGTGAGGGCATTGGCCAATGGCTTGGCCCTGAGAGCCTCTAGGGGGAGGGATGGTAATCACCCTTTATGACACAAAAAACTAAATATAATGTGAATGTGCAGAAAAAAGGAACAAAAATATTTTACAAAACAAAATCTTCAAAATATGTTTAAAAATTAAAACAGTTCTTAAAAGAATTTATGGGCTTAATAAATAATGCATATTTTATATTTTATGGTTGTATATAATTGAGTTATTTGAAAATATGTCATGCATAGAAATAAGAGACAGGTTATTCAGAAGAAAGGTCTTCAAATATTAAGATTATAGAAATATTCTCTGGACGAGGGGGAAGGAAGGACCTCAAAGACAAATTAGCAAACAAAAATGTATTTATTTATTTCAATAGTGTTTTTATAAATTATATGCGTACTGTTCTACTAATGCATTATACCCTCTGAAAAACATAATGAGAATGTAAATTCATATGTCAAGACATGCAATTTCTTATGTTTTGTTATTGTATGTAATGTAATGTGCTGAAGAAGTGCTCATAGAAGAGTAGGAATCAAAGTTATCAGTTTACCACCTTCTTGTTTGATTCTTGAGCTTGCTTTATTAATACTATTTTAGATTTACTGTCTCCTTGTAGAGAATATTTTTAAACCATATATTGCTCAATAGCTTAGTGGGAGATTTTTAATATTTACATGAAAAAGTCTGTAGTAACTAGGATTAATATTATTACTAAACTACATCAAAGTTTAAAAAACTTCAGGATATCCTTTGATAAACTCTATCAAGGGTATAGAGGAAAAGCCAAGTTTTAGTCAGCCTTTTAATGAGATTTTGATATATTTTTATTGAAGGAATAAAAGAGAATAAAGGCACTATTGCCCATCCATTGGAAATTCTCTTTTATCCTTTTGAGCTTTATGTGCTGGGACTTGTGATCATCTGATGCATGAATTCAGTTGATTTCATTGTATGTATTAATGCAGATTTTTCTTATTTAGTTACAATAATAAAAAAAAAGATGCTTTGATATTTTCTTCTTGCACCAGACCGGACTATTTTACACATTCCACTTTGAAAAGCATAATTTAGAATAGCATAAGGTTACAAAAATATAATGTAAAAAACTAAACAGTGATCTTATATAAGGCTTAGGGGAGATAGGATGATGATCAATAATAGGCCTTTGCTATTCTCACAGCAAGATATCTCTCCACAATTTCCAAAATTTCTTCCTCTTTGTTTTAGCACCAAAATATGTGAGGATCTGATAATTAGTCAACTACACTAGTATAGAAACTGGCTCTAGTATATAACAAATTGTCCCACATTAAGATATTGTATCAAGTAAGTTTTTTGTTTGTTTGCTGGCTTTTTTCAGACTAGCTTATTTAATGTAGCATCATCCATAAGTGGCTTGCAGAATCAATGAAAGGAATCCCAGTCTCCTAGCTCCTGACTCTCTACTGATATTATTAAACTGCACATGAAAACACACTGACCAATGCAAGCATGTACCCAGATACACACACAAACACACACACACAACACACACACACACACACACACACAGAGAGTAAAGTAGAATTCCTAGATCTCTTTGTTAAAAACAACACATATATTTTTGAAGATTAAAGAAAAAATTGGAATACATTTCCTAATTTATCCCCATTTTCTGAATATTACCTTAATTCCAGCTTAGCACAAAAATATGTTCTCTCTGCATTTGTGATTTTAACAAAATATTAAGCTCATTAGCCATTTTAGCAGTTCTCAAAGCCTCGTAATATATCCTTTTTCTTCCTCTTCAAAATTGCTGCCACCCAACAAAATAGGAATAATCCAATTTTTCTGAATAATTAAATTTCTCTGAGATTCTGCCAATAAAATATTATCCCGTTAACATTAAATTTGATAAGCAGATTATGAATTCATAGTAGAAGTAAAAACATGAGTTGTAAAGGCAGTTAAGAAGGTTTGAGAAGCACAAATGCCCTTTAGTCAAACAGCTTGGGTTTAAATACTGACTTTGCCATTAAAAAGCTGTGTGATTTGGATAAATTATTCAAATTCCTACCTCTTAGCTTCCTTATCTGTATACGTATCTGATAATTGTTGGAAGGAAGAAAGTGAGATAATCTATGGAAAAAGCAATAATTTTATCAATAACTTAATAAATTTTAATTTTATTCAATATTATGCTCTTTATTAAAGATCATAAAATGATTTCTTTCCTTGAGAAACTTAAGTTTTTCTGCTTCTGTTCCCACGATATGGAATAAAACCCAAAACAATACAATTTCAATTGAATCATATTAGGAATAAAATAAACTTTTACATCATACAAAATAATTTAAAAGACTCATATGTGTCATCATTACCCTCAATCACCTTGAATAGGGTTTTCATGGGTGAAAAACATCATGAATGACCCTTTGTGAAGAAGAGACCATGTCCACAATTGTCTCTAGAGATTTAGTCTCTATTTACACTCTCCTTTGACAATGAAGGCTCATAGTGGTTGCTCTCAGGAATTCAGGATTGCAAAATATTTTTGTGTTAGTTTCTAATTAGTATTTCAATCCTAATAGCCTAATGGGAAATCTTTAGTATTTACACAAAAAAGTCTGTACAAACTAGGATTAATATTTATTGTAAAACTAAATAATATTTAAAAAGCTTCTGGACATTCTTTCATAAACTTTATCAATGATAGGAAGGAAAAGCCAAGTTTTAGTCAGTCTTTTAATGAGATTTTTATGTACTTTTATTGAAGGAATGAGAATCAAATCAATGTCAAATGCAGACTTGTTTTCATTATACCATCGCGATCAAGTAATATATGTGGTAACTAACATGAAATGCAATTTTTACAAAATGTTAATGTACAGCAAGTATCAATGTTCCATTTCTATATTTTAATATTATTCCTTCTAGATTAATAAAACTAAGTTCAAAGCCTTCAACATTAAACATTCCAACATTTTATTTTATTTATTTATTTATTTTTAACACTTACGGTGAAATATTTATTCAGCCTTTATAAATGGTGTTCATAGAAAGTAAGTAAAGATGTAAAAAACATCAATAATACAAGCAGATAAAAACATTTCACAATGTAGAAATACGTAAACAGTATAATCTTAACTGTGCAAAGTACATATATTTGTGTATATATGTTCAAAAACATTGGAAGTAAATGGACTAAAATTTTAATGGCTATTTTCTCTAAATTTAGGGTTTAAAGATGATTTTTATGATGAGAACAGATGGACACATAGAGGGGAACAACTCACACTGGGACCTAACTGAGGACAGAGGTTTGGAGGAGGGAGAGGATCAGGAAAAATAACCAATGGATACTAGACTTAGTATCTGGGAGATGAAATAATCTGTACAGCAAACCTCTATGACACACATCTACCTACGTAACAAAACTGCATATCCTACACATGTACCCCTGAACTAAAAAGTTAAAAAACAAATAAATAAAGATGATTTTTATTTCCTTCTTTATGTTTTCTCTATTTTACAAATTGGTAAAACAAGAATTCAATCTATTGATAATTAGAAAATAAAACTTTTTTTAACTTTTTAAATTTTTTATTGATACGTAAAAGAGGTACATATTTTCAGGGTAATATAATTTTTTGTATTATACCTTAAGTTCTAGGGTACGTGTGCACAATGTGCAGGTCTGTTACATATGTATACATGTGCCATGTGGGTGTGCTGCATCCATTAACTAGTCATTTACATTAGGTATATCTCCTAATGCTGTCCCTCCCCCCTGGCCCCACCCCACAGCAGGCCCCAGTGTGTGATATTACCCCCTCCTGTGTCCAAGTGTTCTCATTGTTCAATTCCCACCTATGAGTGAGAACATGCAGTGTTAGATTTTCTGTCCTTGTGATAGTTTGCTCAGAATGATGGTTTCCAGGTTCGTCCATGTCCCTACAAAGGATATGAACTCATCATTTTTTATGGCTGCATAGTATTCTGTGGTGTATATGTGCCACATTTTCTTAATCCAGTCTATCATTGTTGGACATTTGGGTTACTTCCATGTCTTTGCTATTGTGAATAGTGCCACAAATAACATACGTGTGCATGTGTCTTTACAGCAGCATGATTTATACTCTTTTGGGTATATAACCAGTAATGGGATGGATGGGTCAAATGGTATTTCTAGTTCTAGATCCTTGAGGAATCACTACACTGTATTCCACAATGGTTGAACTAGTTTACAGTCCCACAAACAGTGTAAAAGTATTCCTATTTCTCCACATCCTCTCCAGCACCTGTTGTTTGCTGACATTTTAATGATTGCCATTCTAACTGGTGTGAAATGCTACTTCGTTGTGATTTAGATTTGCATTTCTCTGATGACCAGTGATGATGAGCATTTTTTTATATGTCTGTTGGCTGCATAAATGTCTTCTTTTGAGAAGTGTCTGTTCATATCCTTTGCCCACTTTTTGATGGGGTTGTTTGTTTTTTTCTTGTAAATTTGTTTAAGTTCTTTGTAGATTCTGGATATTAGCCCTTTGTCAGATGAGTAGATTGCAAAAATTTTCTCCCATTCTGTAGGTTGCCTGTTCACTCTGATGATAGTTTCTTTTGCTGTGCAGAAGCTCTTTAGTTTAATTAGATCCCATTTGTCAATTTTGGCTTTTGTTGCCGTTGCTTTTGGTGTTTTAGACATGAAGTCCTTGCCCATGCCTATGTCCTGAATGTTATTGCCTAGGTTTTCTTCTAGGGTTTTTATGGTTTTAGGTCTAACATTTAAGTCTTTAATCCATGTTGAATTAATTTTTGTAAAAGGTGTAAGGAAGGGGTTCAGTTTCAGCTTTCTACATATGGCTAGCCAGTTTTCCCAGCACCATTTATTAAATAGGGAATCCTTTCCCCATCTCTTGTGTTTGTCAGGTTTGTCAAAGATCAGATGGTTGTAGATGTGTGGTATTATTTCTGAGGGCTCTGTTCTGTTCCATTGGCGTATATCTCTGTTTTGGTACCAGTACCATGCTGTTTTGGTTACTGTAGCCATGTAGTATAGTTTGAAGACAGGTAGCATGATGCTTCCAGCTTTGTTCTTTTGGCTTAGGATTGTCTTGGCAATGCAGGCTCTTTTTTGGTTCCGTATGAACTTCAAAGTAGTTTTTTCCAATTCTGTGAAGAAAGTCATTGCTAGCTTGATGGGGATGGCATTGAATCTGTAAATTACTGTGGGCAGTATGGCCATTTTCATGATACTGATTTTTGCTATCCATGAGCATGGAATATTCTTCCATTTGTATCCTCTTTTATTTCATTAAACAGTGGTTTGTAGTTCTCCTTGAAGAGGTTCTTCGCATTCCTTGTAAGTTGGATTCCTAGGTATTTTATTATCTTTGAAGCTATTATGAATGGGAGTTCACTCATAATTTGGCTCTCTTTTGGTTTGTTATTGGTGTATAAGAATGCTTGTGATTTTTGCACATTGATTTTGTATCCTGAGACTTTGCTGAAGTTGCTTATCAGCTTAATGAGATTATGTGCTGACACAATGGGGTTTTCTAAATATACAATCATGTCATCTGCAAATAAGAACAATTTGACTTCCTCTTCTCCTAATTGAATACTCTTTATTTCTTTCTCCTCCCCGATTGCCCTGGCCAGAACTTCCAGCACTATGTTGAATAGGAGTGGTGAGAGAGGGCATCCCTGTCTTGTGACAGTTTTCAAAGGGAATGTTTTCAGTTTTTGCTCATTCAATGTGGTATTGGCTATGGATTTGTCATAAATAGCTCTTATTATTTTGAGATATGTCCCATCAATTTATTGAGAGTTTATAGCATGAAGAGCTGTTGAATTTTGTCAAATGCATCTATTTTATGCATTTGAATCTTTTATGCATCTATTGAGATAATCATGGGGTTTTGGTCATTGGTTCTGTTTATATGCTGGATTATATTTATTGATTTGTGTATGTTGAATCAGTCTTGCATTCCAGGGATGAAGCCCATTTGATCAAGGTGGATATGCTTTTTGATGTGTTGCTGGATTTGGTTTGCCAGGATTTTATTGAGGATTTTTGCAGTGATATTCATCAGGGATATTGGTCTAAAATTCTCTTTTTTGTGTGTGTGTCTCTGCTAGGCTTTGGTATCAGGATGATGTTGACCTCATAAAATGAGTTAGGGAGGATTCCCTCTTTTTCTATTGATTGGAATAGTTTCAGAAGGAATGATACCAGGTTATCCTTGTACATCAGGTAGAATTTGACTGTGAATCCATCACGTCCTGGAATTTTTTTGTTTGGTAAGTTATTAATTTTTGTCTCAATTTCAGAACCTGTTATTGGTCTATTCAGAAATTCAGCTTCTTCCTGGATTAGTCTTGGGAGGATGTATGTGTCCAGGAATTTATTCATTTCTTCTAGATTTCCTAGTTTATTTGCAAAGAGGTGTTTATAGTATTCTCTGATGGTAGTTTGTATTTCTGTAGGATTGGTGGTGATAGTCCCTTTATCATTTTTTATTGCATCTATTTTATTCTTCTGTCTTTTCTTCTTCATTAGTCTTGCTAGCAGTCTATCAATTTTGTTAATCTTTTCAAAAAACCACCTCCTGGATTCATTGATTTTTTGAAGGGTTTTTTATGTCTCCATCTCCTTCAGTTCTGCTCTGATCTTAGTTATTTCTTGCTTTCTGCTAGCTTTTGAATGTGTTTGCTCTTGCTTCTCTAGTTCTTTTAATTGTGATGT
>NW_012115444.1:868574-875894 GCF_000951035.1 Colobus angolensis palliatus
AGTGAGTTTCTTAATCCTGAGTTCTAGTTTGATTGCACTGTGGTCTGAGAGACAGTTGATTAAAATTTCTGTTTTTTTACATTTGCTGAGGAGTGCTTCTAACTATGTGGTCAATTTTAGAACAAGTGCAGTGTGGTGCTGAGAAGAATGTATATTCTTTGAATTGGGGTGGAGAGTTCTGTAGATGTCAATTAGGTCTGCTTGGTGCAGAGCTGAGTTCAATTCCTAGATATCCTTGTTAACTTTCTGTCTCATTGATTTGTCTAATGTTGACAGTGGGGTGTTAAAGTCTCCCATTATTATTGTATGGGAGTCTAAGTCTCTTTGTAGGTCTCTAAGGACTTGCTTTATGAATCTGGGTCCTCCTGTATTGGGTGTACATATGTTTAGGATTGTTAGCTCTTCTTGTTGAATTGATCCCTTTACCATTATGTAAAGGCCTTCTTTGTCTCTTTTGGTCTTTGCTGGTTTAAATTCTGTTTTATCAGAGACTAGAATTGCAACCCCTGCCCTTTTTTGTTTCCATTTGCTTGGTAGATCTTCCTCTATCCCTTTATTTTGAGCCTATCTGTGTCTCTGCATGTGAGATAGGTCTCCTGAATACAGCACACTGATGGGTCTTGACTCTTTATCCAATTTACCAGTCTGTGTCTTTTAACTGGAGCATTTAGTCAATTTATATTTAAGGTTAATATTTTTATGTGTGAATTTGACCTTGACATTCTCATGTTAGCTGGTTATTTTGCTTGTTTGTTAATACAGTTTCTTCCTAGCATCAATGGTCTTTAAAATTTGGCATGTTTTTGCAGTGGCTGGTACTGGTTGTTCCTTTCCATGTTTAGTGCTTCCTTCAGGGGCTCTCATAGGGCAGATCTGGTGGTGACAAAATCTCTCAGCATTTGCTTGTCTGTAAAGGATTTTATTTCTCCTTCTCTTATGAAGTTTAGTTTGGCTGGATATGAAATTCTGAGGTGAAAATTCTTTTCTTTAAGAATGTTGAATATTGTACCCCACTCTCTTCTGGCTCCTAGAGTTTCTGCCAAGAGATCAGCTGTTAGTCTGATGGGCTTCCCTTTGTGGGTAACCAGACCTTTTGCTCTGGCTGCCCTTAGCATTTTTTCCTTCATTTCAACCTTGGCAAATCTGAAAATTATGTGTCTTGGAGTTGCTCTTCTCGAGGAGTATCTTTGTGGCATTCTCTGTATTTCCTGAATTTGAATGTTGGCCTGCCTTGCTAGGTTGGAGAAGTTCTCCTGGATAATATCCTAAAAAGTGTTTTCCAGCTTGTTTCCATTTTCCCCGTCACTTTCAGGTACACTAGTCAGACGTAGGTTTGGTCTTTTCACATAGTCCCATATTTCTTGGAGGCTTTGTTCATTTCTTTTTACTTTATTTTCTCTACACCTCTCTTCTCACTTCATTTCATTCATTTGATCTTCCATCTCTGATACTCTTTCTTCCAGTTGATCGAATCAACTACTGAAGCTTGTGCATTCGTCATGTAGTTCTCATGCCATGGTTTTCAGCTCCATCAGGGCATTTAAGGACTTCTCTGCATTGGTTATTCTAGTTAGCCATTCATCTAATCTTTTTTCAAGATTTTTAACTTCTTTGCCATGGGTTCAAACTTCCTCCTTTAGCTCAGAGAAGTTTGATTGTCTGAATCCTTCTCCTTTCAACTCGTCAAAGTCATTCTCCATCCAGCTTTGTTCCATTGCTGGTGAGGAGCTGCATTCCCAAAGACCACATGTTCTCACTCATAGGTGGGAATTGAACAATGAGAACACCTGGACACAGGGCGGAGAGCATCACACATCAGCGCCTGTTGTGGGGTGGAGGGATGGGGGAGGGATAGCATTATGAAAAATACCTAATATAAATGATGAGTTAATGGGTGCAGCAAACCAGCATGTCACATGTATACATATGTAACAAACCTGCAGGTTGTGCACATGTACCCTAGAATTTAAAGTATAATTTTTAAAAAATAGTGAAAATAAAACGTTTTTAACAGCAAGAAGTCAGTAAGACAATTACTGAGGTTGGAAAATGTTGTGACTAATATAATGTCCTTGTGCAAGATAAAGGTACAATAATCATATCTCATTTACTAACTTAAAGATGATGTAGCACATAAGAACAGGAATAATTTTTTTAAGTTCTCTTTAAAGCAATCTTATACTATCAGATACAGTAAATTAATGGATTAAAATTTGTTTAAATAAAAGGCAAAAATTCAGAGTGCTTATAGACATAATTATGTAAAACAATCTATAAATTTGAAGACATTTCATGCTTTCAGGTATGAATTCAATTACAATAAATTACACAACTATTATTGCTAATAATAGGTTTCATGATACATTTTAGTATTGAAAATGTATGAAGACATATTTTTATCATGGTTCTGCAGAAATTTCTGATTAATTTGTTAGTTCGTGTTTTAGTGGATTCACAAAACCAAAGTAAAAATTAGAAAAAAAAACATAAAATTATTAAAATGTGTTTAAAATTTATTTTTGTCTTTCATTTATTTGTAGTTTCTGTTTGCAAAGGTGCTACAAACTCGCTAAAGAAAATTTAATAAAATATAAATATAATAGAAGAATGCAAAAGTTTTCTAATTATGCCATCATGTGACATAATCATCAATCTTTGAACAACTTTGTTCAGAATATTCTACATGTATTTACACACCTGGTAATACATATGTAAATATATAATGCATATTTATTTAAAAATTTTACCATGTGTTTTAAATATGTACATTTAATATTTAAAGATATTGAAAGTTAATAAATTTATTTAGATCTATTAGTTTAATTTAATTTAACCATGTGAATTAAGTTGAACATAATTAATTAAACAAATTTTATATATTATTGCACATGTCTATATATTGGCTAAGCTGAAATATAAATAGATGCAACATTATTTATTTTAACAAGCTACTATTCAATAAAAAAGTATTTGGCTTGTTTTTTATTTTGTGTTATTATCAATACCATAATGCTAATCTTTGCAGATAGGTATTTTTCTACTCATCTCAACATCCATTGTGGATTAATTAACTAGAATGAGGCTCCCCTTGTACTAGTAAATTAAAAGGTAAAAGGTATGCTTGCTTCTTTAGAAAAAAATTTTTGATGCGTATTATCAAATAGCTCTACCAAAAGGTAGTGATTTTTTTCCCCAACAAATAGTTTTATCAACTTGCCAATTCAATAAGCAAGAATAATCACTTTTATTTTAACACACTTTATTAGTTATGTAAATGTTACATTTCACATGTTTACTTTTTTGTGGTGAAAAGGGAGAGCAAAACTTTTTAGTTTAACGAAGTTGATTTTTTTAAGTCAAAGTTTAAGAAAAGTCAATATTTTATTTCCTATTTATAAATTAACAACTATTTATTTCTTTACCAAAAATTTTAGTTCTCTGTTGTTAATAAGAGGTATCAGTTTAATTTTTAAACTGTCAATTATTAACTGTTTTTAAGGCTTGTAACTCTGGAACATAATTTCTTTTTGTGTTTCTCTGAATTCCTCCAGTACGGGTACATTAGCTGTGCAATTTGAACAATTGGCCTGACTTTTCTATAACTTAATTTTCTCATTTGGGACAATTGAGATATGAACAATGTCAACCTCTTAGTTTTGTTGCTAGGAATATATATACCAGGTAAAGCATTTAGCACTGTGCTTAAACATTGCAGGTTTTACTAAATTATAGTTAAAGTAATAAATATGTCAATAATATATTAATATAATGATAATAATACAGCATATCCACTTTTGTTCATAATAGACGTATGATGCTTATTACTTATGTCTAATAGGACACACGAGAATAGTTTCAAAGAAACTAAAGAAATAGTGAGAATTTTGCATCCATCTTCTTTCATGCCCGTGATTTTACATTTAACCACACTTTAAAGGTCTGGTTTTGACATCAGAGGTGGTCCACAAATCAAAATTTGGAAAATCATTTTTTGAACTTAAACCTTCCAGTTTTCTCACTTAGTTGTGTGATCAGAATGACCTGTGTTAAAACTAGCTAATCTATTTGATTATGAGGTTACCTAACCAAGCATCAGTTTTATAATCTGTAAAAATAGGAATTAAACTGTATAAAATTTGTAAAGCAAAATAATAAAGTGGTAATTTAAATTTTCAATAAGAGTTTTTAAAATACAGAATTTATTTTTCCTTTTCTTCATGCATAGAATGAGAACAAATATACAAAAACAGCATTTAACCACCAAAAGAATAAACATTTTGTAATTTTTAAGATGTATTTTTTAAATATGCTGACTAGAAATTACATCAGGCAAATGTTTAGGTGTACACAGGGAAAATCTAAAAATGAAGGCAAAATGCCATATGTTTTTGAAGTGTTAAAAATTTAGTTTGTGAAGAATCATAAAAACATATTATTTTATTTCCCTATTACTCTGACATTTGAAAAGCTGTATTCATTTTAAAATTTATTAACTCATTATGCTACAAGATGAATCTAATACTCCTAATTGTTATTGGCAGAGGGAAAAACAAAGAGTCTATTTCAGTGTTTAATTAGGAATACATACAGAAATGTAACTTTATTAGTGTTGCTATTTGTACAAGCTCTGTCTATTTAAAAAGTTATATTCCACTGAAATGGTTACTGTTGCTGTAGACATAATATAATAAACTGTAATGATGACATTAATATTGATTTATCATAATCCCAGGTAAAGATAAAATAGTAAAATAGCCATTTAAACTAAATTACTAACAGTATTCATTTTATTGCCACTTCTATGGATGTGACAGAATGCTTTAATTTTAGTTCCAGATATGACAAGGCACTTTCATTACTTCTGATTTTAAGAGTCTGAGGGTGCTCTATGTGGGTGTTTCAAATCTAAAAATATTTAAAAATTGAATTTCTCCCTGAATTTCATCAACTTGATTTTTTTAAAACAGAAAGAAATGTTCTCAAAATAGGTTTCTTAAAACAAAACATTTTTTGCTTTCTTTTTCTCTGACTTCAGTGTTCATTCTGACTTACAAAAAGATAAATGCATATAGTACCCACTTAGAAGTGAACACATATATGTTCACTCACATATATATATATAAATCTACATATAAATATAAATATATATATATATATATACACACACACACACATAAAACTTCACACCTTTTATTTCACTTTTGGTTAAAAAAATGATCTGTTACTAGAGACGAGTGACACTGTAAATAATCTTAAATATTCCAGGAATTCTTTCAAAAGATCATGTATTAAAAGGGTCTAAGGATGCCAATCTAAAATACATACAGTAAGACTTATGATTTATGTAAAAACTCAAGATTTTTAAAAATTCAGGACTCATCTCCTGAGCACCTGAAACAGACCAAGCTAGAAATTCAAGTTTAAACAAAATAAGATTTTTTCTTTCGAAAAGTACTTCTTTCTTATATTCTCTTCTTGACAGCAGAAAATAATTGTAAGAAACTTTGCAGTTAGGGGAATTTTATTGTCTTATTGTCTATGAATTCTCTCTTAAGGAATTAATAACCAATGTCTCAATAATTAACTAAAAATGTAATTTTTTATTCTTTTTATGAATACCATTAATATTAAAATTTGGAATATATAAAGAAAAACAGTCCCTGGCCTCAAAGTGATTATAATCTATTCAGAGACATAGATATATTCACATTTAATTCTGGAGACAGTCAAATGTAACTTATGTTCATTTGGAGAAACTTTTTCTCTTTCTCTTTCTTAATTGAATACTCCAATTCTTAGGTGTATTGAAAAGTCTTCAAATGCCAAGAAACATGAGAGGCAACTTGAAGCATTTCACATGCCAACAGAGTGATTTTAATTAAAATTAATAGCAATTCGCCTGGAGATAAAACGATGTAATATAAAAATGAATGCAAATTCTATTGGGGACATGCTTCTTCCTCTCAAGGTTGAGTAAGAAAAGCAAAGAAGGTATGAACTGGATCTATAAACCATCACTATGCACTGCTAATATTATAAATTCAAGATCATAAAGAGAGATTGAAAGGGGAGGAAACATTTTTGTGACTGAAAAGAGTTCAAGCAAGATGAAGATGGAAAAGTATTTTGTCTTATTCTATTTGGCTGTTATAACAAAGATCATAAACTAGGTAGCTTATCTCTGTAAACAACAGAAATTCATTGTTCATAGTTCTGGAGGCTGGGAAGTCCAAGGTCCAAGGTGCTACCAGGTTCAGCGTCTAGTGATGGCCTGCGTCTTTTATAGAGATGCCTTCTTACTGTACCTTAACATGATGGAATCAGCAAACAAACCTCCTAGGTTCCCTCTTTTTTTAACTTTTAAGTTCATGGATACGAGTGCAGGTTTGTTACATAGGTAAACTTGTGTTATGGGGATTTGTTGTACAGATTATTTCATCACGCAGGTATTAAGTGTAGTATCCATTAATTATTTTTCCTCAACATGTCCCTCCTCCCAACCTCCACCCTCCTAAAGGCCCAGGTGTGTGTTGTTTGAAACTAATGAAAACAAAGATACAATGTACCATAATCTCTGGGACACAGCTAAGGTGGTATTAAGAGGGAAATTTATAGCATTAAATAACCACATCAAAAAGTTAGAGAGATCTCAAGTTAACAACTAACATCACAACTAAAAGAATCAGAGGAACAAGTGCAAGCAAATGCCAAAGCTATCAGAAGATAAGAAATAACTAAAATTAAAACTAAACTGAAGGAGGCAGAGACACATACACAAAATCAAAAATCAACTAATCCAGGAGATATTTTTTGAAAAAAAATAAATAGACAAAGAAAAGAGAGGAGATTCAAATAAACACAATCAGAAACAACAATGCGGATATTACCACTGACCCCACAAAAATACAGGCAACTGTCAGAGAATATTATGAACATTTCTATGCATATAAACTAGAAAATCTAGAAGATAGATAATCTAGAAGACAGAGAAAATCTAGAAGACAGATAAACACCCTTCCAAAACACCCTTCCAAACTGAATCCCTGAGCAGACCAATAACGAGTTCTGAAATTGAGGTAGTTATATACAGGACCTCTTTAATAAGGACATTAATCCCATTCTCTGCCCTTAGGATCTAATCCTCTACCAAGGACCCCGTCTCTTAATATGATAGATAAGCCACATTGGGGATTAGAATTTCGATACATAAATTTTTAGGGAACACAAACATTCAGACCATAACGTGGCCTTTGAATATATTGAAAATGGAAAGCTAAAGCTGACTGTTTAGGTAGAGTCTTTCATATATATAATTATTAT
>NW_012115444.1:875944-902337 GCF_000951035.1 Colobus angolensis palliatus
ATATATTATATACATTATTATATATTCTGTGGATAGGGACAAATTATATGTTTATTATTGTCCTTATGGTTCAGAGAGACACATATTTTTTATTTAACCGAGAAAAAATTTAGAGCAGAGGAGGGATTTTCTACGTGAAAAGCAGAATGATGGAGTAAATTTTGGGGATATAGGTAGTTGGGAATCAAAATGACAGTTTGAAGAATTTTGGGGGCATCAAGTATGGTATCTCAGCATCTTTTTCTAGAGAATATAGATGACTGTTAACGAAAATTATTTTATGAGTAAGGGTGAAAAGTTAAAATAAGTTATCACAGTTTTTTCCAAAAAGACCCACACCTATAAGCTAGGAATGAAGAAAGGACTGGATGCAGACCTCAGGGACAGCATCAGTATTTGCAAGTTTGCACAATAAGAATATAGTGACAGATTGTTTAAACCTGAAAAATCAGGATGCTTTCTGGAAGTAGGAACTATTAAGATGAAAAGAAATTGATAATTCATAATAAATTAGTAGAGAAAAGAGGCATGAGGACATAGTAGCATAAGATCATGGAAATAGTAAGGAATTGTGATTAGAGAGTAGGTGGTTAGCATTTATGATGTCAAAAGGGCAACAGATTTTGAAGAGATGAGGAGTTCCAGGGTTTAACCATAGGGATATGTCTGGGCCATGAATGTAGAGAACCAGTAAACATATTTAAGTTAAAAAAAACAAACAGCTTTGAGGTTGTGGTTTTAAAAATGTCTATCCTGAACTCAAGTCGTCCAGGGCTGAGATTGATCTGAAGCAGAATATTGAGAACTAGGTGCCAAAGCTACAAGGGAAAAATTGTCTTAAGTGTGATAAAACAAAGAGAAATATACATAAATAAGCTTATATTTTATCATCCAAACTGAGATATGTGCACTGAATAAATGTTAAATTTAATAGGGTCCAGGACATTAGATGTAAACCGAGACTGCCCCAGGAAAACCAGGACATAATGGTCACCCTTAGTTACCAGAAAATGACCTGAATCTCAACAAGGATGTGTAGAAAATGATTGGAAAGTCAGAGGAATGAGAAACATGTAAAACGTTAGCCTGGCTACCCTAGTTGATGATAAAAGTGGAAAGGGAGAGACAGTAATGAGTGTGGGAGTGAAAGAGAAGCCACAACTCTATGTGAGGCAAGTGTCAGTAGTGTCAGGTTTGGCACACACATTCTGTCAAGGAATTAAACACGTAAGGGATATATGCGATGGAGATGTCTTCCTGTGCACCCTTTGTTTCACCTATCATGGCACCATCTCACAATATATTACAATTATGTTTCCTTACATCTGATTTCTACTGGACTATGAACTCCTTGAGCATCGCTCCAAACAAATTGTCTTCATTACGGAGTCCCCAGGGTTTAGCAAAGTATATAAGTCGTATTATAACAGAAACTAATGTTTTAAGTGAGTAGATAAATGAAAAAGAATTGAAGCCTGATGTGCAGTGAGCTGATGAACACTGAAGAATAACATATATGGTAACAAGAATAACAATGACAAAGAGACTGGTGAAATGATTGGTGCCTGAATTGACCTACAATGTAGGAATGAACTATCTCAAAGCTTTCACATTTTTTATATAGGATGATTTGGTGACAGAAGTGGAAACAAACAAGCAAACAAACAAACCACTGGAGTTTCACAAAATGTCTAGATTTCCATTTAATTCTTTAGGAGGACTGTCTGGTTTGGTGACTTTCAAATCATTGTAAACACAATCTTCTCAGATTCTAATTTGTACATTTGTAGATTTTTAAGAGGTTTCTAGCTTTGTCCAAATAAGAACGGGCTAATTCCAGAAAAATTCCTTATAATTTGGAAGGAGAGAAAGCTGGAAGGTTACAGAACATTTTTTATTCAGATATTTTTGAAATCATTTTTTGTTTCCTGCGCAGCCAGCACTGGCCAGATGCAAAATGGTGGCCAAGTCCAAAACTGGCTATGGTTGGTGACCTCAAGGGGAGGAAAGCGGGTATAACAGAACAGAATGCAAGGAAAACAGACATTTACGTAATAATCCTGTTGTGGATTCAGAAAATATGCCAAGGTTTTTAGGTCTGAAGCTCAGGGAGAGTTAAGGTATGTGGATTTCCCAAATTCATATACTAAGGAGAAGCTCTGAGTAGTTTTCTGAGGGTTTCCCTTGCAGAGAAGGGTAAGCAGACACTAGTTACTACCCACCCCTCTATTTTGCCTATGAAGACAATCCAAAATCTTGAAAAAATTTTACAAATTTTAATCAGAAATTGGCCTGGCGCGGTAGCTCTCGCCTGTAATAGCACTCAGCACTCTGGGAGGCCAAGGTGGGTGGATCATGAGGTCAGGAGATTGAGACCATCCTGGCTAACACAGTGAAACCTCATCTCTACTAGAAATACAAAAAAAAAAATTGGCCAGGCATGGTGGCAGGCACCTGTTGTCCCAGCTACTCGGGAAGTTGAGGCAGGAGAATGGCGTGAACCCAGGAGGTGGAGCTTGCAGTGAGCCAAGATCGAGCCACTGCACTCCAGCCTGGGCGACAGAGCGAGACCCCATCTCAAATAATAATAATAATAATAAATAATAATAATAATTGGAAATTGTATGACTAAGTTCTCCTTTCCTCATATATGTCATGCATGAATTTATTGGATCATTCATTTATAACAGTTACCACTTTGAGAAAAGCAAACGCTATTTCTGTCCTTATGGAGCTTCCATTTTTGCAAGGTGGAACAAACACAAAAGATAATTTCAGATAAAAGGAAATGCCATGAAAAGAATAAAGCAAATAACTTTTATTTGTGTTAGGAACCTGACAGTGTAAAGACTGCCTTCTGCCTGTGCAGTGAGGTATGCAGTAAAGATTGGCAAAGTGCAAAATTTTAAATATGCTTTAGAAAAATACATGACTCCCAGAAAAGCCTCTCTAAGACTCAGCATTTTCTAAGAGTGGTACTTATGTACATTTTAAAGACCTGTTAAAGTCATAAATGCATGCTTTTTATGGCTTTAATTACAGAGTAAATTTCTTAATGTTATAAAATCCGGAATGGCTGTTGGGAAGAAATCCCCATAATAGTTTGATGGTATTCAGACAATACTCAAAATGGCTATTAATGAGTTCTGTGCATAATGCATTGCCTGATTACTTACTTACTTGAGGCAACTTGACATGGAAATGAAATTAACTGAACTGGGCTTTAATCCTGGCCTTAGCCCTAGCTAGATGAATGTGAAGAAACAACTTTGGTTCTTAGCTACTTATTTGTAAAATGAGAGGATGGTGTAAGAGGGGACCCTTACTGCTCAATCTGGTGTTAGAGACTGGTTAAGTGATAAGAAAGAAGACCTGATGATGCCTTCCAAGCTCTGTTCAGGGAGGGAATGCAAAGGAGCATCAGAGGGTGATGTTAGAGGGATACTGGCATTTCCAGTCAATAGAGATAAGTGGTCAAAATCTCTCAATCTCCTATCCTTTATTGCTGATAAAATTTTGTAGAGCTAAAGAGTGGTCTCATTCAGGAAGGACATGAATATTTCTAAGTAATAGAGCCTTTAATGTGCTTTCCAATTCTATAGGTTCTAAAATTTACTCAAAAATCTTCAGCTTTAGGGAAAGAGCACTAATAATTACCTTTAGAACTGTTTCTCAAGCCCTACTTCATTTTGGTCTAAGTATCCTGATAATCCAAAATTTATCTGAGTATTTTATTGTACAATTGAAACCTGACAGATAATATTGTATAGCCAGTAAAACTGTATGTGACTCTGTAGGAATGTGGTTTTACAGAGTGTCATCTTTTATGCATCATTTAATCTTTATATAAGAATGAATGGGAAGAGATGGTTGGTTTTCTCAGATGTGAAGTTAGTATGGATGAGGCCAGATGGGCCTTTGGTCTGATGTAGGCCACAGTCAGTAGACTATGCTTTACTCATTACCATATTCAACTGTTTCATCATTCCCTGTCTTACTGATCTTATTTTTTAATGCACTTTATTAAGTCCCTATCTTTCAAGTATGGGATTTCTTTTCTTTCCATTTCTCTTAATATTTAAAGAGATTTCTTACTCTAACAATCTTGGATCTCACTTTTGGTTAATTAAAACCAATTCTACCTATTTCAAAGGTGGAATTGGGTAGTTTTATGTCTTCATTGGTTCTGTTCTGAAATTTTGTATAACTATATACACAATACAAATCAAAGCATTAATTAAATAGTATGTTTCATAAAACATGATGTATCTGTTATATGGAATTGTATTTTTTTAAATAGTCAAGATAGCTATAGGTCAGATATTGATTTTCTCTTCACTTTTAATCAGTGACACTCAACTGTAATGGTATGATGCATACATCAGAATGTCCTGTGGTCCCAGATACTTGGGAGGCTGAAGCACAAGAATAACTTGAACCTGGGAGGCAAAGGTTGCAATGAGCTGAGATCATGCCACTGTACTCCAGCCTGGGCAACAGAGCAAGACTCTGTCTCAAAAAAAAAAAAAAATGTATATATATGTCCTGGGGTAAGATACATATATTGAATATTTTTAATTTTAAGTACCTAGTATTTATTATTTTATTTTCTGAGTCTTATTCTATTTGATTTTTAAAAATTTCAAATCATATTAAACAAGGTTGTAAAATGGGTCAGCTTATCAAAAGGATCCAAGTATTAAAATGATTAAGAATAAGATTAATTGGTCACTCATTTTGTAGATGTCACAACAAGTAATTTCAGTATAATGGCATTGGTCCATGATCTGCAGATCATCTATTTTTTCATCTATTTTTTCCCTATTTTTCTAAAATTCAAACTTTTAAACTCTTGAACAAATGCTACCCTTCATCTAGGTCTCAGAAGATTGTTTTCCACAGGACCGTTTTGCATTCAAGACTTTAGTAAAACCAAGGGAGCTACTGCAGATGCTGGAAGAGGGTGAAGTTATTGGAACTTCTTCAACATCAAGAATTCATTCAGCACACAGTACTCCAGTACATGGGGGAATCCATTACTCAAAATAAATACTCAGAAAAGCAACACATTTTCTGTCTTTGAAGGTGACCATAGACTAATCTTCTTATATAGATGAAATCACATATGAAAGAACATATTCAAAAAATTATTTAATAGGATAGATATTTCAGCTAACGTTTTCCAGAAATAGTGTTTTGACTGGTTTGTGATGATTCTTGTTTGTTTTTTAAACCATCAACAGAACTCAACTTTACTTAAGCAAAACAAACAATTTCATGTTTCACGATAACAAAAGCTATAGAGAGAATATTTTAGTGTTCCTCAAATAACTTTTTTGCTTTCAAAACAAAAACACATATTTTAAAGTAAACATTAGTAATTCTCAGGACTCACAATGGAATATCTGTTACATCCTTATATTGTACTCTACATTTAAGTGTATTATATAACCTAACAATGATTAGACTACATGCAGGTAAGCACTTTCCCAAGGCATTTTTTGCATTATATTATATGTTTACATTATTTTCCTTTCTATTAGAGTTGCAACCACAACCAGCACTCCATAACTACAGGCTGCCTCTTGAGGAAACAGAGAAATCTCAATTATTTTTACATCTTAAAGCCAGAAATTGCCACTCTTCTTAGTAGCAAATTTTATTTTGCAATTTAAAAACCGGGGAAGCTATTTTTACATCCTGTTTTGGATTCGATGAATAGCTGTCATTTTCTCAAATCATTTTGAACTTACAGTCACAAAAACTACCTGATTAGCAACCTGCCTAAGTAGAGCGCATGATAAGGCAGAAAAAGCAGCAGTATCTAGATGGGAAATGTGCTCCAGTTTGCTGCTTGCTGCTTGCTGCTCTGTTGATTGAAAGTTCAGAATGAAAAAGCTGCTTCGTTGATGACAATAGGTACGGATTGTAACCTTTGAAATCAATGAAATTTGCCCTTTACCAGTAGGATTTTTGGATACACCATGGATTATTTTTTCCCAGGCCCTCTCTATCCTGCATTCATGGAAAATATTACCCTCAGCTCTTTTAGTAATAAGAGTAGCCCAAAATCAGAGCAACTGACTTTGACTGACTCCTGGCTGAGTTGAGCTGTGTGTTTTCATCTAGTAAATCAAAGTCATATCTTGTAACACAGGAATAATACATATGTTCTACCTTTGCCATGTCTTATAATAAAAGAAATCTTCATGTCTTGATAGGAGAAATTTCTGGTTTTTTGCAAAGAGATAACAAAGAAGAAAATCTCTTTGATCAGAAAATATTCCCCAGGGCAAAAAGATTTGAAAGGGCACATGTAGAATATACAGGTAAATGCGACTATACAGTGAAATCGTCTAGTATTTGTGGCTTGTATGTGCACATGAATTTCCAGATATTTAAATTAGAATGGAGACAAAAAATGAGTCTAACAAATTTAAAAAATATATATAAATTTATATTTAACGGATCTTTAAATATTTAACAAACTTCTCTTGAATAGGAATAAAAAAATTATCAGGCAAAGATGGCTTAGCCACTTTGCATACCAGCAAGACATAAAAATACACAAAAATCAGAAGGGAAAATCAATTAAAAATGTAGATACAGAAAGGTGAAATAGCTACTCTTGTATAAGAAGAATGGTTTGAATCTATGTGAAGATTAAAAAATACTTCCTTCTCCCCACTACACCTCTGTCTCTCTGTCAAATCACAAAGTCAGATTTTCTAGGGTTTTTCTTTTCTGTTTTTTTCAAGAAAGGGGAGTAAACTCATATATATTGAGTTCCTACAATGTACTGAGGGGACACATATTACATTATTGAATCCTCAAAACAAAACTTACAGGTATTAATTCCAAGAAGTACTGTTAATGATAATATTATAGTAAGCACGTTGCAAGAATTATCTAATAAAATCTTCACAAAAATACTCATGAGATAAATATTAACATCTACATTTTACATTTTGGAAAATAATCTATTATAGATTATGCATTAAACATATTTCCCAAGGACAACTTAACTAGAATCAGATAGTACAAACCCATAGATTAATCTGGTATCTACATATTGACTCTTAAAGGAATCTATTTTTAAGGGAGAACTGCCTTTCATTTTCTTTTATCACCACTTTAGGTTTCAAGCTCAGAGAACTAACTAGAATGTTTAACAAAGAAAAAAACTGTAAGTCTTAATAGATGTTGCCAGTGTGAAGATGACAGTTGCCAATTTGACAATGTTTGACAGAAATCGGTATCGCAGAATGAAGGAAAATTGGGGAAGCTTACCATTGAAGGCACCCGGACACACTCATGACTAGTCACAAAGACAGTCACTTCCATATGCATTGATGGGAAAGCATATTCCACTTGGCTTCAATCAAAAGAAAAAGCTCCAAATTGAGTCAAGGTTTCCTCTAACACTATAATTATAAAAAAGAGTTTACTGATCAACAACTCCCTGATTATGTTGTGCATCTTACAAGTAATTCAACAAAACAAGTGCATTCATAAATTGGTAACCTCGAAATCTCTGTCAGTTTAACATTTTAGATATATAGAAGAAATCCACATCAATTTCATAGTCTGTATCTGAAATTCATCACCCTTTTATTTCCTATATATTAATTCATATACTTATAAACATAAATCTAGTTATTGGCCAACATCCTTTGCATTATTTGTATAGTTTCTTTCTCTCTGGAAGCTCATTACTCATGCTTTTTTAAAGCCCTTACAGGCCTTTAAGCATATTAGTTTGTTACAGTTGCCACAGCAAGCTGCTAAAGATGGGCGGGTGAAACAACAGACATTGATTTTCTTATAGTTCTGAAGGCTAAGAGTCCAAGACCACATTGTAACCAGGGTTGGTTTCTTCTGCAGGTTTCTCTCCTAGGATTTTAGATTGCCATCTTCACCTTGTGTCTTCATGTGGTTTTCCTCTGTTTCTATTAATCTCTTCTTCTTATAAAGACACCGGTCATGTCGTATTAGGGCCCATCCATATGACTTTATTTTCCCTTAATTATCTGTTAAAGACTCTGACTCCAAATGTCACACTTTGAGGTAGTAGGGGTTAGGATTTCAACATAGGAATTTGGGGTGGGCACAGTTTGATCCATAACCCTTAACATATATTTTTATTTTCTAACTGTTGCTGTGGAACATTTTCTATGCAATTTCAAATGGAGTGATCATAGCAAAGCCATCCATATAGCTTTCCTGAGCACCTGAGCATACTGACAGAGCAGATATAATTTCTGCAAAGATTCTGAATGAAATTAGGGAGGTGGGGCAATTTGCTTCATCCCCTTTGAAATACTGCTTTTATTGAGTGTAGACAAGTCAGGTGCATTCTTATTTACCAATATGCAAGTCATAAATTTTAAGGCACAATAGTTGTGGAGAAATAATGAGGTTTTTTTAGCATTTTTAGTACAGATTTATAAAAAAAAAATACTCAGATAATTCCTTGCAATTTTAAATATTAAACAAAAGTCATCCCCAATGAAAGCGTACACCAGCAGAAATTATTTCAAATGCAAGTGCTAAAACATGACCCTTAAATAAGTTTGTGAGATGAAAAATATGCATTTACCGTCTGAGTTGTGAAAAACAAGACTCTGAGTGCCAAATGGGTAATTACACTCCAAAATAGCCTCCAGGTCAGGCAAGCCCCAATTTTCATGTGCAATCATCTATCTGAATATACAATACTTAATCATGTGTAAGTATTTGATAGGGGTAATTTCTGTATGTCTCTCTCTCTCTCAATATGGTCCTTTGTCTAGTTTATAGGAAATGTGATGTGCATTTTCTGGGTTTTTTTTGTACAGTTAAAAAGGAAAATAGCAACAGCAAATTTTAAGCTGAAAACTAACAAAGGAACTGCAGTTAATAGTAAAGGTTTCACCTAAGATTTTGTTAAAGCATTCTACTTGACCATTTTTTTTTTTTAACTTTTATTTTAAGTTCAGGGGTACATGAACAGGTGTGTTATATAGGTAAAGTCATGTCACAGGAATTTTTGTACAGATTATTTTGTCACCAGGTATTAAGCCTAGTAACCATTAGTTATTTTTGCAATTCTCTCCCTCCTCTCAGCCTCCACTCTGCAGTAGGCCTCAGTGTCTGTTGTTCCCCTCTGTGTATTCATGTGTTCTTATGTTTTAGCTCCAGCTTGCAAGTGAGAACATTCAGTATTTGGTTTTCTGTTCCTGCATTTGTTTGCTGTGGATAATGGCTTTCAGCTCTATCCATGTTACTGCAAAGGACATGATCTTGTTCTTTGTTATGACTGCATAGTATTCTATGGTATAAATGTACCATATTTTCTTTATCCAGTCTATCACTGATGAACATTTAGGTTGATTCCATGTCTTTGCTATTGGGAACAGTGCTGCAATAAAGATATGTGTTTTCATAATAGAACAATTTATGTTCCTTTGGGTATATACCAAGTAATGTGACTGCTGGGTCAAGCAGTAGTTCTGTTTTTAGGTCTTTGAGACATCACTATATTGTTTTCCACAATAGTTGAACAAATTTACACTCTCACCAACAATGTTCCGTTTCTTCTGCACCTGTTCATCAGTACCTGTTATTTTTTGACTTTTAGTAATAACCATCTTGACTGGTTTAAGATGGTATCTCATTGTGGTTTTGATTTTTCATTTCTCTAATTATCAGTGATGTTAAGCTTCCTTTTATATGTTTGTTGGTTGCATGTATGTCTTCTTTTGAAAAGTATCTCTTCATGTCCTTTGCCCACTTTTCAATAGAGTTGTTTGGTTTTTTTTTCTTGTAAAGTTGTTTAAGTTCCTTGAAGATGCTGGATATTAGAACTTTATCAGACGGAAATTTTGCAAATATTTTCTGCCATTCTGTGGGTGGTCTGTTTACTCAGTTGATAGTTTGTTTTGCTTTGCAGAAGCTCTTTAATTAGATTTTATTTGTTAATTTTTGCTGTCTTCATCATGAAATTTTTGTCCATTCCTATGTCCAGAATGGTATTGCCTAGGTTATATTCCATGGGTTTTGTATTTTTGAGTTTTACATTTAAGTCTTTCATCTATCTTGAGTTAATTTTTATATATGGTGTAAGGAAGGGTTCCTGTTTCAATCTTCTGTGTATGGCTAGCCAATTATCCTAGCACCAGTTATTGAATAGGGAGTCCTTTCTCCATTGCTTGCCTTTGTCAGCTTTGTCAAAGGTCAGATGATTGTAGGTGTTTGGCTTTATTTCTGGGCTCTCTATTCTGTTCCATTGGTCTATGTGTCTGGGCCTTGCTATTTTGGTTACCGTAGCCCTACAGTATAGTTTGAAATTAAGTAGCATGATGCCTCCAGCTTTGCTATTTTTGCTTAGGATTTCCTTGGCTATTTGTGTCCTTTTTTGTTTCCACATGAATTCTAAAGTAATTTTTTTCTAGTTCTGTTGAAGAATGTCATTGGTGGTTTGATAGGAATAGCATTGAATCTATAAATTGCTTTGGGCAGTATGGCCATTTAAATTATATTGATTCTTTCTGTGTACTAGGAGAACGTTGGTTTCAGCTAACCAACCTGAATTTAAAAGAACACTCTTTGCAGTGAGAGGCACTTAAGTAGAGATTATCAGGATAGTATGAAGCTAAACTCTTAGTACATATATATAGAGACCATTGTAATTAACATCAGGTCATTTATTTAATATGACTCTGTACTGTGACAGCATTTCCAGGGAGAAAAGCAGAATAGGAGAAGGTGAAGGGTGACCTTTGAGTATTGCCCTATATATTCATGTCAATGTAAGTTTTCATATGGACAATGCTTTCATAAATGACTTATCTGGTAATAAGTAAACATGAATAAGTAAAACAATATTACTATCACTATACAGCATTGCTATGGGGATTGGATGCAATATATGTTAAAATACATAGCAGAATATTTGGCACCTAGGAAACAATCAAACAGTTATTAAAATTACTATGCTTAGTTGCTAGTTCCAATTCTACCTGACGATTTGTTTATCATAATTAGGGCTCAATCAATAAATTATAGCTTATTATTTTAAAAGGTTGTGCTGATTTCTGTATAAACATGACAAACTGAGTGTATGCATTTATCTTTCTGTCTTTTAAAATTTTATTAAAATGATGGCAGTAGAAGTGAATAATCCTACAAGGATGAGAGGTTGTCATTTATTTTCTTTCATCATCATTTTCATGGAATATTAGGAGGGAGTGAAGATCCAGGACAGTGTCTGGTCTCAGACTCTGGTTAACATTTAACCACATGTACAGAAGGAATTTAAGGCAAATTTAAAAGGCATGCCAACTTTATCAAATAGCATATGTTAAAGATAAGAAAAGGAAAAAGTGAAAAGTATGAATATCTATAACAATATTCTAAACACCTGGTTTGATGCCTACAAAGTTGGCAATAAGTTTTCCAAGTGGAAGAAAGGTCTTTCAAGAAATCTGCAAGGCCCCACAGGATAAAGTTAACTAATTGTCTAGGAAAAGTAGAGCTATTATTGGAACCAATTCTGGGATACCATGGAAATGATGAAAAGCTACTGAGTTACATAAATAATAGCCTGAAAAATATTCTTAAAATAAATATATCAACTAATTTATTTCATAGAAAGAAATTTCAATATACAATTGGTGGCGTGTTAGAGTTCATTAGAGGTAGTTCTGGGGATGCCAATAAGATAAAGTGTTTAGTGCCAAATTGACTTTCAAATGTAATAAACTTCTGAGCAATTTTCCAACATTTTAGATCTTTTACTTTACAGATAAATGCCCATACATTTTCCCAAGAGCACAACACCATGTCAGGTGGCTTGGCCCATGGCAATTTTCACCTTCAATATGATACATTACTGGAGGTAACCCATCCTCCCACAAATTCCCAAGACCTTGTTGTGTCTATATCACTAGATCAGAGTCTGTCATCTCATAATAAGAGGGCTTTGGTGACCTTTCTTTGTCGATAGACCTCAGTTAGAGCTATCCTATTAAACATGATGAGTTTCAATTATATTGCACCACCAATGGCAAGGTACCAGGGCTTTAACTATTTTCTCCTTTGGAGCTTATTGTCATCATATGCAAATTTATCCATTTTCTTCCTAGTGGGGAGATTTATATGACAAGAAATTGTCAATACTCAAAAAAATTTTGAGCGGATGTGATTTAACCAATAGCTAGACTATCATGTAGCAGTGAGTCTTGGTGTTTGGGCCAGGGAATTTGTTCTCTTTCCCCTTAGATGAGGCCCCAAAGACATTAATCTCTAATGGGGAGAACCCTTTTCTGAAACTTTTCAAAGCAAGATATTCTATATTCACAAATACATCCCAGTGACCTTGGCAAGTAAATAAATACATAGTGGAACGTAAACACACTAGTTTGAATGAAAGAAATTTCTTGTCATCCTCAAAGGCTCTTTATATTCTTACAAATTGACATCTAAGCAGTTGAGTTTTTTTATCCAGAAATATATTTCTATATTTCTACATACTTACATTTCATGTAGTTTTCTCATATGTCTTTTGTTAAATTTTGTAATTTCTTATGGAAGAATTTTACATACTTTTTAATGTTTGTTTTTAGGTATGCTGTTTCTTAGGTCATTGTTAGTATAATTTTTCATTACATTTTCTATATGTTTGGTACCTTGTAATATAAGATTATTCTTTTTTCACATAATTATTTTACACACTTACCTTTACTAAACGTTATTTTTATCTAAAAATTTTAGTTATTTATCTTGGATATTCAGGATACATAAACAATGATCATATCCATAAATGTCTAGATATTCATTTACTGTCAAAAAGCTTTCTTAAAGCAAAAACTTTTATATAACCATAAGCAATTGAATGACTAGAGATGTATTTTGCTGAGAAGTGGGTCTTTCAAAGTTGGAAGTCAAGATAGACAGCTGATAAAGACATTAAAAAAAAATTCACACACATCTCATGGGATTAGATCTTAGATATCATGATGAGCTTGCCTTCTTGTATCTCACATACCTAGATCTCAGAGTTACTGTCATAACAGATATTATTTAAAGTTAGTCTTTTAAATACAAAGGATGAGTTATGGTATGATTTTTTAAATGTCTTTTGAAAGTTTAGAGAGCTTTTTAAGACTCTGAAAAATTAGCATTTTAATACGCTATTAGGTTACTCCTTCTAAAGTCTAATAATGATATTTTATCTTCCATACCAGCAGTCTCCAATCCTGTGACATTCGTAAACACTTTATATGAGATTGTAAAGGTAATAAAGCTACCAGACAAAACCACTTTGATTTATCTCTTCTATAATGAAAAATTACATACGACTGTGTCTTTCCTGATTCTCTTAATGCAATATACATTAAATAGTTGAAAAGTATCACACACGAAATGTCAATTTTAAAGATATTTCTTTCATAAAATGATTTTGTTTATAAGACATGCATACATCTATTAAAACTCATAAAGTGTCAATAATCTTTTCCCTAATAAGCTTTTTGTCCCTATACTTTATCTCTGCTTTCATTACAATACTTATGGACAAAGCTTTGGTGTCTGCCATCAGTGTATTCTGCCTTCTCTAATTATAGAGCCCTCTCAATACTATGCTTAATTTGAATCTATTTTTTTGCCTTCAGAATTCATCTGTCAGCAAATTATAGTTTGGTGATCCTAAGTGATGCATAAGGTTCATAATTCCATGCAAAAAAATATGGTTTACTGAAAACTACAGTTAGTTTAAAATGTTTTAAGGAAAAAAGATGAGCATTTTAATATAAAAATATTCCATAAAAAATAATTAATGGAAAAGTTTTGCTAACTTCCAGATTGTTTTATGAGTTTAGTATAAAAATCAGGGACAGGTGTATACAAATTGTTCTGCTCATTTTTATCCTTGATGAATAAGAAATTGCTATAATGACATTTACAATTTCATTAACTCATTAAAGAGAGATGTCTGAGGAATACATAAGGAGCTCTTTATAGAGTCTAGTGATTTAATATTTTGCTTTCTGTTTAGCTGAATTTATCGGCACATTTTATAATAGATAAACAATTAACATATATAAATATATGTTTGTTTCTGAACTCCAACATAAATTTATATTTACCTAAAATCTGTTAGAAATAGAAAAATAGCTACTGGATGCAAAAAAAAATGAATAGTCAAAAAATTATTTGAGATACTTAATTTTGCATAGATTTTTCGACTCAGAATAAAAAACTCTATAAAAATTCTGACCAGCAAGCATTGATGGCTCAATATCAGAATTCCTAGACAAATGACCGTATGTCTGGATAAGTGAGAAGGAGTGCATCCAGATAGCTTTACAAGTATGCAGATTCTTTCCAAACAGCTACCTTTATAGAGTATGAATCTAGTGAAGGATTACCCATCATGGGTGGGGACAAATGCAAAGAATTAGCTATATGATTATGAGGTGTACTTGTACTATAGCAGATATTGGGCTAAGAGAAATCCTGAGATCTGGGCTCAGCCCTGTCACTAGCTGTGCAAACCTAGGCCAAAAATATAATCACTAGAGATGTTTTTTTAGTTTATAAATGAGAAAGTCACATGAAAGAAAAAGTTAAAATGCTTTGTAAAACTGTAATGTACTATATGAATGAAAGGCATTTAATCATCACAAAATTGTGAACAAGGTTAAGAGTTCAAAGTTGATATTATTGTCTGGTTTAATAGCTTTCTCTGTCTGTACCATCAAGGCTCTTACATAATTTTTTGGAGGATCATTTTACCTCTTCACTGATTCCTTTCTAATTTAATCATTATTGTATTGATTTTGTTTCTTTTTATCATTTTGTAGCCATTTTGTTGAGGAACCAAGCTTCCTACTCCTTCTCATTATTTTTATCATGATGATGATGATGATGATGATTTTAATAATTATTTTTACATACACAGAATTGTCTTGCATTGTTGTGGTTGTCTTTTTCTTTTCTTAACCTGTTTTGAACACTCACAAACTTTTTAGCCAGCTTGTCATATTATAGAAATGACAGTTTTATAAGGAAGGCTATGCTGTTGCCCCGGCCTTTGGCCTAACGCGCTCAGTTGCATACAATTGCGATGCAGTCTGTGACAGTCACAGTGACCAAGGGAAAACATAAAACAGGATGTGAATGGAGCAGAGAGGGCATTAGCATCCTCTGCTGCAGAAAAAAAAAACAACAGCAAAATCCTGAGAAAAATCTGGAGATTATTTATGAGTGGGACCCTAAATGATAATGATTGCAGTTGCTTATATATTCTCCCTATAACAGCTGATAATGGTGTGATTTGAATCATCTTATAATTTCAAATCCAATATTGCCTCATCCGTACAGGGTTTATGAAGCTACATGCAGTAGGTTTAGGTAAAATTCTGATCAATTAATTCCACTTTTATTTTGACTGTCAAAATACCAATCTTTCATTGAGGAGAAAAAAGCTATGGTGTTTACTAATTTGATTAATGGCCAGATAAAGGGATTCTTACTACAAAGAACAAAGGTAACAATGATGAAGTAGGAAATTGGTTAAATCTATAAGGAATTTAAAAAATTTGATGGAATTTTATTACTTATAACACATCGTTTGATAGAAATACTTTGAAAGGTGCATTACTACCTTTCTAAAGAAATACACTTAGAAATAAAATTCTTAAAATACCAAAATAGTCATATCAATATTTGATAATTCAAATGTAGAAAATAATTCTAAAGAGTGATTAAATTTCAGATAAAATGACCATTAAATTGAGCATTAAAATGTATATTTTAATTGTATTCCTATCGGGGTGGTGGTCTTCAAATTTAGCTGCTCAAATAATCTGATGATAGTCTATTAAAAAGATAGAATTATAGACTTTGACTCTAGAGATGCTGAATCAATACCTGCCACAGGGTCTAGAAAGTTGCACAGGTGGTAATGGGTTAAATAGACCCTACAATGCTCTGTGAAACACATATTTGTTAGACATATTGATTTAGAACCATTAAAATCTCATCAGAACAGGTGAGTATTAAAGATGTATAGAATAAAAGAGATTGGTAGGGATCACTCAAAAAATCCACAAAAGGATTCTGAGAAGTCCTAGCAATGCCATTTAACTACAGCTTATCATAAACTGAGATATGAATAATAAAAGATTATTGAATTTAACCAAGTTCATTCTGTTCTTTTTCATGAGGAAAGTGAATTACACCACTAATTCCTTTGATTAAAGTTTTTCTTGTTTATTTGTTTTCTTTTTGGATATGAATATCTCCACACATAGAAATCATTTGTTTCATTGTTTTCTGAAAAAGACAAATAAAAGACAAATGCAAATGAAGAATAGTTGTTCTGTACTTTTTTTTTTTTTTTTTGAGCAGAGTTTCACTCTTCTTGCCCAGGTTGGAGTGCAATGGCACAATCTCAGTTCACTGCAACCTCCTCCTCCCAGGTTCAAGCAATTCTCCCGCCTCAGCCCCCCAAATAGCTGGGATTACAAGCATGAGCCACTACACCTGGCTAATTTTGTATTTTTAGTAGAGATGGAGTTTCTCTATGTTGGTCAGGCTGGTCTCGAATTTCTGACCTCAGGTGATCCACCCACCTCAGCCACCCAAAGTGCTGGGATTATATGCATAAGCCACCGCACCCGGCCTACATTCATATTTTGTAATTCCAAGAAGAAAAATAAAAGAAGGGAAGGGTGCCATAACCTTTCATGGATGGAAGGGATTCCTGGTAGAGAGTGCAGAAAGATAAAGAACACAGCTTCTCTTCCATAATCTACACTCATTTCCTGAGGAAACAAAGCCAGTTTGGTAGACCAAGACTCTTCATCAGACTATTGATGATTATAACCTGCTATGGACTGAATGTCTGTTTCTCCCCAAATTCATATTTTGAAACCCTTATACTCAGTGTGATGGTGATAATAATGGGGACTTTTTGGAAATAGGGCATTTAGGCATTTAGGTAACGAAGGCAGAGCCATTACAAGAAGAGACTCAAGAGCTGGCTTCCTCTCTCTCTCTCTTGCTTTGTCTGCATGTAAGGCTACAAGGAGAAGGCCTTCTCTACAAACCAGGAAGAATTACTTCACCAGATACCAAATACACAGATATCATGTTCTTGGACTTCCCAGCCTCCAGAACTCTAAGAAATCAATGTCTGTTTTTTAAGCTACCATATATATGGTATATTTGATATAGCAACCTGAAATAAGATATCAACTTGATTATTTTAAGAATGAGTATGGTAAAAGTAAGATAGGTGCATTGCTTGGGCATTATATTTGATGAGAAATAACCATGAAAAACCTCTGGCTTCTGCTCTTTGTGTTTATAAAGTTCAATCTCATTCTAACAAAAATAAGAAAATTATATGAGAGTCAACTCCAGGTTTGTCAAACACTCAAACACACGGACATTGTTTTCATTCATGAATGAGCAAAACAATAAATATAAATG
Organism: Colobus angolensis palliatus; assembly: GCF_000951035.1. Taxonomy (NCBI): domain Eukaryota; kingdom Metazoa; phylum Chordata; class Mammalia; order Primates; family Cercopithecidae; genus Colobus; species Colobus angolensis. The sequence continues at coordinate 893,423 of NW_012115444.1, forward strand.
TATGTGTCATACTCCACATATATATTTAGGACATATTAAGCACAGTGGACATAATGTGGTAGGATACAATGATGGACATAATGTCATAAAGGAGATAAACACGTATATACGCTAAGATAGAGAGTAACAGAGGTCAAATGAGATGCAGAAAGTTCTCTAATATCTCAGAGGACAAGAAAAATCATATGTACTTGGTGAGAATTGGAGAAGGCTAGCTCCAAAGAAAATAAATGTGGGGCTGATTTATGAGATGACAAGCAATTTCTTTTAATGTAGATGAAGACTGATTTGCACATCTGTAGCCACACCTTACATATTTCCCAGCAAAACTAGAAAATAGGTAAGGTGTGGATGTGGATGAGAAAATAAATGAGCATAAGGGGTGAAGGGTGAAAAATCTGGTTGGAGCATAAGATAAATATAATGTCAGACAAATGGGCACAGCCACCAATTCCCTAGAAGTCAGTAAATGCTTACTTTGTCGCTAACAACAGCAGAATCATTTTATGACCCTTACCAGATTATGTATCTAAAATAGAGTCAGGAATTTCTACCAAAATGTTAGGAAATACAGAAGGAATTATTTTTTGACAGGTGGAAGAGCTACATCTGGAAACTCATCTGAACATGATTTGCAGCATTATGTTCAGGAATTCCTCAGACTATATCAGCTGGAAATCCTGAAGTTGATAAATGAGAATTTTTTTATATTTGTGTAAGTATAGCATTAGAAGATATTTGTGTAGGTATAGGATTTTAAGGTGTAATAACCTTCTAATTATATATACACAATATATAAAGACATATATTAATATAAATGTATAAATGTTCATTATATTATATACATTATAATTATATATGTTTGTATGTATATGTGTGTGTATGTGTGTGTGTGTGTGTGTGTGTGCAAATTTCTCCAAGACTGATAAGCTGTATCAGGACAAGATGAAGGAATCTCTGACTACTTTTAGGATAACTTAAGTCTGAAACTTGACAGAAAGTCTTATGATTGCATATGTTTATATATGTTCTTCACTCTATTATCCACTTCTGTAGTGTCTGTTAAGACTCAGGATTATTTACGTTTCTTGAGCAATGTTGTTAATTCCTCTGGCTGTGAATCTTCTTAGTTGACTTATTTCTATGTATTTTAGAAAAAAATTAATTTCTCGAGGAAATATGTGTTCAGTCTTTTTCCATAAATTCATAATTTCCATTAATAGCACGATTGAGCAATGGATCTGTTTTATAAAAAATTTTGGAATGTCACGTGCTCTAAAAGTGGGATCCTATGCACTTGTAAGTAATTCTGTGACAATTAATGGCTAGAAATCCTTAGGCAGTACAGATAAGCATTTGAAGATGCTAGAAGCAAAAGGACCAGGAAGCTTTTCTGTTTGTGAGCGTGCTAGTCTAGCACTTAATCAGCAAAGCTTCCTCACTCTGTTAAGGACAACATACAACTCTGTTGGAGATTAACATTGTACTAAGAATTAGAGTATGAGCAAACTAAGGCTTCTGGCCACTTTAGCACCCTTGCTTACTACCAGTCCAAATCCCCAATTTTTTGTCATTCTAGTTTCATAGAGATAATCAAACTCATGGAAAGGATAATTACAAACGTTGAATCACTCTGAAAACAACACTATCACATTCTGTCATGGGACCATAGGTTGAAGATTAGTTTCTCTACCCATAGCTCAGAAATAATTATCTTATTTTTATGAAATGAAAAGAAGAAAGGAAACTAAAAAATATCTCAAGAAAAGAGGTCTCTTGACCAAGTCTGAAGGAAAGGGAACCTCTAGAATAGAGTACCTTTTTCCATTTATAGTCTTTCTCCAAGTATGCTTCAGATGATCATGGCTATTAGAAAGATGTAATTGTTGTAGCAGCACTGATGCTACCCTTAAGAGATAGCATTACATTGCTGAAGTAGGAGTAATAGATTTCCCAGGGTCTAAGCAGACAAAAACTGTGGTCAATTGTGATTCTGAGAGAGAAAGAAAATTATGAATGTGATATATGAGATAAATGAGAAACAAGGTGTACTAGGTGGCTACATCTTGGGGGAAACAGAAATAAGGATGTGAGCATGGGATGAGTAAAGCTGTATACTAACCCATGGCACTGTGCTCAATTGATACGATTGATTGTTTTGCATAAGATTTATATTGTATAATCAGTATGACCAGTTTATAGGTGGCATTGCCTGTATTCTAAAGAGATGTCTTCTACACAATTAAAAGCAAGATGAATTGACTAGCAAAAGACTTACCAAAAAGTTAATTGAATGAATAAATCAATAAACTATCAGCCACATTTGTATTATCTCATATTTGCAAAAACAATACCAAAACACAAACGAAATACTGGTACTGCCACAAAATGGAATAATTTGAGATGCTACATAAACATACTTATGTGTCTATAGTTTATATCTTCCATCCATTCTCTACAATATACTGAGACTTGAGTCAATCATTTGTAAGATCTTTATGGCATCACTGATCTGAGGAAAGTTTTTAAATAAATTTAGATTCAATCTCCATCTTTTACATAACAAAAATGCATAAGATCATCTCTAACAGGATTACCTTTTCTAACGGTTCACTATTCCTTTCAAATGATAACAAACGATTTATATCCTAGCCCTGCTTGACTTTGATTTCCTTTAGGAAACTGAGTGACAAGACCAAATTAACTTTTCCATGACATCTATGTGTCACAGAAATTGGTAACTATCAACTGAAGTCACAGGTGGATACCTATTTGTTCCTACTCTATTCATCTTTGAAATTATTATTTTAAAAACCTCTTGATATTGGGAACAAGGTAACAGCCTACTCTTCAGTCTTGATTAGGGCTGTCACACACGGTTGTACACTATTTGCTCTGCACAAAAATTCTTGGCTAAGGGGACTAAAGAAGAAAAATGCCAACTACCTTCTTCTTGTCAATCCGTATGCCATAGTCAAAACTTACTTATGCAGAGGGAGCAACTTATTTCTAATTGTACAAGGGATATGTTGATTTCACTTTTTCATAATTATACATTTGACATGACTTCAGTGAGCAATAAACTTTCCCTACATTAAGTAAAACTTTTGAGTCATACGTTCTAACTCAAGCCGTATTTGTGGTACTCATTTGAAAGTTGATTCTGACACTGAGAAGAATCCTAAGGCAAATCACCAGAAAAATAAATGTTTCTATTGATATTGTCCTTTTAACTACAGACATCTTCCATAAACTGATTGAATTTTATATGTTTTTAATATATTTTTGTGTTTTTGTATGAATATGAATTTTCAGTATGCATATATTCATATGCATTGTAAAGTATAATATGTATTTATCCAATAATGGTTGATAGGATAGTAAAGAGAATAGCACTGAGATGGGGTCTAGTGAATTTTCTTATGCTACCATATCAACCACACAATTTCATCACTGTATAAGTAAAGATTATCCAAATTCCAATGTACTTTCCATAATCGTCATCCTCCTGATTTTGAGAAAAGAGGTACTTATTAAGCCCTTAACAACTTGCTTGCAAGATAAAGTGGGAAAGTCTTCTATAGCATGACTTCCTCGTAAGAAGCTTTCAATCCAGTCAAAGTAAATAAAATCATACAAGGGTAAAAAACAAACAAACAAAAAACCTATAAAAGCCATCAATTGTGGTACTGTTCAAGTTCACTTTTTATAGAAAATGAAACTTGGCTGAGAGTTTGGTCACATAACTTGTTTGAAATCACACTGATATTTGTGGCAGAGAAAATGAATTTTAACTACACCGGACTTCCTCTGAGAGCCTGTTCTGTGTCAATCTGGTGTAATGAATGAGAGTATGAACTTCCAAATGCTTAGGTCTGAATCTCGGCTGGGCTACCTTCTGGGCTTTGAAATTATTAAAGTACTACCTTTTGGGCTTTGAAATTATTAAAGATTAAATTAAATGAGCAATTAAACTAACTTCTCTGAGCAATTAAACTTGCTTCTCTGTGCTGCTGTTTTAGCTTCTGTAAACTGGGGAAAATAACAGTACCAACTTCCTTTCTATATGGATACAGTGAGTTAAAATTTCTGAAGTGCTTAGACCAAGGCTTGCCATATAACACTAATAGGAAACAAGCGCATCTGATGATGTGATGATGGTGATGATGATGATTCTTTCGATGGCTTTGAAACAATGGAGTCATTTTTTACAGTTGGATATTTGAATATTCCCCAAAACACTGTAGTTGAATGTCTCAAAATAAGCTAATCAAGAGAAACTACAAATGGTCATGAACTGTGCTAATTTGATGAATCCCAAAGTTAATAAAGAAATTCAAGCAGTATCTTTTAATAAATGAGTTATAAAACCATCAACAGAACATTTCTAATGGTATCTATCTGAACATTTAAACTAAAACCAGTCTTTGAGACTTATAGAAACCATTAAAGATCATACCCATATACACCAGAGAAAGATATCAGCTGAGAAATTAGTATTTGCAAAGAACTACAATTTCACTTGTCTTCAGAATTCGATTTCACTTAAAGTAAGATAAAGTATTATGAAATTGCAACAATTGTAATAATAGTGAAACTGAAGCTTTGCTTGATAGATATTTTCAATTTATAGCCTTTGGTATACAGCTTTCTTTAGCCCTTTGCTCTAGTTTGCAAATTTTTAGTGGTCCTGATGGTTAAAACATGAAGTAATTTATTTAAAAGTATGTATAATCCACAAATTTGATAAATATAATAATTTTTGATTGTTCTGAGCTACTATTTTGCAGGAGGTTATTACGATACACTAAACATACTTCATTGACCATGTTGTTTGGCTCAAAAAGCAAAAAGAACAAGAACTATTAATTATGATTATTTTAGTTGATAATATCTTAAAATATCTCAAAAAAATGTTGGCAGCAACATCATGGAAAAGTGAGTAGCCATGCTATGGCAAAGGTAACTAATCCTATTTTCGCAAACTACATTACTTTTGGTGAGGTTTTTTTTATTGCATTTATAGATTTATTTTCTTTCCACATTGTAAAGAAATTTGAATGTGTTTACAATGTCATAAAATGTATGTGATAGTTTCCTTAATGTAGGTTTTGACAATATAATTTTATTTGGGATGTTGTCACCTTTTTAATGACACCATACTTGTTTTATTCCTTCAATAAGTTCCCCTTTGTAAGTTCTTCTGGCTACATACCTAGAGTCTCTCAAATGGTGGCAGTGTCAACATTTCCCCATCAAGTATTTCTACTGTAACTCAATTCCTGTGCAATTATAATTTTACTTCCAACATTATTACTTTATTTATCAGTATACTTTCACCTTTGTCTGCCAGATCCATGTTTTGATTATCAATTTTTGTGAAATGTCATGTCGGTTTATGTGAGTTTATCACTGGAGACAAGAAGGCAACAACACTACATACTTTGCCATCTGTGTGGGAACCAAATAGGCACAATGACCAATCACTGACAGACTTTAAAATAAGTGACATCAATGGTCACTGATTATGCTGTGCATATGCTACTTATGTAGTTATTTGTATGGGTTGAAGAACTGGCAGCAGAGATTATATTTTATTCAATTAATAACAGTTGATAACTACTGGTAACTGAAATTTAAACTGTGTTGTTGGAGGACTGGCACCATTTAGCTAAGCCATGGTACTTGAAATCTGTGCATATCAAGGCCATGCTAAGTGAGGACTGCCTGCATTGCATGTTTTTCAGCATCCAGATACTTCACATACTGGTTAGGTTTATAACAAATCATTGCTTGTTTTGTTTTTATAGCTATTATAAATGGCAGTCTTAATATTTTTCAATTGATTATTGGTAGTATTTAGAAATATAATTGCTTATTACTTTATTGATTTTGACCTGAAATCTTGTTATTATCACTTACTAGTTCTAGTCACTTATTCTTTTGTTATTGTTGTTAAATTCTTTGGTATTTTTCTACTTGGAAAATTATTTTTCCTGAAAAAGAAGATATTTTATTTGTTTTTCTCCAACCTGTATGCTTTTATTTTTATTGCCTTATTGTATTGGTTAAAATTCCCAGTGTAACATTGAATAAACAACCTTGCCTTGTGTCTAATCTTATAGGAAAGCATACTATTAAGAAGAATATTAATTATTGAATACAATACTACTTATAGTTTTTTGTAGATGCTCATGGTTAGGCTAAAAAATTCCTTTCTATTCAGAATTTTCTGTGGGTTTTGAATCATGAATGAATACTCAATTTTGCCAAAAGCTTTTTCTGTATATACTGAGATGATCATATGGTTTTTCTTCTTAGTCTCTTGACATCATAAATTACACTGATTAGGCCAAGCATAGTGATTCACACCTGTAATTCCAGCACTTTGGGAGGCTGAGGTGGGGAGATCACCTGAGGTCAGGAGTTTGAGACAAGCCTAGACAACATGGCAAAACCCTGTCTCTACTAAAAATACAAAAAAAAAAAAAGAGCCAGACCTGGTGGCAGGTGCCTGTAATCCCAGCTACTTGGGAGGCTGAGGTAGGAGAATCGCTTGAACCTGGGAAGTGGAGGCTGCAGTGAACCGTGATCACACCATTGTACTCCAGCCTGGGTGACAAGAGTGAAACTCCATCTCAAAAATAATAATAATTGCACTGATTGACTTTCTAATGTTGAACTTAAGCAGCCTTTTGTTTCTGGTATCAACTCAATTTTTTCACGCTATCTTATCATTTTTTATATATCTTTGTATTTGATTTGCTAATATTTTAAAGCATTTTAAATAAACATTTATGATGAAATGGTTTATAGTTTTCATTTTTGGTGACATTTTGGTATACTTTGGAATTTTAGTAATAGGGCTTCAAAAATGCGGTGAAAAATGTTTTCTGCTCTTCCATTTTCTGCAAAAGTTTGTGAATAACTTCTATTTCTTCTTTAAGTGTTGGAAAGAATACACCAGTAGGATGGCTACATCCGGAATCTGTTTTCTTTTGTTATAATAATTATTGTTGGAAGGATTTTCATTACAAATTCGTTTTAAAATAAATGCAGAAATTTCGAGGTTTGCCTCAATTTCCTTGCAATTGAATAGTTGCAGCTGAGAATAATATGGCAGACAAAGTCAAAAATATTTACAATGAGCTTTTCAAGATTGTGTCATTCAAGCAATTAATTCATTTCATCTAAATTTTCAAATTTATAAGCAAAAATTGCAATATTTCTTCTTATTCTTGTTGTGTTTGGGTTTGTAGTTATGTTCCCTGTTTCATTTGTGTATTTTTATTTTGTATCTTCTTTCCTATTTTTATTGGTCAGTCTACTAAAGGTTTGTCAATTATTTTATTTCTTTTTCTTTCTTTTTTGAGGTGGAGTCTCACTGCGTTGCCCAGGCTGGAGTGCAGTGTGCCATCTCAGCTCACTGAAAACCCTGATTCCTGGATTCACGCCATTCTGCTGCCTCAACCTCCCAAGTAGCTGGGACTACAAGTGCCCACCACCACATCCGGCTAATTTTTTTTTTTTTTTTAATATATTTTAGTAGAGACAGGGTTTCACCATGTTAGCCAGAATTGTCTTGATCTCCTGAACTCGTGATCTGCTGCCTTGGTCTCCCAAAGTGCTGGGATTACAGGCGTGAGCCACCGTGCCTGGTACAATATTTTTATTTCTTTAAAGAAATAGCAGCCGGGCGCGGTGGCTCAAGCCCGTAATCCCAGCACTTTGGGAGGCCCAGACGGGCGGATCACGAGGTCAGGAGATCGAGACCATCCTGGCTAACACGTTGAAACCCCGTCTCTACTAAAAATACAAAAAACTAGCCGGGCGAGGTGGCGGGCGCCTGTAGTCCCAGCTACTCGGGAGGCTGAGGCAGGAGAATGGCGTAAACCCGGGAGGCGGAGCTTGCCGTGAGCTGAGATCCGGCCACTGCACTCCAGCCTGGGAGACAGAGCCAGACACCATCTCAAAAAAAAAAAAAAAAAAAAATAGCTTTTGGTTATTTTGATATTGTTTTCTCATCCTCAATGTTATTAATGTTATTCCATTATTGATATTATACCTTCCTTCTGTTTTTAGTTTTAATTTGCTCATTTTCATGTGGAATTTTAGGCAAAAGACAGTTAATATAATTTATACATATGTGTATTCCTATGTTGTTGGGTAGAACATTTTATAAATACCTACCTGGTTAGTTTTGCTGAGGGTAGTCCAACTCTTCTCAACACTTATTTTCTTATTTTCTGTCTACTTATTTTATTTATTGCTGAGAAAGAAATATTCAAGTCTCCAATTATGACTGTAAGTTCATCTATTTACTCTTTTAGTTCTATCAGCTTTTGCTTCATGTATTTTGAAAATCTGTTTTTAGGTGCATACATATTTAGTATGTTATGCCTATTTGGTACATAGACATTAAATTATTATGATCTCTTTATCTTCAAAAATATATTCGTTGTTTACAATCTACATTGTTTGATATTAGTATAGCCATTCCTACATCTGATTACTTTTTTTTTTGTCCTGTAAAGTTAATTCTTGCATGTTTATTTATTTGTTTATTTATTTATTATTTTACTTTAAGTTCTAGGGTACATGTGTACAACGTGCAGGTTTGTTACAAATGTATACATGTGCTGCACCCATTAACTCATCATTTACATTAGGTATATCTCCTAATGCAATCCATCCCCACCCTCGACCCCACGACAGGCCCCAGTGTGTGATATTCCTCTTCCTGTGTCCGGGTGTTCTCATTGTTCAATTCCCACCTATGAGTGAGAACATATGGTGTTTGGTTTTTTGTCCTTGCTATACTTTGCTGAGAATGATGGTTTCCAGCTTCATCCATGTCCCTGCAAAGGACATGAACTCATCCTTTTTTATGGCTGCATAGTATTCCATGGTGTATA
>NW_012115444.1:907037-989408 GCF_000951035.1 Colobus angolensis palliatus
TGGTCTAAAATTCTCTTTTTTTGTTGTGTCTCTGCCAGGCTTTGGTATCAGGATGATGTTGGCCTCATAAAATGAGTTAGGGAGGATTCCCTCTTTTTCTGTTGATTGGAATAGTTTCAGAAGGAATGGTATCAGCTCCTACTTGTACCACTGGTAGAATTTGACTGTGAATCCGTCTGGTCTCGGACTTTTTTGGTTGGTAAGCTATTAATTATTGCCTCAATTTCAGAGCCTGTTGTTGGTCTATTCAGGGATTCAACTTCTTCCTGGATTAGTCTTGGGAGGGTGTATGTGTCCAGGAATTTATCCCTTTCTTCTATATTTTCTACTTTATTTGCATAGAGGTGTTTATAGTATTCTCTGATGGTAGTTTGCATTTCTGTGGGGTCAGTGGTGATATCCACTTTATCATTTTTTATTGTGTCTATTTGATTCTTCTCTCTTTTCTTGTTTATTAGTCTTGCTAGTGGTCTATCCATTTTGTTGATCTTTTCAAAAAACCGGCTCCTGGATTCATTGATTTTTTGAAGGATTTTTTTGTGTGTATGTCTCTATCTCCTTCCATTCTGCTCTGATCTTAGTTATTTCTTGCCTTCTGCTAGTTTTTGAATGTGTTTGCTTCTGCTTCTCTAGTTCTTTTAATTGTGATGTAAAGGTGTCAATTTTAGATCTTTGCTGCTGTCTCTTGTGGGCATTTCGTGCTATAAATTTCCCTCTACACACTGCTTTAAGTATGTCTGAGATTCTGGTACATTGTGTCTTTGTTCTCATTGGTTTCAAAGAACATCTTTATTTCTGCCTTCATTTCTTTATTTACTCAGTAGTCATTCAGGAGCAGATTGTTCAGTTTCCATGTAGTTGAGTGGTTTTGAGTGAGTTTCTTAATCCTGAGTTCTAGTTTGATTGTACTGTGGTCTGAGAGACAATTTGTTATAATTTCTGTTCTTTTACATTTGCTGAGGAGTGCTTTACTTCCAACTATGTGGTCAATTTTAGAATAAGTGTGATGTGGTGCTGAGAAGAATGTATATTCTGTTGAACTGGGGTGGAGCATTCTCTAGATGTCCATTAGGTCCACTTGGTACAGAGCTGAGTTCAATTCTTGGATATCCTTGTGAACTTTCTTTTTTGGTGATCTTTCTAATGTTGAGAGTGGGGTGTTAAATTCTCCTATTATTATTGTGTGGGCGTCTACATCTCTTTGTAGGTCCCTAAGGACTTGCTTTATGAATCTGGGTACTCCTATATTGGCTGCGTATATATTTAGGATAGTTCTTCTTGTTGAATTGATCCCTTTACCATTATGTAATGGCCTTCTTAGTCTCTTTTCATGCTTGTTGGTTTAAAGTCTGTTTTATCAGAGACTAGGATTGCAAACCCTGCCTTTTCTTTCCATTTGCTTGGTAGATCTTCCTCCTTCCCTTTATTTTGAGCCCATGTGTGTCTCTGCTAATGAGATGGGTCTCCTGAATACAGCACACTGATGGGTCTTGACTCTTTATCCAATTTGCCAGTCTGTGTCTTTTAATTGGAGCATTTAGCCCATTTACATTTAAGATTAATTTTGTTATGTGTGAATCTGATCCTGACATTATGATGTTAGCTGGTTATTTTACCCGTTAGTTAATGCAGTTTCTTTCTAGCATTGATGGTCTTTACAATTTGGCATGTTTTTGCAGTGGATGGTACCAGCTGTTCCTTTCCATGTTTAGTGCTTCCTTCAGGATCTCTTGTAGGCCAGGCCTGGTGGTGACAAAATCTCTCAACATTTGCTTGTCTGTAAAGGATTTTATTTCTCCTTCACGTATGAAGCTTATATTGGCTGGATATGAATTTCTGGGTTGAAAATTCTTTTCTTTAAGAATGTTGAGTATTGGCCCCACTCTCTTGTGGCTTCTAGAGTTTCTGCCGAGAGATCTGCTGTTAGTCTGACTGGCTTCCCTTTGTGGGTAACCCGACCTTTCTCTCTGCCTCCCTTAACATTTTTTCCTTCATTTCAACTTTGGTGAATCTGATAATTTTGTGTCTTTGAGTTGCTCTTCTAAAGGAGTATCTTTGTGGCATTCTCTGTATTTCCTGCATTTGAATGTTGGCCTGCCTTGCTAGGTTGGGGAAGTTCTCGTGGATAATATCCTGCAGAATGTTTTCCAGCTTGGTTCCATTCTCCCTGTCACCTTCAGGTACACCAATCAGACATAGATTTGGTCTTTTCACATAGTCCCATATTTCTTGGAAGCTTTGTTCATTGTTCATTTCTTTGTACTCTTTTTTCTCTAAACTTCTCTTCTCAATTCATTTCCTTCATTGCATCTTCAATCACTGATACCTTTTCTTCCCGTTGTTTGAATCAGTTACTGAAGCTTGTGCATCCGTTATGTAGTTTTCATTCCATGGTTTTCATTTCCATCAGGTAATTTAAGGACTTCTGTACACTGTTTGTTCTAGTTAGCCATTCCTCTAATCTTTTTTCAAGGTTTTCAGCTTCTTTGCGATGGCTTCAAACTTCCTCCTTTAGCTTGGAGAAGTTTAATCATCTGAAGCCTTCTTCTCTCAACTCGTCAAAGTCATTCTCCATCCCTCTTTGTTCTGTTGCTGGTGAGGAGCTGCGTTCCTTTGTAGGGAGAGAGGCGATCTGATTTTTAGAATTTCCAGCTTTTCTTCTCTGTTTTTTCCCCATCTTTGTGGTTTTATCTACCTTTGGTCTTTGATGATGGCGACATACAGGTGGGGTTTTTGTGTGGATATCCTTTCTGTTTGTTAGTTTTCCTTCTAACAGTCAGGACCCTCAGATGCAGGTCTGTTGGAGTTTGCTGGAGGTCCACTCCAGATCCTGTTTGCCTGGGTGTCAGCAGCAGAGGCTGCAGAAGAGTGAATATTGCTGAGCAGAAAATGTTGTTGCCTGATCATTCCTCTGGAAGCTTCATCTCAGAGGGGTACCTGGCCATGTGAGGTGTCAGTCTGCCCCTGCAGGTGGGTGCCTACCCACCCATGGGGAAATGGTTGTAAGAAAAAAGAGAAAAAATGGAAAACTCACTCCCATGTAGGTTGCTTCTTCACATTTTGACTCTTACCAACCCAAATGAGTGTCTGAGACAGCAATTTTAATCAAGGGAAGTTTATAATGCCAGAGCTTGAGGATGTGATGCCAGGATGACAGTAGGCTGTTATCTGAATTCCAAAGTTTATTACGTGAAGTACAGTATTTACACTTTTGTTTAAAACAGAGATATATGTTTAGTACAGAGGGTGAGCAGTGAAGCAACAGGTACATTCTTATTATTGTGATTGATGTTTAGTGATGTCGTACATAGGGAAGAGCAAATATGTGACTGAGTGGTAGAAGAAAAAGGTTAATAATTGTGTAGGTATCTTAGCATCTGGTGGAAGAGTAATTGATTTCATCTTTACTTTATTCCACATCTGATAAGTGTACAACCAGTACCTAGCGGTGAAATATTTAACTAACTCTGATTACGCAGGTAAGGGGCCAGCTTTAGTTTCTAGGCCTTGGTTTTATTACTCAGATGTCCAAACTATCTATGGGAGGTTATAACACTTATCTCTAATGAACATAGCTGTCTTTGCACGTATACACATTCGTGGATCAGGACAGAAATTTGGAATAGGCCTGAATTGATCAGTTTTCCTTTTGTTTATTTTCACACTCTCCTCCAAAATTCATCGGTTTTTGTTTACTTTTTAGAGCCCTCAGATGTTTGTTTATATATATATATATATATATTTTTTTTTTTTTTTTTCCCCAGAGTTTTCCATTATCATTATCAGGAAAGATGGGCTGAGATGTGTTTATTCCATCTTGTCTGAAACCAAGACATCAGATGGAGGAAACTTCTGATATCTACAGAGCAGCTGTTTTTAATGATTTAATAGCACAGCCTGGAGAGAAGAGTATGAAATAATAATAACAATAATAATGATAACTAGCATACTGAGAACTTACTATGTACCAGACACATTTTATTTTCATCATAATCTATTTCTAATATTTATACTGTGATTTTAATTCACAGCAGAAGAGCCTGAGACTTAGAGAGAACTAATGTACTGAAGTATACACTAGGAGGTAAAGGTCGAGATGTGACTGAAATACAGGCCTATCACATTTAGAACCTGTTTAGCCTTCACACTGTCTAGTCACTTTCTTCTTCCACCCCTCAAACTATTCTGAGTTAGCATAAGAAAGAAGCTGTGGATTCAATATAGATGTAAATTGAAGCCTGTATTTTAATTTTGGCATATATTGAGCAAATTGTTCAGTTTTCTGAGTTCTATGCATCTATCTATAAAGTAGAGAGAAATCTTATTGGGGTTTTATGAGAAACAGAGAATATATATGTAAAGCATCTGTCTCAATTCAAGGAAAATAATCTTTATGTAATAAGTTCTACATATTGTTATTTTTATACAGGAAATGTGAATATAAATTATAGTACATAGAGATGGCTCAGATATAACTACTGTTGCTGATGGTATCTGAGTTATTTATTTATTTATTTATTTTTGAGGCGGATCTCACTCTGTCACCCAGGCTGGAGTGCAGTGGTGCATCTCGACTCATTGCAAACTCTGCCTATCGGGTTCAAGTGATTCTCCTGCGTCAGCCTCCCAAGTAGCTGGGACTACAGGCATGCACTACCATGCCCAGCTAATTTTTATATCTTTAGTGGAGACGGGATTTCACTATATTGGCCAGGATGATCTCGATCTCCTGATCTAGTGATTTGCCCATCTCAGCCTCCCAAAGTGCTGGGATTACAGGCGTGGGCCACTGCACCTGCCTGGTATCTGAGTTAAATTTAAACATTTTTCGTATAGTCAGTATTTAGTCTAAGAAGAGGCAAAAATATGCCTTTGAATTATAGTTATTATCCTAAATGTGGTATGTAATTTTGATGTTAATATATAACTATTGAAGAGGTTGTATCATCATTGCACTAATATTGGTGCAAAGTTGATTTAGAAATAGTGTTTTGGAAACTGAAAAGGAAATAAAATAAAAATAAGAACTGTGATTTTGGCTACACTAATAAATAACATAATATTATATAACCATTTACAACTTACTGATATTCCTAACTATTGATGAAAAGAGTCAAATTCTGTGAAATAGCTTGGGAGACTTATTCTGAACCAACTATGAGTGACCATGGCCTGTGACACAGCCCTCAGAAGGTCCCGAGAACATGTGCCCAAGGAGGTCAGGGTACAGCTTGGCTTTATATATTTTTAGGGAGGCATGAGATATCAATCAAATACATTTAAGAAATTCATTGGTTTTGTTCAGAAAGGCGGGACAACTCAAAGCCAGGGCAGGGGGTTTCCCAGCTATAGGTAAATTTAAATATTTTCTAGTTGACCATTTGTTGTAGGAAGTCATCCCGAACAGAGGGACTGGCTGGAGTCGTGTCAAAAGAACATAAATTGTGAAGATTTCATGGACATTTATCAGTTCCCAAAATTAATACTTTTATAATGTCTTATACCTATCTTCACTGCAATCTCTGAACATAAATTGTGAAGATTTCATGGACATTTATCACTTCCCTAATAATACTCATAATTTCTTTTGTCTATCTAAATTTACTTCAATATCTTGATCCCCTTACATCACCTCAGGACCACTATTGTATGAATTGATTGTAAGACGTGTATTTGGAGGAGGTTCCAAGTTGGCTGAATAGGAACAGCTCCAGTCTGCAGCTCCCAGTGTGAGCAAAGCAGAAGACGGATGATTTTTGCATTTCCAACTGAGGTACCGGGTTCATCTCACTGGGGCTTGTCAGACAGTGGTTGCAGCCCACAGAGCAGGGCTCCGCATCCCCTCACCAGGGAATCACATGGGGTTGGAGAATTCCCTTTCCTAGCAAAGGGAAGCCATGACAGACAGCACCTGGAAAATTGGGATACTCTCACCCTAACACTGCGCTTTTCCAACGGACTCAGCAAATAGCACGCCAGGAGATTGTATCCCACGCCTGGCTGGGAGGGTCCCACGCCCAGGGAGCCTCGCTCATGGCTGACACAGCAGTCTGAGATCGAATTGCAAGGCTGCTCCCCTTTTAAAATCCCTGATAAAAACAGGTTTTGCAACTCAGGGGACATCACGGACTTACCAATATGTGATGTTACCCTAGAGTCCCAGCTGTAAAATTCCTCTCTTTGTGCTCTTTCTCTTTATTTCTCAGACCGGCCGATACTTAGGGAAAATAGAAACAACCTATGTTAAAATATTGGGGGCTGGTTCCCCCGATAACCATTGGTTGAGTTTATCTGAAGACCTGGGATCAATAGAAAAGAAACGTTTAGGTTAAGATAAAGGATTGTGGAAACTAAGTTTTACTGAACGGAGGAAACTCAGATAGCAGAGCAGGTTGTAAAATGTTTCCTATGGGTCTTAAAAGAGTGCCTGGCTCTTAGTCAATTATCTCCTGGATCTAGAAAGGAAGGAAGGAAAACAAATAGGAAAGGGGATTTTCTACAGAATGTGGATTTTTCCCACAAGTGACTTTGCAGGGCAATTTCAAGATACGGAAGAGAAACATGGTTTGGAGTAAAACATTTTGAATTTCTTCCTCATTATGCCAGAGTCAGATTGGAATGTAAACCATGATATACAGGGTTAACTAAAATTCATCTGATGAGAATTTATGATTTGTTGGGCATCACTCCCCAGACCCCTTAGATAGAAATTTGTATGAGATAAAAAGAAAATCAGAGTTTAGTCCTCATAACTACTTCTCTTATTAGGAATTTCCTATGTTTGCTGTGAGTAATAATACCTACTCAGAAATCTACAGAGTTTTAAAGTTTTATTAAAGAGAGTGACCAAGCTAAAAAAGATTCCTGTCACTAGAAGCTGAGTCACTAGTTAAACATAATGAGGCAAATTTCTGAAGTGGGATTACATTTTTATTATAGTCAGCTACACTTAGAGTAAATAAGAAGCTGGGTGTGGAGGTGGGAAATGAGTATAAATGTCTTTGTATTAAGCAGGTAGAATTACATTATCATTACTTAAGAATTGAATTAAAAATACAACGAGATCACTGACAGCATCTGATAGATTTACAAAACTTATAACCAGGGAAAAAAATAATGAAAGCAAAAAGGAAGGAAGTATTCTAGCTAAATTCAAAATTAGAGATAAGGCTTTAGGCAGAACTGAGCTGAGCTTCAGCTGCAGGTGAATTCTACGCTGACCTTTACAAAGATCTGGAAAGGTCAAGTGATCTGGAAACCAGATCATTCTCCCGTGGCAGAAACTTCTTGAGACTTGCCTAGACTTGCCCTTAGCCATTTTAAATAATAATGCCTACATTGACAAAGAAATATTTTGATTGGCAAAACTACTATACTCAAATGAGTATTGTTATCTTTTCAAAGGTTTATTTGCAACCCTGTACAATCTAGATTTTTCCTCAAAAGGACTTTTTTAAGAGACATCTTTTTGTACTGAAATGTAATCACAGAAAAGTCAGAAAATGACCCAGCTTGACTAATTTAGAAAAGACGAATAATGCCTAGGGATTTGCTGATATGAGAGAAAACTATGTATTAACCTGAATCAGAATAGGAATTGATTTACTTATTTAATTTTTCCAACTTATTTATTGAGTGCACAGAAAATGACAGAAGTGAGGCTAAGCACTGGGAAAATAATGATGAGCAAGGAAGGCCTAGACCCAGCTCTGATAAAGAATGCAGTCAAATGAAGCGGACGGGGAAATAATTATGCCTTAGTCCATTTTCTGTTGCTATAACAGAATACCTGAGACCAGGTAATTTATAAGAAACAGAGATTTATTTCCTCCAGTTCTAAATCTGAGAAGTCCAAGACTCAGGGGCCACATCTTTCTTTGTCATCCCATGATGGAAGGTGGAAGGGCAAGAAAGCCTACACGTGAGGGGGCTGGCAAGGTTGCCAAACTGGAGTCTGTAACAAACCCATCCTTGAGATAAGTAATTCGCTTCTTCAATAATGACATTAATCCATTCATGAGTGCAGAGCCCTTTGGAGGACACATTCAAACTACACCAGTATATAAAGAAATACAATAGTTTAACTTTCTAAGAAAAAGGTATAATGTTTTATGAGAGTGTTGATAGTGAAGCTACTTAGTCTGAGAGGTGAGACAAAACTTTTCTAAGTGATGATTGGGTTAAGATTGAACAAAAAGGAGTACTTAATTATGTGAAAAGGGCCAGTATGGACAAAGAAAACATCATTGCAGATTTACTGGTGTGGATTCTATCAGGAAACAGATGACACATTCAAAATATTTCAATGGAAAGTAATTTAAGGTAAGAACTATTTCTGAAGTGTGGGTAGGGTTAAAGGAATAAAAAAGTAAATAATGATGCACACAGGAAGGCAACAGTATGATACCCCTAAGATTGCAGCCAAGTCACAATTTTACCTTGACCTTCTTAGAGTTTTTTATTCTGGGCTTAAAAATTAAATAGACATAAGACAAACTAGTAGAAAAGCGTATGTATTAGTCTGTTCTCGTGCTGCTATAAGGACATACTTGAAACTGGGTAATTTGTAAAGGAAAGAGGTTTAATTGGCTCACAGTTTAACAGGGCTGGAGAGGCCTCAGGAAACTTACAGTCTGGCTGAGGGGGAAGCAAACACGTCCTTCTTCACATGGTGGCAGTAAAAAGCAGACATAGCAAAGGGGTTGGGGGAGCCCCTTATAAAACCGTCAGATCTCATGAGAACTCACTGTCAGGAGAAGAACATGGAGGTAACTGCCCCATGATTCAGTTACCTCCCACCAGGTCTCTCCCACGACCCGTGGGGATAATGGGAACTACAGTTTAAGATGAGATTTGGGTGGGGACACAGTCAAACCATATCAAACATGTAAGACATACTAATAGAAAAGCATACAAATATAGCTAATATAAGTTTTTTGGGACATGTGAACCTTCATAAGGAAATGAAGACATGGGAAATTGCAAAACCTAACTGTTTATATTTGATTTAATAAAAAGAGGAAATTGTGGAAAAGTTACTAAAGTGTCTGGAGAGGCAGAAGGCAAATAAGATTTTAACCAGGTCTTTCTGTCTCAACTTCCTGTCCTTGATGGTAAGAATGTAACTTTTCTTCTGGTGTAGGGAGTACATCTTCCATATGGATTTTTATATCCTCCCTTCAAAAAGAAGGAGGAAGGGTTCAGTTTGCCCTTCTTGAATCTGCCTTTTTTTTTTGATTTTTAGTAGAGACGGGGTTTCACCATGTTAACCAGGATGGTCTCCATCCCCTGACCTTGTGATCCACTCGCCTAAACCTCCTGAAGTGCTGGGATTATAGGCATAAGCCACCACGCCTGGCCGAATCTGTCTTTTTTTTTTTTTTTTTTTAAGAAGCTATGGTTCAAACTAATCCTTATGCCAAAGTGGTATATTTTGGGGTAGCATATTCTACTATATTTTATTAATATTTTCAGCCCAGAGGAGGCAGGGTGATGATATCTCCCCAAACCAGTGACTAAAGCCATGGAAGTGCCACCATATGGAAGCTATAATGGAAAACAGTCAGTCAAAACTGTGGCATCTTAGAGAAGAAGGTGTGAAGCCTCTCCTTGCATTTCTGCAATCTCTTGCTGGTAATTGGGAGTGAAGGCAAAGAAAGAATAACCAGAACATCAGTCAAGTAGAACAGTATATGCAGAGAGGACCAAGAATGAAAGAATAAATTTTGATTTTGATTTTGGGGATGCATAAAACATGTTAAATGCCAAACCTTTCTTGATGTGAAGAGTACTAATAAGAAGTTTAAAAGGAGAAATATGAAACATATGACTCAAAGAGAGAGAGAGAGAGTAATCACCAGGTATTTCTAGAGTCAACATGGGCATTGAAAAGACTATAGAAACACTATGGGAGAAAGGGCTATGTGAAAATTTGGGAAAGCCCAGATTTGAAGCTCAAATATTTGGGGATTTCTTTCCAATGTGTATTGGTTTTAATCAGCAGGTTTTTCATTGACTATATAGTGGTACAAGACTGAAAACAGGATTAAAATGTGGAAGAGCTGTGTTTGCTTTTGAGAATGTTCAAAAGAGTAAAATTGACTCAAGGAACTATTATGCATGCCTATTGAGGAAAGTAGAGAAATCTAGGAAAAGTTTTATTTAGGAGTGGTGAAAGAAGCAAATAGACCAAATCATAGAGGTTTATAGAAAATCATAGGAGGGTATGCAAGGGAAAAACTCCAAAATATAATAGAATCAGGTTTCTACCAAAAACCCCTAGATGCCCTGATTTTGTCATCCCAAAGCAGTAATTCATTCTCCAGTTAGAAGATTCACTGCACACAAGCATGTCTCATGTCTGTGCTTTATGGCTAGTAGCAATTTTATTGACCTCAGTGTCCAGAAATGCAGACCGGAAATAACACTGTCTGCAGGCACGGCACTGTCATATTTATGATATAAATGGCAAAATCTTGCTCATGATCCATTATTTGTGACTGCATCACTAGTCTTATCACTGACATTGAACAGAAGAAAAAAACAGTGATTGATGAGCAAGAAAGAATATTGAAGAAGCAAGATAAAATGTCATAAGTTCAGTTCAGAAACAACTGAAAAGCTGACAAAGAGTTTTAAATAAGAAATCTTTGTCATAATAAGAGTTTAGATTTTTTTATGTGGAATTTTTCTTAAAATTGAAGATATATGCAATACACTAAACAAAATTTAGTGTATATATATGTGTGTGTGTATACATATATAATCACATAATGACATGAAATTTTAGTTATGGACTGCCTATATAACAGTGGTTTCATGGTTGTAGCTGACAGAATAGCATAGCACAATTACTTTATTTTTAAAATAAATTTAGTGTAGCCTAAGTGTAAAGTGTTTATAGAGTCTACAACAGTGTACAGTAACATCCTAAGAATTCACATTCACTCACCAGTCCCTAACTCATCCAAAGCAACTTCAAGTCCTGCAATATCTATTCATGATAAGTGCCTTATATAGGTGTACCATTTTTAGTCTTTTATACCACATTTTTATTGTACCTTTTCTATGTTTAGGTACACAAATACTTACTATTGTGGTACAATTGCCTACAGTATTCATACAGCCACATGCTGTATAGGCTTGTAGCCAAGGAGAAATTGGCTATATCATATGGCCTGGGTGTGTTGTAAACTATACCACATAGGTATGTGTAATTACACTCTATGATGTTCTCACAAGATTGTGTAATAATCTGTTTCTTATAACATGTCCTCTTTGAGAGGCATGACTATACACAAACACATATATACACATATATATGTATATGAGCTAAATGTTATTTTTATAAGCACACAGTATCTTGCTAACTCTCATGAAGCTGGTCTCTAGCTGAAAATATTTTCAAGTTATAGGTAGAATAATAATATATGCATGTTCTGATCTTAAAAAGTTATACTAAGTTGAGATATTTGAAAAAAGTTCAATGACTCTGGGTATTACGGAACAGGAAATACACAGAGAAGGAATGAAATAGATAAATTAAATGTAGATAAAAATTTTTGCAGAAAAAATTAAGTACTTTTTTTATAAATTTGATGGGCTATGTATAGTGACAAATACACAATCTAACTCATAAAGTATAATAATTTCAAAAAGTCCTTTGGTTTAAATTTTAAAGGACTATATTAAAAGTTATAGAGAGAAAAACTGAATAGGATTTTAAAATTTTTAACTCCCTTCCTTGGTTTGTTGCCAGGAAATTTGAAAGCTTATGTTTGTTATATACATAAAACTACTAAGGTTTAATATAAAAAGGGTAAAACTTGCTCTACAATAATAACAATCACAGAATAAATTTCAAGATTTATTTCAAAATTTTCAGTTTCTTTTTAATTTATAACAAAGTTTAAATTTCCTTTTTTAAAAATGAAAAAAGAAACTGACTCATAATTCACATGGTACATATGAAATTCTTTGTAAATAAATAAGTAATCCAAGAACCAGGCTGATGATATACTCTGACATAGAAAATGCTAAAACAAAAGTATTATTGCATTGTGTTTTAAAAAGAAAGACAAAGCTCTTTGAAAGGCTCAAACTAAAACTAGCCCAAATTTAATTTGAGAATAGGCATAGGTAGAAAAGATTTTTCTTGGCCTGAGTTTTTTACAAACTGAGATCATGCTGTATATATCCAATGAGTTTTGTTGTTGTTGTGTGTTTTTAGGAAATTATGGAGACCAATTTGTTTAATGGCATGACATCTACTTACTGCTTTTACTGGTTTGAGGAATCAGTCCATCCAAACCACCTCAAATGCTTCATTTTCTTTGCACAACACTATCAGCATGAACAAGAGGATTA
Organism: Colobus angolensis palliatus; assembly: GCF_000951035.1. NCBI lineage: Eukaryota > Metazoa > Chordata > Mammalia > Primates > Cercopithecidae > Colobus > Colobus angolensis. The sequence goes on from NW_012115444.1 coordinate 919,404, forward strand.
TTGGTTGAATATCCTTCGGAAATACTCAGCCTCTTGGCAACTGCAAAGCATCCTCCTCCAGAAATTGCATTGTGCTCTTTAACATTCCAGCTGCAAAGTTGCAGAAATCATACATTCTGTAAGCCTCCGTTAGCCAGGTGTCTTCCCAACTACTCCTTATAAAGGAGTCTTGCCAACATAATAATAAAGTCTCATGATGCTGCAGCACTGCTTGTCTTTATCCTGTGGCTCCAGGCCTGCGGAGAAATGAGCTTTCTCAGGCTTAATTAGGCCAACATTTGGCAAGAAACACCTCAATATATAAAAACCTCTTCTCTAGAAATAGGCAATCAAATTCTCTCTCCATACACTTTCTGGAACAATCCATCAGAATAAACTTCCAGTGAGGCTTATTATCTTTTAAGCTTCAAATTTATCCAGAGTTTGCAAAAATCACCGTGAGAATTTGAAAAAAAAAATCGATTTCTTCTATTTCAGAATGAAAAATGTGTTCTTTTGCTTTGGTGAATGAGGTAGTAATATCACAAATAGGTTTATCATAGAGTTGGCAAGGATTATAACACAGTAGGTGGTTATGGTTCTAGTCTGGCACTTTCTCCAGCAGCCCTTCTTCATCTTTTCTATTTGGTGAATAAATCGAAAAATAAAACCTTATGCTATTGAATTAGTTAGAGTCTTCCAGAGAAATAGAACCAGTAAGTTCAAAATCTGCTGCAGTATGGACTGGCAGGCAGAGACAAAAGACAATTGATGGTGCAGGTGAAGTTCGAATGCAGTCTGCTGGAGAATTCCCTCTGTCTTAGGGAGTTCAGTCTTCTAATTCTATTCCAGGCTTCAACTGATTGGATAAGACCCATCCATGTTATGAAGGACAATTTGATTGACCCAGATTTCACTGATTTAAGTGTTGATCTCATCCAAAAATATCCTCAAATTGGCACATAAAATTAACCATCACAAGCCCAGCCCTTGTCAACTTTGCACTCATATATTTCTTTAAACCATGTTTCCTTTCCCAATAAATACAATAACAAGGCTATACTTCCACCTGACATGATATAACTATGCTGTGCACAGCTGGAAACTCACTAAGTCTTTCCCCAGAACAAGATGCAACATCTTTGGCTGATGTCTACTATTCTCTTTGGTATCATGTAACTTAAATACTATAGTGCAAAGTTAACAACACTTAAATACTATTAAGTCAATCTATCTTAAGTTATGTGATAAAGTGATGAGAGAGGGAAGAAAATAGAGATACACGATATACCTAAGTATGTATATACAGTTGACCCTTGAGCAACATGAGTTTGAAGTGCGCTGGTCCACCTATATTTGGATTTTTTTCCCGCTCCTGCCATCCAAGAAAGCAAGACCAACCTCTCCTGTTCTACCTCCTCAGCCTATTCAATGTGAAGATAATGAGTAAAAAGACTTTTATGATGATCCACTTCCACTTAAAGAATGGTAAATATATTTTCTCTTCCTTACAACTTTCTTAATAATATTTTCTTTTCTCTAGCTGATTCATTGTAAGAATGCCATATGTAATACATGTAACATTCAAAATCTGTGTTAACCCTCTGTTTATGTTATCCATAAAGCTTCTGGCAAACAGTCACTACTAGTGGTTAAGTTTTGGGGCATCAAAAGTCATATGGAATATTTTACTGCTTGAGGGTTGGTGCCTCAACCCCCATACTGTTCAAGAGTCAACTGTATGGCTGGGCATGGTGGCACACGCCTGTAATGCCAGCACTTTGGGAGGCCGAGGGGGGCAGATCATGAGGTCAGGAGATTGAGACCATCCTGGCTAACACAGTGAAACCCCATCTCTACTAAAAATACAGAAAAATTAGCCAGGCATGGTGGTGGGCACCTGTAGTCCCAGTTACTAGGGAGGTTGAGGCAGGAGAATGGCCTGAATCTGGGAGACGGAGCTTGCAGTGAGCTGAGATCGCACCACTGCACTCCAGCCTGAGCGACAGAGTGAGACTCCATCTCAAAAAATAAAATAAAATAAAATAGAAAATAAAGAGTCAACTCTATATAAACACACACACACACACACACAACCATATTTATAACAAAATAAAGAGAAAATATTCCTGACAATTATGACAACCACAGGCCTCATCTGTGTAAATGGTCACAGGGTAATAGCTGGTATTCACAACTACCATCTATCACTATTCATTCTATGTTTTCTTTGCTTTCACCAAGCACTTCAGCTGGTTATAGTTCTTTACCAAGTGAAGTGACTCAAACCAATCCTGAAGAGTCTGGGCATTAGTACTCCTATCTAATTGGTTGTCGTAGTTTTCCATTGACTTTATTCACAACGTATAGTAATTCTAAGAGACTCCCTAGGGTATCTCCTGTATTCCACACATACTTTTTCTTATCTCCATTGTGAAATGGAAGTCCCATTTTTCTTTGTTAGTCAGGATCAGTTAACCCAGCCAGCCCAGTAACTCCTTCTTTCTCTGTTGATTCAGAGGCATGAATAGTCCAAAATGGACTTGATAGCAATCTTAACTTTTAATTCAATAAGATAATTGTTAGATTTTATGATGGAAGCATTCCTCCCTTTGGAACTGAGAGTTTTAGGCCAGCAGAATATAAGGCCATGAAGACAAGAAGCAAACATTTTGCTAGAGTCACTAGGAGTAATAGAGATTCATGACACTCCCATTTCACCCCTCATTTCCCAGACCTCTGAGTCCTGGCTATGGGAAAAACAGTATCATATATTGGACATTTTTTCAGAGCATATGTAGCCTACTGGATAACTTTGCAACAAGTCTGAAATGTATTGCCTCCTAATTGGCAATGTAATTGAGTCTTTAAAAGGCCATTCCATAGATCTATCAATCCAGCTGTTTCAGCATAGCAGGGAATATGGTAACATCAGTAAATTTCAGGAGCATGGCCCTATTGCCTCACTTCATTTGCTGTAAAATGAGTTCCTTAATCAGAAACAATCCTATGTGAAATAACATGATGGTGGATAGATATTATGTATGTCCATGGATGGTAGAAGCTTTGTGTGTAGGGACGGAAAATGCATATCCAAAGTAAATGTCCATTGCAGTAAGAACCAAACACTGCCCCTTCCATAACAGAAGTAATCAAATGTAGTTAAGTGTGCCACCAGGTAGCTAGTTAATCACCCTGGGGAATGATGTCATTTTGTAGACTCAGTGTTGGTCTCTGCTGCTGGCAGATTGGGCACTCAGCAGTGACTGTAGCCAGGTCACCTTGGTGAGCGGAAGTTTGTGCTACTAATCTTATACACAACTTTCCTCCCTGTCACCCTGGCCAATCTGCTCATCCCACTGGGCAACGACAGAGGTGACTGGAGAAAGGAGCAGACTGGTATTCACTGAACAGGTCATTGTACGCACTTGATTATTAAAGTCTCCCTCTACTGATTGAAGTTACCTTTTGGTGAGTACTCACATGGGTCACAAATATTTTCATGGTTTTTGGCCCATTCAGAGAGGTCTATCCATTTCTACCCTAGCCTGTTTTGTCATTAATTTTCCAACCGTGTTACTCTCTTAAGTCCCTGACCATCCAGCCAAACCACTGGCCATAGCTTATGAATCAGTATATAGTCACCTATAGGAGCACCCCAACCAGTCACTTCAGCATCCCTAACTGCCACCGTCAATGAACACACCATTGAACCTGCTGAATCACATGGCTCACTTGCACATATGGCAGCTTAAATGGCAGCCTGGAGCTACTGCAGACTTTTCTTTTATTCTGGGTCCCATTCAAAATCAGCAACTTTTTGGATCACTCATCCTTTTTTTCTCCCACTTTATCCAGTAACATTGGAAGTATAACAACAACAAAAACGTAGGCACATTTCAATTTTAAAGAATTTATTTCAGCATTCAACAATTTATGAATTGGGAAAAACAAGACTGAAAGTTGTTTACCATGCCAATGAGAGGAATAAGAGAGTAAATTTTTATGTTTGCAAAATCAAGACAAATATATTTGATTGGTCGAAGTGGAAAGTACTCAGAGGTCAGTTGGTGATTTCTCATTAGTTACACTTAAGTTTTGTTTTATTGTTTATATTTGTTTTGCTTATGTAGGAATATAAAATTCTGGGCCATCTCAGCCTAATGGCCTCAGTATTCTAGGATCTCTCCAGTACCACTCAGATCCTTGCTTCTTAAAAGTGTTTGGTTACGATTATCCATTGTTGATATTTTGTGGATCTATATCGCCAGATCATACCATGAACTATTTTTACCACTGAAAATAGTCGTTAGTGACTTTAAACCTAATCAGATTAAATATCCAATTCTGGAAACCACAAAACCAATTCAGAAAATTTGCCCTTAAGAATTTGTTCCTCTAGAATCACTCTCAGTACCAAAATCTGTATTAGTCAGGGTTCTCCAGAGAAACAAAACCAATAGTGTGTGTTGACTCTGTGTGTGTGTGTATATATATGTATGAGTGTGTGTGTGTGTGTGTGTGTGTGTGTATGTATATATATATGGAGATACAAACATTTGGCTCATGTGATTATGGAGGCTGACAAGTCCAAAATCTGCAGTGTGGGACAGCAGACAGAGCCCCCACAAAAGCCAGTGGTAGATAAAGTCCAAAGGCAGTCTGCTGGAGAATTTCCTCTTACTCGAGGAGGTAGGTTTTTCTTCTACTCAGGCCTTAAACCAATTAGATGAGGTCCATCCACATTTTGGAAGGCAATCTGCTTTACTGAAAGTTTATTTATTCAAGTGCTAATCTCATCTAAAGACTTTGTGTACGTTGACATATTAAAAATAATCATCACAGGCTGGGTGCGGTGGCTCATACCTGCAATCCCAGCACTTTGGGAGGCCGAGGTGGGCGGATCACGAGGTCAGAGATCGAGACCATCCTGGCTAACACGGTGAAACCTCTCTACTAAAAATACAAAAAATTAGCCGGGTGTGATGGCGGGCGCCTGTAGTCCCAGCTACTGGGGAGGCTGAGGCAGGAGAATGGTGTGAACCCAGGAGGCAGAGCTTGCAGTGAGCCGAGATCAGGCCACTGCACTCCAGCCTGGGCGACAGAGCCAGATTCTGTCTCAAAAAAAAAAAAAAAAAAAAAATCATCACAACTTTTAAGTTCTGAAAGTTATAGAAAGCATCTCATAACCTAATGAGTATGCTAATTTCTATTGGATTATCAAATCTGGTTCTTTCCTCTTCTAAGATTATATTTCTGGCTGGTAGAATTGTCTTTTTATACTTTTCAATTTAAAATATTTTTAGGAACATACTTAATAGTAAAATGTACATGACATCACCATTTTGCAATAGTTGTAAGTGCATGTGTATTTCTGTGTGTGTATACTTAAGATCAATATAGTGAACTGATGGACATGTACCCTAGTTCATTCCATGTTGCTATAAAGGAAAAACTGAGGCCAGATCATTTATAAAGAAAAGAGGTGTATTTAGCTCATGGTTCTGCAGGCTGTACAAGAAGCATGGCACCAGGATCTTCTGGTGAGGGTGTCTGATTACTTCTGCTTATGGTGGAAAGGGAAGAGGAGCCTGTAAGTGCAGATCATATGGTGAGAGAAAAAGCAAGAGAGAAGGGAGGGAGGTGCTACACTCTAACAACCAGCTGTCTCAGGAACTAACAGAGAGATAACTCACTCAATTACCCTGAGGATGGCACCAAGCCATTTACAAGGAATTTGCCCGCCAGTCCAAATACCTCCCATTAAGCCTCATCTCAACATGAAATTTGGAGAATCAAACAAACCAAACTATAGCAAGATGTGAATATGAATCCATTAATACTGACACGTGTTTGTGGAGAAAGGCTTCTGCTACTCTGCTTCTGCTCCTTCTACTTCTACTAGTTCTAATTGTCAGGCTCAATAGCATTTTCTTCTGCATCTTTCAAGGGCACAACTTTCTCAGTTTACTACTTAAAAATTGATATTGCTTGGCGTTCTGCTCAGATTGTACATGCCCAGGCTTTAATTATCCTTTCATGTATTTGGAAAAGTTTAAGTATCTACCATGTGCTGGCTACTGAGTATGAGTACGACATACAGTGCAATAAAAAAGAGATTATTTTTCTGCCTGATAGACCTTAGGCACTAAAAATGAATATAGGTATAATTTTTTAAAATCATACCAATAAATTTCCTTTCAATGAAGTAAAGGAATAGAATTTTTAAATAAAATATGTAAAATACTTATAGTTAGGCTGAAGAAATTAAGGAAGACTCAATAGATATTCTGTATAAGCTAAGATATAAATGTAGTGTAGAATTTACTTAGACAAAGGTTTAAAGGAGTACATGAGGATGTCTCAGCAGTAGAATAGCATGTGTAATACCATTGCAGCATTACGGCTTATTACAATTACATTTTCTTATTTATTATTATTATTATTATTATGTTGCTACTACTGCTACTTCTACCTCTACTAGTTCTATTATTACTACTACTAACTAAATGTTTGATTTCTAATCCACCTCTGAACATGTATGAATCTTGAGCTATAGACCAATATTTGCAACTTCCTATGTATTGAACATTTTCATATCGAAATAACATCTTAGGCAAGGGCAAGCCTAGCTCAACCCTCCACGGGGAATTTTTACAGGAGCCCACGGGAAGTGATATGAGGAACTGAGGAATTGTAGAGATGCTGTGCAGATGCAGGGGAGGCTTTTTATATGATCGCTGCCCAGTCAATCTCGTGGAAAGAGTAGTAAACATTCTGAAAGTATTTCAAATTCAATGTGCTTTTATTACTGCCTGGCAATATGGGGTAGTAAATGACTATGGATTTTGGAATCACAGTCCCTGGATACATTTAACCTTGGGTAAGTAATTTTATCTGTTTTTTTTCTTTTTCTAAAAGGAGTATTATAACATCTGCTTCATGGGAATGCTTTAAAAACCAAAGTAGATAATTGATAAATGCCACCTAGCACAGCACCTGGCACAAAATAGGCACATAAAAATCAATTATTTTTACTTTCCCCTTTTTTCACTGCTAGAAAAATGCATACTCATCTTTCAAAGAAAAGATCATATTTCATCTTATCTCTGGGGCCACTTCAACTGTATTCTCCATAGTACTTCATACAAGGCTCTTTTAATATTGCTGCTTCCATTTTTTTATTTTCTATTTTCCAGTCTGCCTCCCAATTACTCAGGAAGTTTCTCATGGGCAAGGCTTATACCAGGCACATCATGGTACTCCCATAACTAGTCCTATATTTGACATCTAATAAGTGCTCATTATTTGTTACACTGGACTAAACAGCTTTTACTCACACCTTATATTTGACCAAAATCTATAAGTCAACAGAGTAAAGCTGTGATATCCATGTTTTAACTTACTTTTCCAAAATGTAACTCATTTCAACAAATTCTAAACTACTCTCTTGCCCTGAAAAATATCTGTTTAAAATTATATCTATTACCACATTCTTTCTCTTAACAACTAATACTACAACTATGAAAGTCACTCTCCAGGATGGCCTCCAGTGATTTCTTGCTTCAAGTATTTAAGTCCTTGTGCATTTTCCTGACACACTGACTCTGGAATAGCTCTGTTACTCACACAGCAATACTTCAAGAACGTTCAATGAGTCAAAGTAACATTGGTGGCTAAGGCTTAAGAAATCTGCAGCTTTTCAAAATGTTCTGTGAGGAAGCAGCCATGTGGAGAGGCCCACATAAAGGAAAAGGGTACCTCAGCAGATCTAACAGCTGCTGGGCATCGCTAATGGCCAACTATTTGAGTGAAGCTGTTTGGGGGCCTCCTGGCCTTTCCAATGCCTTGAAGAATACCATTTTAAGCTGAAGATCCTCCCAGCCAATCAACACAATTGTGGGAGTAAAAAAATATTGCTTTAAGCCATCAAGTTTTGAGATAGTCTGTTATACAGTAATAAATAACTAGAACAGTGAACAATGCAATGATGGTAATGGTCTTCCATAGCAACCTGTCAGAATCAGAATGGCAGGGACCATAGCAGCCACACAATCTGATTACCCATCAGAGGTTTCCATATGCTTCTCTGCTTTTCTTTCAGGTGGCAATTTAGCCTCTGCTTAATGGCCAGGTATGCCAATAAACTAAACGTGTGTTAAAACAGTTGACTCAACTTTTGGATAACTCTACTCAAATATATTTCTTTTTTTTTTCTTTTTTCGTTTGGAAAATCTCTTTCCTATAATTACTACTCATTTAGTTCTATATCTATCCCTATAGTCAACTATGATAAACCACTCCACCCAGCCACATATTTCCTTCTTTTGTGACTCAGTTAGAGGTCTTTTACTCTTCTGATTTTTTTTTTTTTTTTTTTTTTTTGAGACGGAGTCTTGCTCTGTCACCCAGGCTGGAGTGCAGTGGTACGATCTCGGCTCACTGCAAGCTCTGCCTCCCGGTTCACACCATTCTCCTGCCTCAACTTCCCGAGTAGCTGGGACTACGGGCGCCCACCACCACGCCTGGCTAATTTTTGTATTTTTAGTAGAGAGGGGGTTTCACTGTGTTAGCCAGGATGGTCTCGATCTCCTGACCTTGTGATCCTCCCACCTCAGCCTCCGAATTCTTCTGATTTTTAACCTCAGAATATGCTGTAGTTGTCCACAGGCCTCTTAAAACAGAAAGCACTTCTTTAGGGGTGGCCCATTTTGTGCTGGGAAGAATAAAACTATCCTCTTTTACTTAGGGATATTAAGTGAATTTGTATGGGACTTTATATTTTTCAAAACATCTCATCATATTAACTCAAATATTTCTAATGTCAATTCTGTAAAGTAGGGTTGGACAGTTCTTCATATCCTTGTAATAAAAGATAAATAAACTGAGACCAAAAAGGGCTAAGAAACACTTTCAGATTGTAGTCAGAGATTTCTGCATCCTATGCTAGAATTGTATTTTGTTTTGTGATGTTCTGATTTGTTTCTATCTCAGTTCCATCAAGTGTAAAGAAATAATAGTGAAGAGATATTCTTCCTCAGTTGAACCCTCACCAAGAAATGATTACATTTATATAGGTAACAGGTAAAACACTGGCTAAGGTTATTACTTTTTATAAGGTTTTTTCAGTCTTGCTGAAGGTGAAGCTACTGGTATGAATATCCCAGAACTTTTACTTGTCTATCTCCTTAGGCGGCCAAGCATCTGACTAAAAGCATGGATCAACACATGTTCAAAACAAATTTTTTGTCAGAATAAAAAATCATTCAACTTGTCTTCATGGGGTTATTCTATGTGAGTCACAATTCAATAAATAGAGTGTTCAAAGTACATTCCTTTCCAAGCTCCGTTAGATCACTGGTTGTGATGCCATTTTGTACAGTAATTAAATGATTTCATCCTAATCATGGTTATTTCAGATGTAAAAGAGATTGTTGTCCACTGTCATACCTAAAGATTTCCTGGACATGTGTGTTAATGTTGAAATTATACAAATGTAGCAAGAAATACTTATGTAACAAGTGTGGCTGTATGCCTAAATTTGTGTGCGTATCTCTATATGTGGCTATTTAAGTGGATTCAATCCAAGACAGCAACAAACACATTAGTTAAAATGCTCAAATGCATATTTAGTTTTATAAATTAATCTATCATCTCACATGTTAGTTCTTTCAGTTTGCTTAAATTAATATTTCATAGAATAAAATAATGGACTTTAATTTTTTATTCGGGATGGAATCTTGCTTTATTACCCAGGCTGGAGTGCAATGGCATGATCTTGGCTCACTGCAACCTCCACTTCCTGGGTTCAAGCAATTCTCCTGCCTCAGCCTCCTGAGTAAACTGGGACTGCAGGCACACACCACCATGCCTGGCTAATTTTTGTATTTTTAGCAGAGACAGGGTTTCACTGTGTTGGCCAGGCTGTCCTCGAATTCCTGACCTCAAATGATCTACTCCCCTCGGCCTCCCAAAGTGCTGGGATTACAGGCTTGAGTCACCAAACCCGCTGGACTTTAATTTTTATAGAAAAATATTCTTATTGTTTTATGTAAGAACTGAAAACAATATTTTTAGAAGAATTTTGAGGAGAGATTTGATTGAATCGTATTTGTATTTTGGGAACATTTTCAAGAAAATATGAAAATGAGGGTTTTTTTCTTAAGCAGAGAAATCTGTGTAAAGCTATCTGAACAACCATTCTGTATATATGGGTATCTTCTTTTGCATTTGGATAACTAGATTTTTTTTCTGATAATTTTCACATATTTTTAAAGATTTCTCCATTTCTGCATTCTTTCAGCTTACTTTGATGTATTCTCTTTTAAATCATTTTTCTAGCATTTCGCAGTTATTTTTAATTGAGCATATGACCAGTTTTGTATTTGTGAGTGTTGGCTTAAGGCCAGCAAATCACTACTTTTAGCATATCCAATGATTCCAAGCCAGCTTCCACTTGTACTGGCATTAGTTTCAACTCTCCTCAATCTGTAACCAATTTCATCCTTCAAAAAAAAAAAAAAAAAAAAAGACAAGATTTAACACAATATCTAAATAATAGCACAACACCAGTAATAGTGCAAACTGTGGTGACCTTGCCAAACTGAATTGATATAACAGGGTGAAACATGTTAGTTAGCTAACATACAGTGCCTGCAATCATTTTAAGAAAACTTTACTGGTGTTCGTGTTCATATGTGGAAGAATTAGACGAATCCAGGGGTCTTTTACAACAATTTTTAGATTCCTACTGTGTTCCAGGATATACATCAGATGCTTTCAAGTGGTACTGGATAATATTTGATTTTTTCAGATAAGGACACTGAATTCTGAGATGTTACATGTGGTGCTCAAGAGCATACAGCTAGCAAATGGTGGAGCTGAGAGTTACACCGAATACCTGATGTATGAACCCTACTTGTTTTTCATCCTAAGTAGAAGTCAGGGGACCTAAGTTCTACCACTTATTTTGCTGTTAAATAGCTGTCCCCTCTTAGCTGGCTACATGATCACCAGTAAAACACTTATTCTCAAGCTTCCTTTTGCATGCAAAAGTGGTGTTCAGATGAGGACAATCTAGATTTTATGGAAATGTCGGGGAGAATACAGCCTGTAGTGGAATTTTCAACCATCCGCCTCTGTTCCAAATGTACGTGTCCATTTTATTTCCTAGAGTCCCACAAACTATTGCATTTAAAGAAAGAATTCTGCTACCATAAAAAAATCCATTGAGAATTCATTTTTGCATTTGTTGATCATGCTCACTCTTCAAGGGAAGGGCAAGTTAATTAGCTCAGTGAAACTTTTCTGATCTTCCCTGTTAGATGAAGACACCCTTGCTGTGAACTACCAGAGACATAACTCTCAAAGTATTTACTATGTTCCAGCTAGTAATTTAGAACATTTCAATTCATATGCAGACATTCCCTAAGGACAGAATCTTTATCTACTTTCTATCAGCTATAAGGCTGACCAGCCATAAATACTACTTGAGTAGTACAAATGAATGAATAAATGGTCACAAAAGTATCTCATAGCTCTGAAACTTCATATATATTAATCTGATTTTGGCACTAGTAACTATTTTTCCTCAGAGCAAAATACATTAGTCTTGTAAGTAAATGCATGCTTTTAAAAATACATAATTACATATTTCTTAGCATTCAGATTTAAAATACAGGTTGACTCTTGAACAACACAGGTTTGACTGCAAGAACCCACTTATTCTTGTATTTTTTTCAGTAAATACAGTCAGGCCCTTTGAATGGGTGATTACACATCTGCAACCAACAGCAGATGGAAAATAAAAGTATTCTCAGAACGTGAAACCCTACAGACTGACTTATCATAGTGCAGATTTTACAGGGAGGACTGCAAGAATGCAGTTTGCATGGATTTTGGTGTCTGAAGCAGTCCGGGAATTAATCCTTGCAGATACCAAGGGACGACTGTATATATTTTAGAAAATAATAAGCTTAAAATGTTACAAAAATTAATGTTAATGAGTTTATTTTTTGTCTTTAATCCATGCCTCTATTGAACAAAAGTAAACACTAAAAAATAGGAAATAAATCTATGTATTTTAATGATCTTGTCATAAGCCACACTGCAGGACATATATTCCAAAATTTTCTTAAGATCAATTAAACGTGATCAGGGCTTTTCATTCTGTTTTTCAATACATATGTATCTACACTGATTTCTGCATTTGTGTCTATATGTGTGTGCATACATACACATATGTACATATATATGTATGTAAGCATATTTGTATAGGTGTGTCTATGTCTCTCTGTCTCTCTCTCTCTCTCTCTCTCTATCATCTAATCTATTTATCTTTTGTGGCAGGCCCATAACACTATTTCTAGAAGGGAATGGGAGAAATCAGGTGGCTAAATTGATCCTGTTTCTATAATTGTATATCTAGGTTTTCCTGTGTAAATAGATGCCACGTGTTATTCCTGTAGCTTCAATGTCAGCACTACTGATGGCCATCGGTGCCCATGAAGGTCATTACCTGCTGTAGATAAGATTTCACCTACCTTACCCAAGCCAGTTCTCAAAAGTCCTTATTAAGTCTTCAAGGGTAATACAGGCAGGTGTTAAGGAAGTCGTTTCAAAGTCTTAGAGTCTAGATGTGCGTGTCTGGAGTGGTGGGGGAAGGGGGAAGGAGGCATCAGGCAGTGGCGTTTGGTTCATGGTTCCAGAGTCACACTCTGCTTCATCTTCTTTCCTTTCATATTTACCTCTCACCACTGTTTCCCTTAACCTTACCCACCACACTATTTCCTTGTACTCTTTATCCAGGGGTCTCCCAAACTTCTCTGTGAAAGCAATCCATTTCTAGGTTCTTTTTGCCACTCATGAGTTATAAAATCATAGACTTCCCTAAGTGTCAGTCATTTTTTCTTCTCTACCAAATACTATCTGACTTGACAGGAGAAATAGTCTGACTTTACTGACGGTACATGAAAGTCAGTTCCACAAGTAGGTTTGAGTGGAAGCATTGTGAGGGGCTTCCACTGTGGTCTCAAATAGCATGAATGTATCTGAAATTCAAAACACCTCACAACAAGAGTACTAAGTGATTTCTGAAGAGTTTATCTTTATAAGAAATCTGTACTTGTATTCATTCAACCAATTTTTGTGGAACTCACTATGTACCAAATACTGTGCTAAGGACTGGAAACAATATCACAAACAAAAATACATATAGATGCCCTTTATGGGTTAATGAATGAGAAATCCATATTTAATTAAATAATCACAAAATATTTGTTAAATTATAATTATAATAATTATGAAAGATAAATATGTGCTAGGAGAACAGATAATGTGGGTTTCATTGCGTGAGGATGTTGGTGAAGGTTTCCTTAAGGGCATGTGGATTAAGCTGGAATCTACCCATGTATCAGATTTATTCTTCTTAGTCTATAATGTATAGATATTCATTAGGCTGAGAGATTTCCAGAAGAAAAAATACTTCTGCAGTGGGAGTGAGCATGAATATAATGCCAAGATGACAGAGGAAGGAGCAGCTAGAGGGGAAGTCAAGGTGAAATATGGTTCAAGATAATGATGGAGAGAAAAGTGGGGTGCTGGCCATGAAGGAGCTATATAGGTCATGGCAAGGAAGTCTGTCAGGTATCTAAGAAGTTTGTTCAATTTTCAAATGTTTAAACTGAAATGGAGATAGAGATTTCTACTTCACAAGATAACTCTAGTTGCAGGTAGAAATTAGAATGATGCGGGTTATTGGGAAGAAGAAATTGAAAAGTCAAGGAGACTTACGAAGAGGTTCAAATGGAAAAACTGGCATGACTAAAGGTGTTTAAGTTTATATCAATGAGGGATTCTTCCCCCTCATTTTTCATTATTTTCTAAAAATCAGATATGGGGGAAATACGGCTAATTGAAATTCCAGACAAGTCAGGTATCAGTTAATTGAGTTTTTACTGCACTTTCACCATCAATTTCAATGCTTTTAATGAAATAGAACGTGCTGTCTTTGGAATTCAAATGTGTCTATTCTATTTCAAACTATGTCATCTTCCATTTCTCCCACAGATTGCTATCTGTAAAGCTTCTTTAAATTTTCTTCTAAAAATAACCAATAATACGTGTATTATTTGTTTTTTCCCCCAGTGGATAAACTATAACAATTTTGGTGTTGTTGTTTAAGTAAATAATCCTTGGAACCAAGAAAAAAAATAGTTAAAGCCCTTTTCTCAATGGGTGATAGGGTACTAAGAATGATAGTATGTATTCAATACACGTTTATTTTTAAAATACTTCTAACAATTTAATGGATTATCATCATATAGTTGTCTGTGGTTTTCTAAAAGGCAACACTTAGAAGTAAAATCTGAATTAAACTTGTGATAATATTATAAAATAGACATTCTGTTATTTTAATTTTGCTATATAATTTGAAAATATCTTAATACAAAAAAGGAGATTAACAGTTTTTCTCTGTTAGATGGAAGAAAACTGAAATCAAATTGAAGCTATAGAATTTGTTTATAGGCTTACAGAGCTCAGTACTCTCACTGAAAATTCACAGCTAAAAATCCTATTTCTCTGATTAAGACACTTGAAAAAACACTATATAAATAAGCTGAAGTCAGCATGTGATAGTTCTACTTGAGAGCTTAGGTCAAGTTGAATGACAGTTGTTAATAACACTAGCAGAACCCTCCCTGGAGATGGAGTACTGATAGCCACCTGTCCAGGAAAGTTAAAGGATAACTCCATCTGGAGACAGAGAGATGGGCTTCAGAGGACCCCAAAGTACCACTAATCCAGAAAATCGCTTCTAATCTTATGAATGTCTTTCCCTGCTGTCAGACACTGAATGTCATTTATTCTGCCTGAAAGTGTCACAAGAAGAAAGTTTGCTATTTATTAAGTCAGTGTTTACATAATTGAAAATATTTTTCTTTCTCCATTTTTGTTGTGCTATAGTTTTACCACACTTAAGTTACTATCCCATAAGCGGATAGAGAAAATGAATCGTGGAACAATTTGTATTTTTTCTCAATAAATCAGTGCGAAAATAAAACAAAATTTTGTTACCAGAGGAATGAAGCAAAATATGCTAACAAACAAACAAATGAACTAAAACAAACAAAAGAAACCTTTCCTTTCTAGGTGGATAATGATTCAACTTCTAACATTCTTTCACACACATGCTACTCTATGACATAACTGTGGGCAGTACAAGCTCCTGTTTTGTGATGCATAAAATCTTTTATTTATATGCACAGCTCCCCAATTATTCTGGATGCTCTTTCAAGTAATATCTATATTTTTATTTTCATTACACTAGTAACTAATACAATGACTCGCAATTGTAGGAGCACACAAAAAAAGTTTATTTATCAATATTGACTATTTGACAGGCACTATCCTAAGGCTAAAGGATATGAAGTTGAATAAGATCTGGTACCTGTCCTCAAGCAATATAGAATAGAGGCTACTGAGATAGCTACAAACAGAATTATACTAATACGCCCGAGATTTGTATACCAGGCCACAAGAACATGAAAATAGTGCAATAAACTTTAGAGATGGTAGGGAAGACATCCTAGAGCATCAGATACTTGTGTATGGTAAAAAGAAGAACATATTAAATAGAATAACTCATTCCGGAACTGCTAGTCTGCAAGGCAGAGGGATAACATATACTGAAGCTGAGAGAGTTTTAAGCAAGGCTGTGATGGTTAATTTTATGTGTCATCTTGGCTCGACTATGGTTCCCAAATATTTGGTCAAATGTCAGTCTAGATGTTGCTGTGAAGGTATTTTTTAGGTGTAATTAACACCAAAATCAATAGATTTTGAGTAAAGCAGATGGTTCCTCATTATATAAATAGGCCTCATACAATCAGCTGAAAGCCTTAAGAAAAAACTGCAGTTTTCCAAGAAGGAAAGAATTCTGCCTTCAGATGCCCTTAGGATTTGAGAATGCAACATCAATTTGCCCTGAATCTCCAGCCTACCAGTATGCCCTGCAGATTTTTGATTTGCCAGTCCCCCCCAAGTTGTGTGAGTCAATTCCTTAAAATAAATCTCCTTCTCTGTCGCCCCTCAACCCCTGGCTTCCACACACATCCTTCTGGAAAACCCCAAAGCAAAGGCCAGAATGATCTCAGTTATCCCTGTTGTCTCAGCATTCTGTTTGATTAGCCTCCTCTTTCACTTTCAAATGGATCTTAGATTGGTTGATAAATTATATAAATAAGAGTTCGTATTAAATGTATTAATGAGGTAGAATATTTAAAACTGGACACTGTCTGGGGTAGGAGGATGGAGATGGGAGCTATAAGGGAGATAAATGGAATGAGTCACAGTTTTCTTGTTTAAGTCTCTGGGTGTATACTCATGGTTTTTACCAAAATAAGTAATAGAAGAACAGGAGAAAGATTATGGTTCAGTTAGAGACATATGGAGGTGAATGTGAAACTTCTGGTGGAAATCTCCAACAGGAAATAGATAAATGGGGGAGCTCAAATGTCAGATCGATTTAAGGATCATTAAATATAATTGATAATTAAAGCCAATGGAATTAAGTAAGTCCATCCATGAAGAACATAGAGAGTGAGTAGAATAAGGAATAAAGAGCAAGGCCCATGAGGAACACCCACATTAAAATATCAATGGCATGAGAGTTCCTGAAATACTTGAGAGGTTTCTGGAATGGCAGGAAAAAAAATCGTTAATGAACTTTGTCTCAAGGCACAAGAAAAGAGAGCACTTCATCAAATAGGGAGACTCTCAAACTTTTAGTAGTTTCCATCAAGCAGTAGAAATAGAAGCCATGTTTGACCAAGTTGTTCCATGACAGCAAGAATTAGGAACATAGGAGGGATGTGAGGTGATATTACCTCAGGTCTAGGGTGACCATCTCTCCTGATTTGTATGTAACTGAGAGGTGCTCCAGGGCACAAAACTTTCAGTGTTAAAATTAAGACAGTTCCAGGGAAACAGTGATAGTTGGTCACCCTACAAAGGAAGGGCCTTTGAGTGAGTGTAAAAGGAAGTTATTTTGAAAAAGTAAGAGGAGTCAGAAAGAAGTTGAAATTGCCACTCTCCCTTCCCTTCCTCGTCATTCCTGATTTCTCTGTATATACAGAATGGAAGAGTAAACCTTCTCCAATCACTTGATGTGTTTATAAGGATCCTGGTACCCTTGAAATAGAAACAGATTTCATTTAAGGCAAAGAGTAGAGAACATTCAGTGAATATACTGATGTCATGTAATATTGTGTTTTTTGCTTTGTTTGCAATGGTGTGCTGGGGTTCCAGATGGCTCAGTGGAATGGGTTGGCAAAAGAAACCTATAGTGAAAAATTAAATCCAAAGGGAGGAGATAGGATGAAGCTTAGGGGAGGAGATAGGATGAAGCTTAGGGTAAGAATATAGTAGAAACAGATAACAGAAGGGACTTGCATTTAGAGAATGATACAGGACGACAGACCTAAGGGACATTATATTGCCTGCTATAGTGAAACTTTGAATTCGAATTCTCTTATAATACTAGCTTTGTCAACATATAGTGAGGAATCCATGTTATAAATCAAGTCTTGATTATATTTTGTTTCAAATACAATAAAAAATATCATGACCTTTTAGAGTTTCACATAGAATATTATTTAAAAGATAGACAAGCAAATGGGACTTTCCACCAACGAACCAAATAAAACGAGCAACAAATATCAAAAACAGGTAGCTCAGCTTCATATCTTAGTGAAGCTGTTTTGCCTGAGGTTTGACCTTAGCACTGTTCAGCATCAGTAAAATTTTACACCCAGATCAGAATATGAGAATGTGTGCTTACGAACTGTATTTTTAAGAATTTTTCAGGTTGTGAAAGCACATTTGAGCTGATATATTCAGGGAAACATTGTTTCCCTGAATAAAAAATGCATGGGTAAGTAAAGAAGACAAGAAACTCAGTCAACAATTGTACAGTCATACCACACAGAAATTGAAATGCCATTCTAGATAAAAGCTAAATCTAATGAGTCACCATGATAGTGACTCAGACACTTTCTGCTACCCTTATAGTTCTTTTCTCCTACACCACAACTTCTATTTAATCATGGGTTCTGCTTATTGCAGTTTCTCTTTATGTCATGATTCTACATCACATCACTGTCTTCTGAGTTTCTCTGTATTTCTCACACTCAAACTCCCCGTACTTCTTCCCCAAAAGGCTCATATACACCCATTGTAACAATTCTGTTGTGTGAGAGGTTTTAGAATGACCACTTCATAACTACAGAGTAATCGAGATGCCTACCTTAAGACCAAGAGATATGCCAAGAGAGGCAGAATGATGAAATTCAAACTATGACACTCAAAAAACCCTCAAAGCTATAATTACAAAAAAAAAAAAAATGGTTTGTCAGAAAATGCTTTGGAGCTAACTCTTACCTCAGAAGAGGGCATTTGTGGTGCATGTTTCCCTCAGGTACATGCAGACATCAATGAGGAGACAGAATGGAGTTTTTCTGAAATTTGAGCATCAACCAAGTTTAGTCCAAATACAATGAGTCTAGATTAATGAGTTGTTGAGTTGTTTCAGCATCTTGATTGATTTGGTCTTTATTTTTTTAACACGTTATTTATTTCACATCAACTTTGTCAATCATTCTTGGGTCCATATTTAATCTCCAACTTGGAACATGACATAGTATTTTGCTTTTGCCTTAGATATCTGCCTTTCATAGATAAGTCCTTGTATCTCCTCTACACTTTCCCTTATATATTTTTTCACATTATAGCTTTTTCTGGTGTTTAAGCAAGAGAACCCAATGAAGAATTCATATTTTTCACCTCAACAAGGTCAATGCTACAAATTCAATACAATATCTTCTTTCTTCATTTGGGTCTAATTTCTCATTCCCATAAATCCATAATCATATTCCATTTGTAATAAACACAGTGAAGTTTCAGATACCTAATTATTATAGCCAAGATATCACATAGAAAGTTCTCTGCCATATTTTCTATAATCAAGCAAGCAAGGTTATTTTAGCAGCCCCTGCTTTTTTTTGTTTTTTGTTTTTTTGTTTTTTTTTTTTAACTTCTGTGATTAACTAGAAAAAAATAAAGTCACTCAGAGCTGGAAACATTGAATAAATAATTAATATATAATTTTTATTAATTTTACATATATATTGTTTAAACTTACCCACAGATTTATTTTCTTCATTTTCAAGACATTTCTTTCCACTACCTCACACATGAAGATAAATTCATGAGATGTAGTACTGAGGGAAGCATGTTAGAAAAGTTAAAAAAATTATTCTCATTTAATTCTCAGCAAATCTGATTTAAAAGTAACAATTTATTAAACTTGACTATGATCAGAGAAGGATGCAATTAGCAAAATCGAAACTAAAATTCATTTTAGGATCGCCATCATCTTTTCAATTCCACGTTATTTCTCATAACCTGATCAAGGCTAACACGATGGAATGAGAATCAAGATCCTTGGGGATAGATATACCCCATGATATAGCTGATCTGTACCTTTCTATGTGAGGAGACTCATGGATAGAAAGAAAAAATGGCCTAACCAAGTGATATTGCCTAAATTTTTATGTCCTCCCAAAATGCATACATTAAAATATAATCCCCAACGTGATGGTATTAAGAGGTTGGGGCTTTGGGAAGTAATTACTACCTTTATATGGAATTAGTACCCTTATAAAAGAGATCCTGGGAGCTGGATCGACCACTCTGCCATGTGAGGTTGCAGAGAGACCACATTTATCTGTGAAGGAAGGAGGCCCTCACCAGAACCTGAACATGATGACACGCTGACCTTGGACTTCTCCGTCTCCAAAACTATGTGGAAATTTTTGTTTTTAAATTACCCAGTTTAGAATAATTTGTTATAGAAGACCAAACAGGCTAACATACAAAGTGCACAAGATAGGGATGCTTTTAGCTGCAGGTAACAGAACACCATTTACACAAACTTAAATAAACAGGCTTTTTTTTTTTTTTTTTTGTCTCACATAGCAAGTATATAACAAGGTAGTTGTTGGAACTAATTAGAGGGTTCTGAGTTGTCAGTGCTGATGCCTCATTGCTTCTGTCAATACAGACACCTACAGCAGGAAGAAAGAATGTGAAAGGGCAGTAGTGTCTGTGTCAAAGGAGCAGATTTTCTAGAAAAACTGAAGCAGAAATCCTCCTTTTATCTACTAGCTAATAGCATCCAAAAGTAGCCAAAATATAGCTAAAGGAAACAGATTTGGAAACGTGCATCACAGCAACTAACTCTTAAAGTCTGCCGTAACTCAAGCATATAGAGTTTTTGTTTCTGTTTAGTTTGTTTTTTTCTGGAGGAAAAACAAAGCTCAATTATTTCTGTCCAATGATGCAATGATCATGACAGAACTGAAAGCACCTCTAGGTTCACGTTTTTCTCTAAGTCAATGCTGGAAAAGTTGACACAGGTAAACAACATCAGAAGGTTGTGATAAAACACAGGGATAAAGAAGCAAAACTCACATGCTGGCTTTTCTTTAGGAAGTTCAGTGGAAATATACTTTAAATTATTTCTTTCTCTAGGTAAATAAGATGACTTAGTAAGCAGAGTTTTTAGCAGAATTAAAACAAGGTAATCCCCTTGTGTAGTAATCCCAGTACTTGGACATAAAGCAGTTTCTAGACTTTTTATTGGAGATTAACTTACAGAAAGCTATAAAGATTTTTCTGGAGAGTATTATCAGCCTTAAGTGTAAGGATCACAATCAATAGCCCTGTTACTTGACAGAAAAAGGGCAGCTGCAAGATCGAATTTCCTGGCCCTCTCCTATTCTCTAGGAATATATATTATCTTAAATAATATTCACATGTTGGTATTAGTATTCACATTTAACATTGGAAAAATAAGATCCAAGGAGATTAAGTGGCCCAACCATATAGCTCAGATAACTCAGAGCTGATTCTAAAGGAAATGGTGTTTTCATTCTTAGTGAAAGACAGATGACACCAAAAAGTATACTTTAAAATATTTTATTACCTTCATAATAAATAATACATAAGGCTTTTGTTAATTAATATATTTCTAACATTTAGAACATAAAAAGGTCTAGAAATACTGAATTAAAACTATTAATAATTTCCAAATAAAGGACACTATAAAGTGTCATGTTGGTAAATGAGATAATCAGAACAAAATAGTGAACTCTGTACTTGGAAACCAATGGTTAAGCTTTCCATTTCTCTGTGTGTATTACCATATGCTCTGCAATCTATTTCCTGATTGCTCCATTTTCCATCTACCATACTTTCTTTTCTGAGAAAACATTTTCATCCTTTTTTCTCAGCATGCATGAAATATTGGCTTTCACATCTTTCAAATTGTCTTTATAGTCCATTTTTTCCTGTGTAGTCACTATTCTCTAATTTTGCCATGTCTTATACTCCTTCTTTACCTACTAGAACTTCCATTTGCTTGACTGACATGTAATAGTTAAAGTTTTCTGATGTTAAGGTCTTTGGGACATTCCTTCCATTCTAAGAAGTACAAAATGCTGTGAATGTCTGCTATTCTATAATAAATAATATTGCTTAAAAATAAATGGAAGTCATAATTTGAAAGAAAGCCTTTAAGTTGTCATCTCATATCTCTTAGCTGATATACTGTATAATTAGGAGTTCCTAAGTGCAATTGCTCAAAGAAAAGCTGGAAAGGGAGTTCATGTATTTGTCAGTGAGTAATATATAGTGTATCTAGCTTCCTCGTGATTAAAAATTGGTCTGTTTTCCCCCCAAAAAATGCAATAGGTACTAAACCACATGTCATTTGTTGAAGAAAATGTGTGTTCTATGTGACTCATCCCTTCAAGGAGGCTTTGTGTGTCTGCTATGGGACATTTTTTAAAAGACTTGTTTCTTTAAAGACAGGGAGAAATACATGATTTTACCCATGTGTTATGATTTGAATAATGCTGTTCCCTCTGAAATTCATGTTGAAATTCAATCCTCAATGCAACAGTATTAAGAGGCATAGCCTTTGGGAAGTGGTTAAGTCATTAAGGCTCTACCCCCATGAATAGGATTTGTGCCCTTATAAAAGGTCTTGAGGTTGAAAGGTTCTCACTCTTGCCCTTCTGCCTTTTATCAAGCAAGGTGCCATTTTGGAAGCAGAGAGCAGCCTTCACCCAGCAGCAATGCTGGCATCTTCATCTTGGACTTTCCAGACTCCAGACTGGAAGAAATAAATTTCTATTCCTTGTAAATTACCCAGTCTAAGGTGTTTTGTTACAGTAGCACTAACAGACTAAGACATCATGTTATTTGAATTCCCTAGTAAATCTCAGTAAAAACAAAAGTCAAAGAAGCAAAAAAACTTTAAACAGTTTTTTTAGTGAGAGGAGAACATTGTGTTTACAAAATCTAAGCCACATTTATTACTTTCCCCAATAATCAGTTATTTAATTTTGATCAAAATTTATAGATTCAATTTAGATGAAAAAAATTGATGAGTGGTGTGTTTCTTATAAACAGTTACTACAACAAAGGATAACTGTCTCAAATGCATGCTCCTAAATAATGTTAGCTGTCACCATCTTCACTGACTGGTAGGGTATGAGAGGTGCTATAAGTAAGATATTAAATAAATAATAAAAATAATTCAAAATAGCCTTGACCTCACCCATACACACAGTACTACTTAAAGTACCAGCTCAAAGATGCTGAGATTCACTCTTTACTTAAACGTCAAAGCCAAAGCCACATGCAACAGCAAAGCCACTTGGTTTTACTCTTTTTATATGTCTTTACAAAAATACATGTTATTATCCATCATCCTCTCCTTTTGTTTTATTTATTGTTTTCTTCCCAAATCTTTCTAAATTCCTTACACTTTTTCCTTAAAATTTTCTCCTAAAACTTCTCTCTGCCGTTTACAAAGATTCCTCTGAAAATTCAAAGTGATAACATTAATTTGTCCATAACTTCTGTTGTTGTAGTATGTATTCTTGATATATAATTACATGTAATACATATGTTGCACATTTATTATATATACTTCCTTACTATGTTAATGTTATTACAAAATCGTCAATATGCTTGTAAAATTATACTATTTTCCTTTGATGCAAAAAACTGAGAACTTGAATTTTTAAAAAGTGCTCTTATATGTGTTTTCAAAGGTAAAGAATATATAATATGTTCCTAATATAAATAGCAACAAAAATATATATATTCTGACATAAAAACAACCACACGTATGTATGCATATATATTATAATATTATGTGCTTAGAGAAATTATAATACATATAATTAAGAATATTTTAAATTTGGAATCATATGCCACTATATATTATCAGTTACAACAAAACTGGAACACACATCAATTTTTATTAATTGGGTTATATCTTTCAGTAGACTATTGAAATTTAACATACATGGTACTTTGTCTTTGTGATTGTCCAAGAAAAATTGCATCAAACAAGTTAAATGACAAGAAACACTTTGTTCAAGACTATTACAATAGGGATCAAGACTATTTCAATAGTTGAGAAAGACTGAACTCAATTCCACTGATATGAAAGTCAGAAAAGTTTTTAAATGCTTGGATAATCTAGTGAAAAATTACTGAAGAACATTAGGGATGATGTTGGTCAATGTGATTAGGCCATTTATGTTCTCACGTTGGTGCTTACATAAGTTAAGTTCCTTCCCTCCTAGAGAGACTGGAAGATAGGAGCCCTATTTTTCTTGACATTTCAAAGGATGACTCCTAGGTCACTGAGAAAGGCATTCCTGAGTTGTAAAAGTGGTTATAGGCAAGAGAAGATTTATATCTCAAAGGGACAGAGAAATAATTTATAATTGCAAGCTTTCTAAAGTAAATGTTCTAAGAAAAAAGAGATTGCCAGCCCATAATCAGGAAGAAACCTGTCTAAAATTTAGTCAAAGTGAGGGGAAAGTTAAGGCCAGCCATCTTGTTCTGGTCAATTACCCCAGGAGGGACCACTATATGTTCCCAGATTTTTCTCGGGAGTTGACCTGGGGATGAACTCATGTGTGGCATCAAAAAAATATATTGAACAAAATGAGAGTCAATGTGAAACTGAAGTCAGGCTGTACTCTTCTATAATACAAGCTACTTGCAGAAACCATTGTTCATCCCTTGCCCTTTTCCTTTCCCTCTGAATTAGACAAAATATGTGTACAGAGAAGGCTGTGGCTCTTTCTGGTCCCAAAATACCGTCTTAAAAGCTACACAAATTTTAGAGAAGAAATTAAGGGGAAGATGACCTGTTTTTACATATAAAAAGCTGCCTATTAGGATAATTTTGTTGCCAAAGGAGTCAATATCCTTAAAACAGTTTTATTGCTGTCATGTGGAATAAGACTTTGGGGAATTTAGAGGGAAAATGATCCTAATTTGATCTTAATTATCTCTCTTTTAATTAGAGCTAGGTTCACTTAGTGAAATTTACTGAGGTATCACAAGAACAGCTCAGAAACTCTCAATTTTATAAGTTGAAAATACCTAGAGAGTATGAGGTCCATCCAGTTTATTTTGAAAATGAAGTAACTGAGATAAAACAAATTGTCCACTGTACCTGTATCTTACTCCTCTCACACACACAATGAAACACACACACACAAGCACACACACACACACTGAAAGTGGTGAAATATTTTCTTTGTCTATTTTTATAACTGTAAAAGTTATCAGAGTGAAGTATCCCATCAAGTTCAGTTTACATGGTATTACAATTTTTATAATTTATGATTACATGCTATTTCAAACTAGTGTACTGTATTTTGCATGGGGCAGAAATTATGATAAATGCTTGATGCAAATATTTTCTGCATTCTTTTAATTACAGGTTAATTAAATATTTTAAATTATTCCTCAGTTACCACAACTTATTTTCTATGGAAATAATAGAATTCCTAGTTGAATGAGTAGAATTCCTAGTTGATTGAATTCTCATTCAGGTAAAATGAGCTTTATGAGCTGGGCAATGAGAAACAGCATTTTCAAATTGCTCCTTACCAAATAGCCTTATAATGAATTCATCTATTTTTATACTAATGCTTTTTTTAAAAAAAAAATCAGCCCTCATTTAAACTTTTAGGAAACAAGACAATATTTCTGACTGTCTTTAAAAAAGATAATCTATCTTTTCCAGAACTTTTGACTCTCTCTATATTTTGTAAAAATAAAAATTAAATCTATTTTTATTATTAAAATACATATTATGGATTGAACATCTGTCTCCTCCCAGAAGGAATATATTGAAATCCCAATCCCAGTGCGATGGTATTAGCAGGTGAGGCCTTTGGGAAGTAATTAGTCATGAATGCAGAGGCTTCATGAATGGGATTGTTGTTTTATAAGCAGAGACATGAAAACTGGTTTGCCTCCTCTGCTCTGGCCATGTAAGGATACTACAAAAGGTGGCCATTTGCAAAGCAAAATCGACACCTTCACCAGACATTGGGTTGGTCAGTACAGTGATGTGGGACTTTTCAGTCTCCCAAACTGTAAGAAAAAAATGTTTGTTGTTTAAGTCATCCAATCTACGGCAATTTGTTATGGCAGCCAAAATTGACTAGGAAAACAGCTAAAACTGTCATGAAGTACAGTAGATTCACCTTATCCACAGAGGCTATGTGGATATCCACCCCTAGTGGATGCCTAGAAGCACAGATAGTGTTGAGTCCTATATATATATTATGTTTTCCCTTATACATACCTATGTAAGATAAAGTTTAATTTATAAAATAGACACAGTTAGATGTTAATAACCATAACAAATGACAAAATAGAACAGTTATTGTAATATAATAAAAGTTACTTGAAGGTAGTCATTCCCTCCCTCTTAAAATCTTCCTGTATTTTACTTATCTGATAGTAGCTTCTTCATCAACAGAAACTTTTCAGTCATTTTCACATTTTTCAGCCCAAATTCATTCCTAAATTTGTCGAAGGAGTAAGAGATAGGCGCAGTAGGCAATTTGTTTTGTTTTATCTCAGTTACTTTACTTTCAAAATAAACTGGTAACTATCCTGTACTTTCAGTAAACGGTTTGGTGTCACTTGTTTCAAGGGATCCTTTGCTGAATGAAGTATTTGTGTAGGCTCAATGCTTTTTAGTGCAGCACATTGTCAATCAGAACATGGTTTCTGTTCATGTCTTCCACAGACATATTTAATGCCTCTTCCATCTTAACTAAGCACTATCAAGCTTTGTGGTCATTAGTTTTGCAGTTTGAGGTTGGACAGCAAAACTAGCATATGGTTTTGTCCTTCTTCAAAATTTCTTGGATGGAAGAGTCTTTCCCACTATAGATCTTAGCAACCTCAACATACAATTTTTGTCTTTCCTTATTGTGATCGTTCACCTTTTCACTTAAAGAAATCACTTTCTGATATTTTTTGGCATATCTAAGTTGCCAGCATCACTACTCTTGCACTTCCGGCTTATTATTAAGTAAAGTAAGTAAAATGTTACTAAATAACTTGCACACAAGCCCTGCAAATACTGGACAGTGAATGTGACAACAGAGAGGGCGATTACGTGACTAACAGATCAGTAGTGTAGACTGCAGGGACACGCTAAACAAGGGGAGGATTCACATTTTGGGAGGGACATAGCAGGATACTGTGAAATTTTTACCATGCTACTTAGAATGCTGTGCAATTTAAAACTTACGGTTTTTTCGTGTGGAATTTTTCATTAATATTTTCAGGCCGTAGTTGACTGCAGGTAACTGAAACCATGGAAAGTGAAACTGGATAAGGGAGGAAATATTGTACTTATAATAAACAATTTGTAAGATATCAGATAACTTACATGAGAGTAAAATCATGATAATCTTGCATGTTAGATTGTTTTTAACCCATAATTAAGTATCTGTTCAAAATAAAAATCATATGATATTATAATTTCAAAACAGTTGTTTAATAATTAATGGGCATGGATAACAATCAGCTATATTTTACACTGTGCTAAAAATACTCTTAGAATAAGTCTTCTCAGTATTCCTTTACAAATGAATTCTTTGCTACTTTTTCAAATTTTTATTTTAATTCTTTGGCAGATTAGTTTTTAAGAAATGCTTCTTGTTGAACATAATACAAATATGAATGTTAAAATTATCTCTAAACCATAGCAAAATAAATTTATGTATGCAGATACTAATTTTAGATTTGTGCAGCCAATTTGAAAATATGAAGAGTATAGTCACTTCTTGTCTCTTCCATAAATTTTGTTAGTACAATTCAGACGATTTACAGCTGCTTCTAGGTATTAAGGAAAACCATTTCCAACTTACAGAAAACATTTGTTCTTTAAACTTTGTGAATAAATTTTACCAAAAAATGCTTTCTTTTTTGAAGAATTTAATCACCAACATACATAAATAATGTCCAAAAAGCAACATGATCTTGTCATAAAGTGGTAGATAAGGTAGAAATTGGTGCAAATATTCTCTAAAATGAATTAGAAAATTACCAAGGTCTTTCAATTGCTTTGAGAATATAAATACTCTTATAGGAACATGTGCTAAGGTGATCAACTGTAAAGGAGATAAATGTATATGTTCAAAGAAGTTCCTTTTAGCATTATATATCATTGTGATATTTTAAAAAATCAAAATATACAATTATAAAGGATTGATAAATAAAGCATGAATTTTCAATGCTATGAACGACTTTACAACCACAAAAAATATGTTTGCAGTTTTATTATACTCTGGGGAATTATTTCTACAGAATTTAAAAGCAAAAAAGATATAATTACATGTATAAATAATCTCAGCTATATAACAACAAAATACATAGAAATTAAACTGTAATTAAAATTCTGAAAATAGCCATAACAGTTGATGTTAAGAAGGGAAATTATGAGTACATTTTTCCATCTTTCTTTTTTCTGCATTGCTAACTTTCTAAGTTAGCCATTCGCTATTTAAAATTGGTTTTAAAACAACATAGTTGTTAAATAGCAGTTTAAAAACACTCTACACAAAAAATATAGTATAATCAGATATTTTGTAGTGAGATCCCTAAAAAAAGTATCATTTTGTGAGAAGAAAGAAAGTCAAACCATTTTGACTGCTGCATAATAGCTCACTATATAAAGTTACTCCAGTATATTAGTCTATTGTATTTACCTGACAATTTTTCAGGTTGTTCACACTTTTTGTTTTGTTTTGTTTTGTTTTGCAACAGAGTCTTGCTCTGTCGTCACCCAAGCTGGAGTGCAATGGTGCTTTCTTGGCTCACTGCAACCTCCGCTTCCCAGATTCAAGTGGTTGTCCTGCCTTGGCCTCCTGAGTAGCTGCGATTACAGGCCTGCACCACTACGCCTGGCTGATTTTTGTATTTTTAGTAGAGACTGGGTTTCACCATGTTGGTCAGGCTGGTCTTGAACTCATGACCTCATGATCCACCTGCTTCAGCCTCCCAAAGTGCTTGGATTACAGGTGTGAGTCACCGCACCTGGGCTACACATTTTTGATATTAAAACTTATGCTGCTTTAAATATTACTGTACAAAGCATACACACAATTCTATACACTGGATATAGTAGTCCTATTGACTATTGTTAAAAGTATTTTAACAGTATTTCCTGGCTTCATTATAATCCATTATATACATAAACAAGTAAATATATAATCTCATTTTGAACATTTGTAACATATGTTTTAATAATTTTTTGTGAATTTCTTAAAAACATTGTATCGTTGAGTTTTGCCTTTAATCTGACAATCTCTACTTTTTAATTTAATGTACTTATTCATATGGTTAGGCTTAAGTTTATCCTCTCAATAGGGATTTTTATTTGTATGTTTTTTTTTTTTTAATATTTCTCCTACCAGTTTCTTGTTTCTACCAGAGTCACTGCTTCTAGTACTTCGTAGTGTAGATAATAGGAAATACATGCATGTAAGTTACTTGCATACAAAGCATATCTTTATATACTTCTTTATCTATTCATCTAACCATTTATACATCAAGATACCTATGAGTCCATTAGAATTGATATCTTCAATTCTAATCCAGCACATAAGGTTAATTCTAGCCACCACCCATCTCTACTTGCATATCTGTAACTTCTGTCTAGGACATTGAGACACCTAACTCTCACAAAGTATAATTTATTTACTTATACATTCAGTCCTAGCACTCATGTAAAGTAGTTTCAGAATTGGGAAATCATATCATTGTTAGAAATAAATTTAATACGAATACACTGTTAAAACAGTAGCTTTTGTTGGTCTTCAACCTTATCCTATAAAGTCAAAGCATTGTCTTTTAAAATTACTTAGGTAAATAACTTTGACTTTTTTTCAGGAAGGTTATGCCACATATTTACAATACAGTTAGATTCACATTTTTTTTAGTCTGTATTTCATTCTGTAATCACTTGGCATCTTGGTTGATCTTTTCTAAAATTTTGCACACAGCTAAGTTAACTTTTTGTTTTGTTCAATTTTAAGGATTTTGACAAATGCATAAAGTAAGGTATCCACCAACACAATACCGTAGAGAACAGTTTCGTTACCCAGCTACTCTGGAGGTTGAGGTGGGAGAATCACTTGAGCCCAGGAGATCAAGGCCAACCTAGCCAACATAGCGAGGCCCTGTCTCCATAAAATAAAAATTAAAATACACTTTCTGGCTTCTTTAAAGTCAATTCCTCCCCTTTATCCCAATTCCTGGAAATCACTGATCTGTTTGTTTGTTTGTTTGTTTTTCTTAGAGATTAGCCTTTTTCAGAATGGCTAATTAATGAAATAATACAGCATGTTGTCTTTTGGGTTTGACTTCTTTCACTAAGCAGGATGCATTCAAGATTAATCCACGTAATTGAGCGATTTCATGCTTCAGGTTTTTGTTGTTGTTTCAGTTTGAGTTTTTTGTTTGCTTTTGCTTTTTCAATTGTTGAATAGCATTCCAACATATTGATAACCCACAGTTTATCCTATCATGTGTTGAGGGATATTTTGGTTGTTCCCAGATTTGGGTGATTATGAATAGAGTTGTCATAAATATCTAGAAAATGATTTTTATATAGACTAAAGTTTTCCATTTATTTCAGTAAATATCTCAGAGTGGGGATGCTATGTTGTGTAGTAAGAGTAAGTCACACTGCTTTTCAAAGTGATTATACCATTTACCATCCCATCTAGCAGTAAATGAGAGTTTCATTTATTCATTATCCTTGCTAGAATTTGGCATTTTCTATCTTTTAAAATTTTGGGGATTCCAGTAGTTATATAGTGATAATGCTGAACTTCTTTTTGTGTGCTTATATGTCATCCATATATATTGTCTGGTATAGAATTTATACAGATGTTTTGCCTATTTGTATTGGATTTTTGGTTTTCTTACAGTTGAGTTTTAATTGAAAATATTTTCTTTCAGATTTTTTTTTCATTTATTTAACAGTGTGTTTTGCAGAGCAAAAGTGATTAGTTTTGCTAAAGTTCAATGTATTTTTTTCATTTTATTATGATTTTGTTTTATACAAAACTCCCTTTTCCAGGGTGACACAGATTTTCCATTATATTCCCCAAGAAGTTTTGTGGTTTTACCATTTATACTTTAGGCCTATGATCCATTTTATGTTAACATTTATATGATTTATATATGTGAATCCTGTGTCAAAGATCTTATTTTACACAGGGACATTTCAATATTTTCTGTACCACTTATTGAAAAGACTATCTCTTCTCCAATAAATCTTCTATGCATCTACATTATACTAAACTTTTGTGGATCTATTTCTTGACTTGCTAGACTTTCCATTGATCTGTGTGTTCTGTTATTACTTGAACTTAGTATGGTGGCTGGGTACATCAAAAATTTTGTCTGCCTTTCTACTCCACTTTTAGCTTTCAGGAGTCCCTGATGCCTAAACTAGTCACAGGAGGGTTTCTCCACACTGTTGCCTCTCCCTGAGCTGGAGACTCTTTGTTTCTTCATCATGATGAGATTAAACAGGTTCTCACTTTTCCTAATCCAGGCCTTGGGTTTTGGAAATTCTCTGAATTCCTGCCATTCTCCTTGTTTGGAAACCAAAAAAACAATCCCTTATGTCTACGGTGAGTTTGTGGTGGGAAAAGTTTGCCTGTACTACGCAAAATCATAGCAGATCTTTATTTTGTGTTGGAACAAATTCTGGGACCAGGAGATTTTTTCCCCCTTTTTTGAGGGACAGAAGATTTTAACCTATCTTCCCATCAAAGTAGCAGTGTGAAGAGTGGGAGAACTTGTGGGCTTAGAGCAGAGGCAATTCCTGGCCTTCTTCTGAGCCAGATAGACTTTAACCTGCTCCTTCGCCTGAAGCAAGTTCTTCAGGGATACTTACCGGACTACTTAGCAACAGTCACTGTAGCAATCTAGCATCTCAGGTTTCTCATATCCTTCAAGTTTGGGTTTATTTCTAAGAGAAGAGACTGTCTCATTCTCTATCCACCACGCAACTAAATAAAAGTCTTAATTTTCATGGAAGAATTAAGTAGGTCATCAACTGATTAAATAAAATTTTAGCACGTCAGTTTAAACTGTGTCTTATTTATATCACATTTTATTGGATGTTTTTGGTAATGATTCAGTGGTAGATAAAGAGATATCTTTATTTTCCCTGCCATTTAGACACTTGGTAGAAAGAATAAATTAAAATCGTATTATACACAATGGGAAGCAAGCAGAGCAGAAAATGGAATTATTTTGAGGATTGCAAACTTTCAATTGCATAGCATAAATAACTACTTTATTTTTATCTCACATTTCATTTCTTCTTTGATCCTAAGTGCAAATGGGATCAGCAATAAGTTTTCCTAGAGATATAAATGAATTTTATTCCAATAAATAGCTTTAACATCTTCACTAATTTATAAATAATTCACACTTAAACATAAAATTGAATTTAAAAACACATTTTTCACTGCTTGTTTAGAATAACTTTCTCAGGGGTTTTCAACCAATTTACTGACAGTTTTAGAGCACTTACTATCTCATTAATAGTGTTCTTACCATAGGGAGAAGACATAACGAAGACCAAAATACTAGCCTACATGATTATTATACAAACCCTGGAAAACAAGCAGATACAGATGCTGCAATATAGAAATTAAGTGAGTTTGCGAGGTCTTAGGGTCAGAATTATCCAGAATATCATTATAGTTTTTCCTCTACTTCACACACTGCTGCTAAGTGTTACTCTCTCTCCTATTTAAAATGAGAATTGTTCAGTTTCTCATACTCTACTCCATTCCAAAAGTATACTTCATCTTTTCCCCACTATATTTTTTCTGTTCTAATTCACACACACACTCACACACACATACGTACACATATGGATACAGCTTCCCTGCCTTATTTTTCAGTGGGAGGTAACTATCAAGAAGTGCTGGATAAGCCTAATGCATATCACCCTCAACCACTTCTCCACATAGGTGAAGGAACCTGAGGAGGAATGTGTAAAAGAAGCTCCCTTTTCAAAGGGACATGAAAAGAGTTTAAGTACCTGAGTATGCAGTATCCTAGTATTCTAGGAAATAAGCCTGTATTATTCTTTAAAGTTCCAGTGGTGAATTCTGCTTCCATTTAGGATGTAGAAAGCTGCAAGTGAATACTACTTTTACCCTAAACAAGTAAAAATTGGAAAATATACAAAGTCATAAATTTCTCTGGGTCTATTATAAAGCTAAGATTTTATGTTAACCAAGTGAACAGAATTCTAAAAAGTGACAAGTATCTCCAAGAAGAGGTGGAGACTTTCAAACTCTTTCACATTTGGCAGAGTGTGGAAGAGGTAGCTGCCACATAGGCAGGCAAAAATTAAATCAGCTAAAATGACAACAAATTATTAAAAGCTAAAACGGGACCAATATGTCATTTTAGAAGAAAGGTTGTAATCCACAGATACAAAAGGAGTTCACAGTTCACAGAGGTCTTTCCCAAGGGCCTCTACTAGGTGCTTATGAGAGAGATTGGGGAAAAGACGGGAGACAAGAGACAGTTTTGCTTGCAGGCACAGGTATCTGTGATATTGTTGATTGCTCCTAGGGACCAGAAAAATACACTGCCCATGTCTAGAAACTCTTCTTTCAAATGAAAGAAGGCCTTCAACTGTTGGAGGAAAATCAGGAAACACTGGGTCCTCAGAGCTCAAGAAAAGAGCTACTGCTTCTGAAAGAGAGGTAGAAGTGAAACTATCTGCCTATAGGCAAGACACAGGAAAACCTCTGAGGCCCAGGAGGTCTATTAACATTTGCTAAGGGGCAGGACACCTTATCTCACCTAAGACACAGATACAATGCAGACCCCGGTTTCCATGAGGACGATTGACGAGAATGCTGAGAATAAAACATCTCAACTTCAAGACTTAGTGCAGTTTTCTTTTTTCTTTCTCTTATTTTTTTAATTAAATTTTGCCTGGAGTTCTATTACCTGAAATGTGTAGTTTTTGTTTCCCTTTCTCCCTTCCCTTCCCTTCCATACCCTCCCTTCTCCTCCCCTCCTCTTACCTCCCCTCCCCTCCCTTTCCATCCCCTCCCCTTCCTCCCTTCCTTCTCTCCCTTCCTTCCCTCCTTTCTTCCTTTTCTTTCTCCTTTATTAAATTTTGAAAACTCAACGATTATCTCCTCAAATACTTCTTTTGCTCCATTTTCTCTCACTTGACTTTCTAGAACTCCAGTTACCCTTATGTGATAACGTTTGATATTGTCCCAGGGCTATTGAACGCTCTGTTTTATTTTCTTTTCTCTTTATTGAAACATAAAGATTTCAATTTCAAAACAAATATTTCAATTTCAAAACAATTTTGTACACAATTCCTATTGGCCTCCACTGTTGCTGGAAGTTTATCATTCTTTACCGCTGATAGTGGTTTTTTTATTTTTAAATTTCTAGAATTTGTATGTGACCTACTTTAATAGTTTCCATCTCCCTCCCCAAATTCCTCATCTGTTCATAAACATTGTCCAATTTTTTTCAGTTAATCCTTTAACATATTAATATGATAGTTCCTGTATAATGGCTCCAATATCAGCGTTAACTCTGAGTCTGAATCTGTTGATAACTTTTTCTCTTCACAAGTTTTTTGTTTTTTATTTCTTGCTTTTTGCGTTTCTCATAATTTTTGAGTGTCAGTAGAGAAGAAGAATAGGAAAACAAGCAGATAAGGTTTGATTACATCTAAAATGGACACACATCTGTCAGATCTTTAATGTGGGTTAGTGAGTGGATTCAGTCTAGTCAATTGGTTTCTGTTGTTACTAGGGTCACCTTTAATGCGTCGAACCCTTTATGTTTCTCTAGCAGTGGATTGATGTTACATGCTACCATCTGAGATATAGATACTTAGAAGTAGAGTTTAAAACAGTGATTATTGGCCGGGTGCGGTGGCTCAAGCCTGTAATCCCAGCACTTTGGGAGGCCGAGGCGGGCAGATCACAAGGTCAGGAGATCGAGACCATCCTCGCTAACACAGTGAAACCTCGTCTCTACTAAAAGTACAAAAAATTAGCTGGGCGTGGTGGCGGGCGCCTGTAGTCCCAGCTACTTGGGAGGCTGAGGCAGGAGAATGGTGTGAACCCGGGAGGCAGAGCTTGCAGTGAGCCAAGATCCTGCCACTGCGCTCCAGCCTGGGTGACAGAGTGAGACTCTGTCTCAAAAAAATTAAAAAAACAAAAAAACAAAAAACAGTGATTCTCGAGCAGATGATTTATTGAGGGGTCCTCTCAGAAGAAGGGAATGAGTAAAGCATGTTAATGTTGAAGGAAATGTAGGCAAAGACATGGTGTCAAGAGAAGTCTAAGGTAAGTATAGTATAATGGTAGAATCTGGAGTGTAAATACCATGACAGAGGTTGTCTTACCTAGAGATAAGCTGTTGTACCCCTAGCTGACTCGATCATCAGCTAGAGGCTGCCCAGCAAGGAGAAGGCACAACTTCCTAAGGGTTTCCCATTGGGGTAGCTCCGTTTGCCATGGACAAGCCTCTGGGGAAGGCTGGAGTTGCAACAGCTGGAGAATGGGTGCAACAGCCAAATAACAGGAATCTGGTCAGGTCACCCAAAGCATCCGATATATACAAATTCTGACTACATTCTATATTCAGTCATTCCAATCAAATTACAGATGTCAGTTTGTAGCTAGGACATTCGTATATTTAGTCAAGGAGTTAGAAGTAAAGGAATTAGATAATAATTTCACGAAGTGTTTAAGACCAGCATGCATTAAGTGTTACCCCTACAATTTTAAAAAGTAATTGTTTCACACAGTATATTGAGAATAGATGTTCAAAATTCATTGGTTATATTTTTGTCATAAATTTTTTGTATATGTATTTGTACTGTATGCCTATAGCTGTCATTCTAAAATTAAATATATGTGTTGTATAATCATAAGCATACCATATAGTGAATCGAGATACCTGAGTCCTAGTCTAGAAATTACTACTAGAAAACTCTGTAACTTTGGGCAAGTCACTTATCTTAGCCACGTTTTCTTTATCTGTAAAAGGCAAATAAGAAAGACAACACATAATTTTAAGATTCAATTTGGTTGAGGGAAATTTTATTCAAGTTAAGAGTGGATAGTATGTGCCTTTCCTTTATTGCTAAGAGCA
This sequence comes from Colobus angolensis palliatus, assembly GCF_000951035.1. Taxonomy (NCBI): domain Eukaryota; kingdom Metazoa; phylum Chordata; class Mammalia; order Primates; family Cercopithecidae; genus Colobus; species Colobus angolensis. The sequence continues at coordinate 955,023 of NW_012115444.1, forward strand.
AAATGATATTCTGAAATGCAGACTCTTTTCCATGCAAATTAACAGTGATTTGAAATACCATAATGAGAAATTCCAAATTATGCTTAAGTAGATTAATTTACACCTGCATTTTTAAGCTTCATATATACATATTCTTGCAAAACATAAATAAAATGGTGCTGGAAAAAAAAAGAAATTAAGTAAAATTGTAAATCAAGGGATATGTGAGTGAGGAAAGAGATGATTAAAAATAGCAGGTTAGATGTAAGTATAATTATTTTTAAATGTCTTTTTTTAGTATGCTAATGTTTTATTTTTAACTGACAACTAAGACAAGCATAAATTTAAAGATCTATAAAAATTTATCGTTACATACATTTAAGTAAAGGAAAGATCTTAGTTTCTCCTTTAATTCTCTGAAGTTTATAAATGAGAATTCTAATGTGCAAAGTGTTGGGGAGAAAAGGGTAGGGACTTTGATGAGAATTAAAAGTGCTCTTCTGGACGCTGCTAAAATTAAAGATGTCTATTATTTGGTAGGATTTTATTTTAATCACCCTGAATTTACTTTGCAATGAAAGGGTCACCCTGGACACCCTGCACTGTCATTTGGCCTAATTAAGTTTTACATTTCCTCTAATTCACGAGTAGAATCTATATACATGTATTATTTTGGTTTTCTGTTGATGAAGTACATGGGGAAGACACAGGTGAAATCTTTGGTGAAATACAGAGAGAAAAGGCATAATTCAGCAGTAAACATCATATGGTCAGAGGCAAATATCGTAGCCTTTAAAAATTCATAAAAGCTTGGGAGGCCGAGGTGGGTGGATCACGAGGTCAGGAGGTTGAGACCATCTTGGCCAACATGGTGAAACCCCATCTCTACTAAAATACAAAAAATTAGCCAGGCATGGGGGTGCATGCCTGTAATTACAGACACTCAGGAGGGCAAGGGAATTGCTTGAACCCAGGAGGCAGAGGTTTCAGTGAGCGAAGATCATACCACTGCACTCCAGCCTGGCGACAGAGCAAGACTCCGTCTCAAAAAAAAAAAAAAAAAAAAAAAAAAAAAAATCATAAAAGCCCTAAAAGATAATGTTTGTTTATAAGACAAAGCTGAGAACAAAAATCACATTGGCAATGCACTCTTCATTTTTGCTTAAAAAGTTTTTGTCATATGGTATAAGATGTGAATTCTTATGGTTATTGAACAAAAGAAAAAATGGAAAAAACAAACATACGAAAAGTAAAATGGATGAACAGCTTCTGAATCATAAGTCTTTATGTTTTCTAAATCCTTCATGAGATCATGCAGGATGTCAGTAAAATATCCAAAGATATCTCAGCAGACAGACATGTGTGTGTACTTTGTGCTATTCTAGTACTCTGAAGGCTTACAGTGTTAGAAGAGCAAGGTAAGTATCAGTAAACAAGAAAGTTACCGATTTACTGAAGTACAGATCTATATAGAATAATATAATAAATGCACATTTTGATTTTTTTTCAAAATTGATACCGTAGATAACATTCTGGAAGAAAAAATTGAATAAATCACGAATGTAATGAGATCTCCTTGGGTTGATCTTGTGAATAAAATCAATAGATAAGCTACTCAACCCTAAAGTAGCTTACTTAACACGTTTTTCCTTTTGTTTGTTTTGTTTTATTTTGTTTTGTTTTTTAACTGGTCTGTTTCTACTGTAGTCAACAATCCAAAATAGCACTAAGAGTGACTATGGAAATTTTCCTAAGCATCAATTTATATTGAATGACACACATTTTTAAAATTGTAAACATTTTTATAATGGGTTAGATACTTTAACTTCGCATTTAATGAAATAAACAATTTCTTCATCTTCCCAAAGCAGTGACAAAAAAAAATTTTATTTTCAATGACAAGTGTGATAAGTGAATTGATCTAGGAATAAATTTGGAATCTAGGGAACAAATGAAAGCTCATTAGTGCTTTAATCATAAAAATAACCATTATTATGGTCATGCTGCTGTTTCTATGTAAATTTTTTTTAGAAAAACCTGTGTTTTTCCTATTTATATACTTTATGTATGACTTCATTTTCCTAAAACATGTATTAACCTGCAAAAGGGCAATGAAATTATTAATTATACACAATCTTAATATGATAAACATGTGACAAGAAAATAACACATTTTTCCACCCACCATGTTGTATTCATTTGTAGCTATAAAGCCTTTCTTTCAAATTATTTAATTAAATTGTTCTATTCCTAACTTGTTCACTGATCTCTATTTTACGTATATTATGTCCCAAATAATTCATTTGTGTCTTGTGTTATTTTAAAAACACATACACAATATGGGAAAGTCAGTAATTTGTATTTTAAATCATGAAATACAAAAAAAGTCTGTGTGTTTCACAGGATTCGATTTTTAATTTTTAGATACTGTTGGAGATTATCTGGTTAAACTTTTCATTTCACAGGGAAACTTGCAGACTTTCTATGGTTAAGCCTTTTTTTTCCCCACCCCTCTGGAAAGTTAAAGAATCTTGAAAGCAATAGAAAAAGCAGGTGATTAATTGCCTGTAGGCTTAGTCCTATTGAAAAAAATGGTCCTGCATGGTGGCTCATGTATGTAATCCCAGCACTTTGGGAGGCTGAGGTGCACAGATCACTTGAAGCCATGAGTTCAAGACCAGTCCGGCCAACATGGTGAAACCCTATTTCTACTAAAACTACAAAATTGGGCCGGGAGTGGTGGCGCACACCTGTAATCCCAGCTTATTGGGAAGCTGAGACCAGAGAATCACTTGAACCTGGGAGGCAGAGGTTTCAATGAGTCGAGATTGTGCCACTGCACTCCAGCCTGGGCTACAGATCTAAAAAAAAAAAAAAAAAAAAAGAGAAAGTTGCTATTCAAGTGTAGGTCTCTGACCAGAAATAGTGGCATCATCTGGAAGATGGCTCGAGATGCAGAATCTCCAGCACCACTACAGATTCATTGAATCAGAATCTGCAATTTAGTCCAATTCTTGATGATCCATAAACAGGTTAAAATGTTACAAGTATTTATTAAGAAAAATTTGGATTGGAATGAGATTTGCTTTTAGGATCTCTGCTCACTTCCATATCCAACTCTACTTCTTAGAGTCTAAAAACATGATCCTCCATGTTCACCAACGTAGGATGCTCATGGCAATCAGTCCTTCCTAATCTGTGGAGAGATACTGTGACATATTTGTATATACTTTTCAAAATTGTATTAAATTGGTCTTACTCTGTTCCTCAAGATCCATTCTTTACCCTGTTCCCTGCTCTGTGCCATAGAGAGGCTGTACTCTAGGAACAGTGACCTGAGTTCCTTTCACTTTTGATTTTGGTTGGATTTTGCCAATGAAGAGAACCAGGTAGAGATTAGATAATGAAAGAGGAAGTTAAGGTGACTATTTTCTGACTCCTATTTTCTCTTTGCTTGGGCACCAGAATCCTAGAAATAGCTGTTCTTCTCCACAGTTACACCTGGTGTTGGGCAGCTCCTCTTCCAAGACTTGTGCTTCCTCCTGGCTCTAGTGTTACTAGTTCATCCCCTAGCCCCTTCAGGGCTACAGGTGGTACCATTTTCTGATGTTGCTAGTCCATCAACAATCTTTGCTGATTCCCTCAACCCTAACTACAGCACTGTACATAGTCCCTTCATTGTGTTCAAAGTTCCAAAATCATCAGTTTCCTGCAAGGACACTACCTAATACATCCATCTTTTCTAATTTATTTGTATATTTTGTAATGTTCTATAATTAACCTATCCATACACACACACACACACACACATGTATAACATAAACATCCATACAAACACACACACACTGGTATAGTAGGGAGCATAGTAAATTTATTTAGAGATCACTGCTAACATCATCCAAAGGTGACAAGTAATATGTTAAATACTGTGCTTTTCTAACAAAGCAATTATTCTATAAGAGTAATTGAGGTCACCTACAGATAGGTCTAATCAGTTAAAAACATAGTCATTTTTTTTCTAGCATTACTTTTATCCTTGTGATTCATATCATTAATTGGTTTGGTATTTTAACAAGACATCAAGTAAAGAAATAAATCATTAAAACCTGCATAAATAACATGGGATTTATTTTAACTTGATGTATTTGCTAATTTATGAATATGCATATATGTACTAACTGGCAAAAACCTCAACTTTCTCTCTCTATTTGTAGTTAAGAAAGTTAGTAGCCAGACTTTCTCACTCCCTTCTCTACCAGCTAGGAAATTGCTGTACCTTTTCTGGGACAACTGAGCAACCAAAGAAAAGAACCCACTGCAACTGATAGGTGGTGCCCTCCCCCAACAATTGCCAAGCCACTTCATCTTATACTGAAGCACAAGAATCCACTCTACATGCTGATGGTAGGCATGTCCAATCAATTCTTAAGGTCTCATTTTTTATAAATAAAATGAGAGTCAAGAATTGGCTCCTCATATGAATGACGACAGAACAAACAAACAGAAAAACAGTAAAGATGACAGAAAAGATTTAAAATAAAGGCGATGCTGGGAACAGAAAAAAAAAAAAAGCTTTTGGATCCATGAAACAAAAATAAATCTTTAAAAGTCTTATTCAGAGAGCAAACTTATGTCTTTAAAATTCAATTGTAGTAATGAACACTTCAGTTGAGGACAAAATGAAGACAATCTTTCAGAAAGACAACATATAAATACAAATATATAGTGAGAGACAAAAGAAGAAAATTAGAAGACTATCTAGAAAACCCAAAACCAAATAATGAATCTATGAGGAATAAAGAAGGAAATGAAGCCAAAGAATTAAAAAAAAATTCACTTATACTCTCCAAAATTAAAGGTAAAGCACATGCGTTTCCATACTGAAACTATCCACCTACTGTCCAGTAAAATGGATGAAAAAGATCTGTACCAAAGCTCATTATTGTAAAATTTCAGAACACTTGTGCCTAAGGGGAGATTATAAACACTACCAGAGATGGGAGATTAAAAATAAAATATTATAAAGAGAAGATCAGAAATCAAAATATAATCGATTATTTTAAACAGCCGCAATGAAAGCTTGAGGACCATGAAGTAATGCCTGAAGATTTAATGGAAGTGACCATCTATGGAGAACTCCATATCTAGACAAATAATCAAAACTGCCAAGACATTCTCAGACATAAAAACTCACGAACTTCATAAGCATTCACTCATGCACAAAAGCCATTGAAAAAATGTGTACTACCAAAATGAGAGAATACGTCAAGAAAGAAGGAGTTGTGGGAATCAGAAAACAGGGTATCCAAGACAGAAAAATGGCTTAAAGGATTTTACAGGATCATGGTGAAGACAGATTGCAGAACAGCAACTGAGCAGCAGGCCTAGAGAGTACTCATTCAAAAGCAAAACATACTCCAGGAGAGATACTGCCAAGAAAGAAAAAGAGAGAGAGGAGAAAGAAAGCTTTATAGATTATCTCATCAATTTGAAAATATTGCATGGAAATTTATATTTTTGGAAGATTAAAAAAATCAAACAAAATATGAGTAATTATTTACCCCAAGAAATAAAATGTGTATAGCACTATATAACTCATCAGTAATATGTCGATGAAATGTAATCACTGAAAATACATCTAAGAAATTTGTAGTGCAATGTATTGATTATAAACCAAAATTCTGATCGTCCATATGAAAATTGTCATTATCTAATCATTAACACTAAGAAATAAAGCAATTTAAGGAAAAGCAAGTTATTGAGAAATAATGGTGAATACCATAAAAGTAAGACAAAAATCTATGATTCCAAAGTGATTGCTTCTGGAAAGCAGTGATAATTAGCATCTGCATAGTTTCCTTCTATTCTCACCCAAATACATTCAGTTGACTAACACCAATACTGATTTAGTGCAGAATAAAAGATTTGTAAATTATACTTTTTTACAATCCATTTTCTAAAGCCCTACATAATTACTCAGAATCCATATAATGTTGCAGCTATTTAGTCTTCATTGTATTCTATAGCAATTTTTAAATTAACAGTCAGGAGTGAGCGGCACTATGACAGGCACTGGGCATGCAAACGCTCTAATCTTGTATATTAACCCTGGAACAGAACACACTCTTCATCTTCTCTGGACCACCCATCAATTCCTTCTCTTGCCATATCTCTGTTGTGACTCAAGAGTCTTCCCAAGAAGACTATTCGACCTCCTCAATAATTATACTCCTGCTTTAAGAACTTGATTTTTAAAAGAAGAAATATCAAAATGCTTTATGAAAAAATCATAATCATGAAATCTTTCTATTTCACTCACTTCAGTCAGTGAGTAATTCTACAAATTTCTATTCTCTATTGGGCACACCGTGTGTTCTAGATAATTTTCTTCTCTATAGTTAAAAATTTCCCATATACTATTTCTTCCATTAATGCTTTCTACAGTTATCTGGGAAGATTTGATATGTTCTCCCATTTGGATACGAGAATATCATTGTTATTTTCCCTATTCTCACCTCATTGACATATTTCTCCTTGCTCCTGAAAGATATTACAGAATTATAATATAAATAGCAACAATATGTGTCCATTAAATGCTTCCTAATATATTTTTGTTCTTTTTCTATTTGTCTATCTCATGACTGCCATTCGGACTATAACTTTTTAGAGGAGAATGGGCATATCTGTATGCAGAACCTGGTCTAGACATAAGGATCCTTAATACGTATTAATTCTTGATGGTACCTGGTCATAGCCAGTTAAACCCCCTGTCCCATTTACTTTTTGTAAATTATTCTTTTCTATCAGTACTGTTTTATAGTATTTGCTATTTTAATTGAAATAAATATTTACCTTAATTATTCCTCAAAATAGGCAAAATGGGTGAGAGAGGGCAAAGACAGGTAGAAGGATGTGTCATATCTGATAGATAGTTTTATATACTTTTGGTAAAACATACTAAATCATTTTATTATTTATTATCACTTTTTAAATACTATGCTTTTTTATCTGATATTAGATTGAGTATATGTATATAACAAGATTTATTCCAGTGACCATTAGAAAAATATTTTAACAAAAATGAGTGATAAAATAATTATAACTTAAATCCAATGCACTCAGTCTGTAAGTCCTCTGTCATTCTGTCATCTTTTTCATTATATCATTAGAGTAGTGATTCACATTTGTTGAAATATGAGAACACAAAAAATACAAAGAGGCAATCCAGTGGAATCTAGAGGAGTAATAGAATGTAAGGGCTTTTATCAAGCTAACTTGGCTGGGTTATAAAACGTCATGGGTGGACAACTGCATGATATATGAAAAAAGATGATTATCACGCTAGAAAAATATTAAAGATAATTCTTAATATTTTGACCTTTGCACAGCCAAAAAAATATAGGCAGTCCTGAACATTTTCTTTCTTCTAAAATGGAATATATGTCATCCAAAGGGTCTGTTATCTCATGTCTTTATATTTCTATAAAAATAAATCAGGCTAGATAGACCAAGATGCACAATCAAAAAGAGGTTATTCTTCTTTCATTAAAAAATCCAAAACCCTGAATAAAAAAATTAGAAGATATGAACCTGTTCAACTGTTGAAAATATATTTTATGCTTCTTTAAAATGACCATTTTAAAAATGTTAGTTAAGTGAAAATTTACTGCCATTTAAAAAAATAATTCTTCTTGGCCGTTCAGTACATGCTCACCATTTTTCAGAGGAGGAAACTAAGGCTGGAAAAGAATAAATAATTTTGCAGAAGTTGCACAGTAAATTAGTAGGGCAAGACACAAGCAGTCCTGGGCCCCTGTTTCTCAGCTAAGGCTTATTTCTTCTCATACGTTGCTTTTTAAACATTTTGAGCATTCTATATGAATTCATTTTTAGAGCCGAGATCATGCCACTGCACTCCAGCCTGGGCAACAGAGTAAGACTCCATTTCAAAAAAAAAAAAAAAGAAGAAAAAGCAGCAGCAGCATCACACTAGGGCAGAGCAGGGCACAGCTGAAGGGAGGTGAGAGTAGAGAAGTGCAGATGACGATGAAAAGACTATTAAAATTTTTCAAACAAGGTATGGCGAACTCCAAACTGCTTCAATAGACACTAGTGAGGATGTATATAGAGAACAAATATTTAAAGATTGTATAAACAAGTTTAACCATGGATTAATTTTTAAGGTAAATGAAGTAAAGAAAATCTACCAATTAATTGACATTTTCAAGTGAGATAAAAATGTGTTTATCTATCATAAATATAGATCATAGTTGTTCCTTGGGTATAGATCAATTCGTAGGAAGAATACAGTGTGATAAGGATTTAAAATGTAGACTCCTGCAGAATGTTGATATGACAATGCATAGCAAAGAGGAGTTCACAGGGCATATTGAGAAATGGCCAGAGGTGTATAAGGTAAATGGAAAATGAAAATTATACCAGAAACCATGGGAGAAAAATATGTTTGAAGAAGGAAACACTGGGCAGTAGTGACAAATGTTGCCATGAAATAAAGAAAACTGAAGTCTAAAGATGCTCATTGGATTATCATACTAAAAATTTAATTAAAATATTTTCAGTGACCTGATCAGGTAAAAATTTAGCTTAAAATAAATAAATCATTGATCGAACAGGATATACTAAATTCAGTACTTACAGTGTAAGCTACTATTTCCCAAAATGTTTGGAGAAAAATGATAGGGCACATAGAAGGGATTTAACACCAAAATAACATATTTTGTGGATGGAAGCATTTTCAACATATTTCTATGTGGAGAGAAAGAAACAAATGTAGAGGAAGATATTACAGAATATTTGATGAAATAAAGATACTGAGTATTTGGAAAGAGGAGAAGAGCCAAATCAAAGATAAAAGAATAAGTTTTTGATATAAGCCTGAATATCACTATCTCTGACTTGAATAGATATTAGATAACATTACAGGTAAGCATGTCTGACCTTAGAGCGTTGATAACTGATAAGCTCTATTGTCTTCGTAAAATTTGAAGCAAAGTCATAGGAAAGAGATAAAGACAAGATAGCCTGTTTGAGAAGAATAAACATAGTAAAGAATAGATTTCCCAGAAGTAAGATAAGAAGAGTAAGACCCTGGCTAGGCACAGTGGCTCACACCTGTAATCCCAGCATTTTTGGAGGCTGAGGCAGGAGGGTCACTTGAACCCAGAAGTTCAAGACCAGCCTAGGAAATATAGTGAGATCTCATCTCTACAAAAAACAAAACAAAAAAGATTAGTCAGACATGGTGGTGCATGCATGTAGTCACAGCTACTTAGGAGGCTGAAGTGGAAAGATCGCTTGAGCCCAGGAAGTAGAGGCTGCAGTGAGCGATGATAACATCGCTGCACTCCAGCTTGGGTGACAGAGCAAGACTCTGTTTCAAATCAAAACAACAACAACAAAAGAAAAGTAAGACTCTGGATGCGGATTTCACCCAAGCCAGTTTTGATCCTGAGGGTGCCCACATGTGGGTGAGCAGCTGTATTCAAATAACATATTATGCTTAAATTAATGTTCTTAGACTCAAGCCAATTAATACAAAGTTATATTATTTTAGAAATGAAAGCATTAATCATCTGCAAAGGTTTATGTCAAGTTAACAAATCAAAAATTAAATTTAAATATACTGACACCATGCTTCATTGAATATTTATCTTAGGATTTCATTTACAGTCAGATAACTCATTTCTAATTCAGCCAATGAATCAACTACTAAGACTTTGTTTTACGTATCAAATATGAGCCTAAAGCTAGTCTGGAGGGCAATACAGGAAATTGTAATAAATTATCCTGATCTTCAAGATTCTTAGACTCTAGAGCAGCGTGTAATATAAAAAGTGACAAATAAAATAGCCCATTGTTGTCAAAATTCATAACTGGACAACTAATTGCAAATTGAGATAGCAGTTAAATCAAGCCTGAATATTTATGTATTTATTAAACTCTGAAGTATGAGTCAAAGTCTTTGACTTGAAGTACCTTACATTGTGATTTAGAAGAAAAAATAAATACCCTCAAATTATTTTTAGGAATAGAAGGCAATACTTATCAAATGACAAATGACAGGATTAAAATATTTATGGTACTAACTGGATAATTATGGAATAGGTAATAGTTGATAAAAATATTAAAATGGGTTTAATGTTTTATGAGAAAAAACAAGATACATAAGTAAGAATCAGAGATCTGAAAACAATTTTTTTTTACAAGAGAAGTATCAGCCCCAGTGGACAAACCCCTAAAATTTGCACACTATATTTGGATTAAAGAGATGAATTCCCAATTATAATGAACCAAGGCTGCATTTGCAATGACCCTTGTTCGTGAGCACATGTTGCATTCTTTATTACCGTTTCTCCTACTGAAGAAAATGTACAGGGTGGAGTAAGTATGAAGTCACATTCCTAGGAAGCATTAAATAATAATTAGTGAGACAATAGTCAGTAAGGGGATGGAAAACTTAGAACACTATTTGGAGCGTGCCTCTTAGTAGAAGGAATTTAAGGGGAAGACAACATGAGTGAAGACATCATCATCAAAGACTAAGACAGAAATAGTAAGACATTTAACAATAGTAGGGCACTGGCAATATCCAAACATATGATACAATTTGGAAGAGTGAAAAATAAGACTGATTAGGTAAGAATAGAATACACTATGGGTGGCTTTGAAAGTCAGTGAGAAGAAATTAGGTTTAAAGCAATGAAAATTAGGAAACCATTAAAACAATTTGAAGAAAGAAAGTGGTAAAAATAGTATTGTCAGATAATCTACCAAGATCTAGGGTAGAAGAATATTTAAAAATAATTAACCCCAGCCTATAGGAAGACTAAACTATTGTTCAGGATAAATTGAATTCAGATAGAACCGCAAGGAGAGAAAACAGCAAGGAGGACCACAGAGTAAAACGGTCCCTTCTCCCCTGTTTCTATGCGTTAGGAATGGAACTATGCCAAACTAATGCAAAATTTCTATTTGTGACAGATTATCAGCATATGTTTCTAGTGAGCTTTCAGGGCACTATAATAAAATTTTTTAAATATCCACATAAATTCCATGGTGCTTTCAGACAAATATAAAGTCTTCAGACTTTAGACTTTAGTCTTTACACTATAGACTTTAAAATCCTTCGACTTTATATTAGTCTTAAAGGCACCATGGAATTTATGTGGATTAGAGTTTTCCAAATAAATAGAACCAATAGAATATATAGAGAGATATATATGAGGAGATTTATTATGAGAATTGGCTCATACAATTATGGAGGCCAAGAAGCCTCACAATAAATAGATATGCCATCTGCAAGATGGAGAGGCAGAAAAGCTGGTAGTGTAATTTAGATGAAAGATGAATGCCTGAGAACCAGGGAAGCTGGTGATATAACACCCAAGGACTAAAGCTGACAACCTGGTATAAGTTCTGAAGTCTGTAAAGAAGGAGCATCAGATGTCCCAAACCAGAAGAAGATGGATGTCCCAGCACAAGCAGAAAGAGAAAATTCAACTTTTCTCTGCCTTTTTGTTTTATTTAGGTTTTTAATAGATTGGATGATGCCAACCCCACAGTGGTGAGGATAAATCTTCTTTAGTCAGTCTACTGATTCAAATACCTATCTCTTCTAGAAACACCCTCAGAGACACACTTAGAAAGAATGTTTATCTGGGCATCCCTTAACCTCATCAAGTTGAAACATAAAATTGACCATCACAGTCTTGATATGTTAAAATATCAGATTTATCTCTGGAAGTCTACACTAAGCTTTTATTTTTAAATGTTTTGTGGGAATAATCTTAATAAAATCTGACCAGTGATGTGTGATGAGATTAAATTAGTCTCAACTTATTTAAGTGCAGGCACACAATAATATCAATCTAATCTAATAACATCAAATAGTTCTTTACAAATATGTATGGCACATGCCAGAAGCCAGATACTATATGACAATGAATTCACATATAAAATTGGTTATGAAAAGAAATGTTGTCTAAATTCATTATTCAAGTTTTCTGCTAAAATGGCTAAAAAAAAACTCTATAAAACTTGAATTAATCCATTATTTTTCCTATCATAAAACACATATTTCGTTTAAATGGTCATCAAAGACAAATTTTGTCAGATTTTCTCAAGCTCAATGTATTTTAAGATGAGGGAGGCAAATATTGGAGGTTTCAGACATATACAGGCAAATTAAAGAATTTCTACTACATATAATACATCTAAGTACAATAGTTAACTAAAGGTGTCAAAAGATCCGGGTGGTTCACATGATCTAGGCAAAGACTGGGCTGGTATTCAAAAGAAAGGCATAGATTTTTAACTTGGATCGCTACTATGAAAATTCAATTACACTCACCAGATCTTGTTTTCCTTGTCAGTGAAATGGTTAGAAGAGTGAGGTAACAACACTAATTTAATAATACTAATAGGCAGAGATTTTGATATAACATTTTGGGAGCTTACTGTGAGTGAACTGAGCATTATAAATGCTTTACATGCGTTATTTTCATTAATACTTAAAACAGCTAGAAGAGGAAGTGTCACTCTCATTTCCATTTTTATACTGGGGAAGTGTAAATTTGAGATGAGAAAATTGAGTTTAGTAAATTATACAACTTTTCCAATATACTTAGGTCATAAGTGCCGTGAAGTATTATGCATTGCTACGCCCCTCTACTGTGGAATGACAATGTATAGATAACAATGGAAAAAATATTAAGAAATACTTTGTATACTATAAAGTATGTTATAAATATACTATAATTATTTCATTTTACTGTATTATAAATATCCTATGAAAGTTTTTGAGGCTAATGAATTTTTATGTTATCACAGTACTTTCCATTATAAATAATGAATAAGTATTTGTTAAATGAAGAAAGGAAGGAAGGAGAGGAGTGTATTAACATGAAGTAGCTTACTGGAGAAAGTAAGGAAAAGCTATGAAGTTGAAACATATGAAAGTACCATTTTTGTAAGACATAATGGTTGATAATATGCAAATTCATATAGCTCTAACTAATGTAAATAACACAACAAAACTTTGCTCAAATTATCTTCAACTTATCCTAAGTTGAAGAAATTATTTTATTTAAGAAGAAGTGCATTTTGGCTTCTGGTGGTGTAGCTAATGATAAATACTGTGGCAATTCTTTTGTTCCCTATAATACCCCAGAACACCATGGCTTAAGACAACAATTTATTATTTCTCACAATTTTGCTTTGGACTTAGAACTTCCATATTTGCAAATTCTGCCTGACAAATGAACACTTCCTTCATTTGTTTATCACTCTTTTTCCATATGTCATAGTGTATACGTCTGAAAGAAAATAAAAATAGCTGATGCTATGAACTGTCTACCTAAAATCCCCCTAAACCAAATACACAAGTTCCTTATATACATTCTCTATTTTTATTTACCACTGATGATGTTTTACCACTTTTTTTCCTTCTATATGACATCGTCTCCCTTTCTTTCACATACAGCGGCAATTTTCTCTCTGCCCTTCCAGCCTCCACTCATGATCTCCTTGCTATATTCTCTTGTCTCCATTCCCAACCAGTTCCAACCCCAAAGTTAAGTTTTAGATTTTTGAAATGAAATGTTACATGTCTTTAAATCAGCCCCTAATCCTGATTTAGGGTATTTCAGTTTTCCATATCTATGTAATAAACCATCCAAGATTCTCACTGCTGAAAACAGCTATTTACTTTTTTCACAATTCTGCGGATGGCCTGCTGGCTCCCTTGCTGGCTTCTCTTAGACTCCCTCATGTAGCTGCATTCAGTGGGAGGGTTGTCTGAGCTGAAAAATTCAAGAAGGGCTCTATGGCCTGTCTGCCTTTGGTGTCTGCTGTTTTCTGGGGTGCCTTGATTTTCTTCCACATGGAGTTCAAACTATTATCAATTCCCTTTTCCACCTCCTCACTTACATTCAAAATGTAGGCATATTCTCCTCAAATTCACCTATGCTGCAAAGTACTAAATGATTTATTCTAGTAGATTTCAGAGGTGTTACACTGCCCTTCAGAGACAATTTTGAATATTTTTGGAGGTATTTGTGTCTTTTCATAGAGATGTTTTTAGGAATTTACATATAGCAAAGCATATTTTAAGAATATACTTTTCCTCAAACTTACTTTGAGTTTCAGTTATACACTATATTGACATTATCATTTTTAAAGTATAATGGATGCAATAAAACTTAATACATTAAGGGTACACTTCGATAAGCTTTATAAACGTATAGTAATGAAACTTCAAAAAAATCCATGAATGAACATAGCCATCATTTCACAAAGTTCACTCCTGGCTTTGGCCCAGTGACTCACGCCAGTAATCCCAGCACTTTGGGAGGCCAAGGCTGGAGGATTGTTTTGAGTCCAGGATCCAAGACCAGCCTTAGCAACATAGCAAACCTCCATCTTTGCAAAAAATAAAAATAATTAGCCAGGGACGTTGTTGCATGCCTGTGCTCTCAGCTGCTGGGGAGGCTGTGGTAGGAGGAGTGAGACTGTCTCAAAAAAAAAAAAAAAAAGTGGCACAGCACTGTGGCTCACGTCTGTAATCCCAGCACTTTGGGAGACTGAGGAGGGCGGATCACTTGAGGTCAGGAGTTGGAGACCAGCCTGGCCAAATGGTGAAACCTTATCTCTACTAAAAAGTACAAAAATCAGCCGGGCATGGTGGTGCATGCTTGTAATCCCAGCTACTTGGGAGGCTGAGGCAGGAGAATCACTTGAACCCAGGAGACCAAGGTGTCAGTGAGCTGAGATCGTGCCACTGCACTCCAGCCTGGGTGACAGAGAGAGACTCCGTCTCAGAAAACAAACAAACAAAAGTTCCCTCATCCCCCAACATTTGGTCCCTTGCAACCATTGATCTTTTGTCTGCTACTTCAGTCTTATCAAAAGGTCTGGCATTTTCTGACTGGCATTTATTTTTTGGATGGATAACATACAGTACGTATATTGTGGTGATAAAAGAGACATCAAATTAAGAAAGACTCTTGAGTAGGGTAAAGTTTTGACTTTACATCAAAGGCAGTGAGGACCTATTAGTGGATCTTTAATATGCGAGATTCTTGATACAACTTGCCTTTCCAAATCTTCCAGAAGCAGAAGATGGAAATGTGAACCTGGAGGTAAAGAGTAAGTTCAGATGAGGAATGATGATACCTGGAATAAGACAATAATACACACTTATTTTGTTGTTGTTATTGTTGTTCTGTTTTGTTTTAGGCTTTTAGCAACCTGAAACATGGGTTTTAGTTTCTTTATTTAGTGGTAAGCAGAAAAGAGGAATGAGGAAGAGGCTTTACTGGTCCAACCAGAAACAGAAACTAAGAACCCATGACTGTATTCTCTCCCTTGGACACTCCAATAGGAGGAGTAGAGTAGTGGGTACAGGGCTGGGAGATATTGAGCAGGCTGCTCTAACCAAAATTTGGAGAAATGAAGGGTTATAGTCAGGATTTGGGGTTCAAAAGCAGGAAGGGTAGTAGAGCTTTAGTCACACACACACACATACACAAACAAAACAGAGAAGCAGGATTGAGGTACAAAGAAAAAAAGAATGATTGAGTTAAACTTTGATAATATTTAGTCTGAAATATTTGTGAAATATTTAGGTGAAAATGTCTAATCATTTCCAAGACCAAGAAAAATGTCTAGATTAAGGCTACTGATTTGAAAGTCATAGAGTAAATATTGAAAGCAATATGATTTGTAGACCTATTCCACTAACAAAATATATTTCTTCTCCTATATATTTTCCTTGAAGTTAGAAATATTCTTCTTTCATAATATCTGTACCCTTCTATCTCTTTCTACTTGCACTTACCTTTTTTGGGCTTTGATCATTTCCAACATGTAGAACCATAATAACATCCTCCCGTAAGTCCCCCACCTAACAGTCAAATACTGCTATCACAGTCCTTGGCCCCCGCCCCTCTGTTTGGCTAAAAGGCTCCTCTTCTTCCAATCACTACCTGTAAAATTGCTATCAATCTCACAAAATCCAGTTCTAAAGAGCTTCTTCATTTAACCCTGTTATGATTATATCCCTACGCACACATGCAATTTCTATTTTCTATTTTCCACTTGTTTCTAATATTTCTATTTTCTGCTATTTTCTACTTTCTAGTTTCTATTTTCTACAGACAATAAAATGTACCTATCACTTTAAGATACAGAGCTGATAAACAATAGAATTTTACCACTGTCATTAAAAACTCAGATAAAATGGGAGAATAGCTCAAAATGAGAAAGATTAAACATGCAAACTGTTTAATAAAAATAATATACAACTTAGCATGGGATGTATAAAATGAATTGAATTTATGGTTGCGTTAAAAAAATCTGCATTATAAAGAAAACAATGCTTACTATAATTAGTAATGACTTAGTGTAATCAATGACCAATGTCAAAAAAGTTATTGAGATCATAAAAGACACATTATTTCTTGTAAGTAACTTTAAGGTTCAGCTCAACTTTCCCTCATAGATGTTATTTAAAAAATAAAAACATGAAAATACATTGTTAAGATAGATTACCTTTTAGAAACCATCAAGGCATAGAAAGTAAATCAAAAAATCATTTTTGATGTTTCTTAATGAAATCCCATACTAGTATTTATAGCTGAACAAAGCCTTAAATATTTTCCCTAAAACATAATGGTATATATTTTAATACATTACAGAAGATTTGTAAATTAGTGCTGTCCCACTGGCCCTAGACCTTGGAGAAATTTAGGGCTGAGATGGAGAAGCCATTTACTATTCACCAAGTCACATAGATTAGTTGCTATATCTCTTTGTGGTTTGCGTGTGCATTAGAGACCAAATCCTATTCATCTCAATTTATTTTTAAATACCCATGATGAGCCTTGGCTTTTCTTTTTACAGAGAGGATGGAAATATCAATGAAAGAGCTAAAAATCAGACACTTCTAACACTTGGCAGCTGCACCCACTTGCTGTTTCAGGGGGTATTCTAGGTATCCATGTGAGGCAGCTCGAGCCACCAGGAGGCCTATTAACAAGGCTGGTTTCTTTGTGCCTGCTGCCTTGGACAAAAAAAGCATTACATGCTTGTTATGGCTTTATCTTTTACACTTGTTTCTTTAGATCTCATGCAGTACCATACATATTTCCCTGTCTTCAAGTTTTCTTTGTTTTTGTCTTCCTCTCAGGCTTATAACCCAGCTCCTTGCCTTGCTTTTTTTTTTAACAAGTTTTCAGATTGAACACCTATCCTAATCTATCATCTGACTTGCCTCCGTTATCAGCTCGATCCATTTTCCTTATGCTTATTCTTACTGCCCACATAATTAGAGAATTAACTGCTTCCCTCCTCGTATATACACAGAGTTGATTTGGAAATGTGACTTTGAAATCACGCTACTTCCATTCCAACAAAACAATACAGAAATGGAAATTTGAGCATGAAAAGCATATTGGAATTAACCTATAAATTGATGCATAGTAGATGAAACCAAGGATATAGAGTCAACTTAAGGAAACACAGAATAACCCTCATGGGTTTGGTTAGTAAATTGTGTGTGGGTGTGGGTGTATGTGGGTGGGTGTGTGTGTGTGCGTGTGTGTGTAACTTAGAAATATTTTAGCAGTGCTCTTCTATCTAGTTTTTAGTGCCTACACGTTTTTTGTTTACACAGCCAATAAGTAGCTATAATGACATTTTTAGTTTTAATTTTGCCAGGATGCCATGGAAATTTTCTAACATAGGTAACTTATTTGGCTATAGTTCTACTCTAGTGCCTAGGGCAGTGCAATTCCTCCTTTCCCCAGCTGCTTCTACAGGAGATCATCATCTGGTGGTGAATTCCTTGTAGCTGTATGCTAGTCAATTAGGAGGTGCTGATCAAGTCTCCAAGTCTGTTTGAATACTGCTTCAGAGGGTGTTTCACATAACTTACTCTTGTAAAGAAACCTGGAGGTAAATTAGTTGTACACATTGTTTGGAAAATGAATACTCCCAGTGCTGTAGAGAGTCTGTGGGTGGTGAGGATTGGTGAAGATATTGGGGATTGAGGAATTGTCCCATGCCCTGGTTTATCATATTTGCTAAACACTACACCTCACTGCCTGGGTCTAAGAAGTGATGGATCATGTGTATTGCCTCCTTTTCCTGACTCAGTCCCTCCTCACTTCCTATTGCTTTTTCCTATAAAAACTTTCCCTCTCTATTCCATCCCTCCCTCCCCCATTTCCTAGGTTCTGCCAACTTTGCTTGCTGAAATAATCTATCCTCAGTTTTGTCGATGAAAAGAGTCAAAATCTGTAAAATATTTGAGGAGATTTATTATAAGCCTAATATGAATGATCATGGCCTGTGACACAGCCCTTAGGAGATGCTGAGAACACTTGTCCAAGGTGGTCAGGGTGCAACTTGGTTTTATACATTTTAAGGAAATATGAGACTTCAATCATTTAAGAAATATTTAGGGTAGTAGTGGGCGCCTGTAATCCCAGCTACTTGGGAGGTGGAGGCAGGAGAATCGCTTGAACCTGGGAGGTGGAGGTTGCATTCTGCCACTGCACTCCAGCCTGGATGAAAAGAATGAAACTCCATTTCAAAAAAAAAAAAAAAACACAGATATATTTAGATATTTAGATTGTTACAAGAGTAATTGCTGTTTTCACATTGTTGGAATTTGCCATTTCATATTGGAATACATTCTTAAATAAATGTGGTTATGTTATACATCATTTTAATGGGCATTTCTCACTTTATGATTTTTTTTTCTTGCTAATGACTTATTACTTGTCCTTTATTTTATGTTTATTTTAGACTATGGAAATGTTGTTAGACAAAGCAAATTCAAGCAATTTTCTTATTTGAGTTCAAAACGGGTTTTAAAGCAGTGGAGATAACTCGCAACATCAATAATGCATTTGGCCCAGTAAGTGCTAATAAATGCACAGTGCAATGGTGGTTCCAGAAGTTTTGCAAAGGAGATGAGAACGTTGAAGGTGAGGAGCATAGTGGCCAGCCATTGGAAGTTGACAATGACCAATTGAGCACAATCATTGAAGCTGATCCTCTTATGATTACATAAGAAGTTGTCAAATAACTCAGTGTCAATCATTTTATGGTTGTTCAGCATTGGAAGCAAATTGGAAACATGAAAAAACTTGATAAATGGGTACCTCATGAACGGACTGAAAATAAATTTTAAAAACTCGTTGTTTTGAAGTGTCATCTTGTCTTATTCTACACAACAACAATAAATCTTTTCTTGACCGGATTGTGACGTGTGACAAAAGTGGATTTTATATGACAACTGGTCATAAGTAGCTCAGTAATTGGATTTAGAAGAAGCACCAAAGCAATTCCCAAAGCTAAACTTGCACCAAAAAAAGGTCCTGGTCACTGATTGGTGGCCTCTTGCCCATCTGATCCACTACAGCTTTCTGAATCCCAGGGAAGCCATTACATCTGAGAAGTCTGATCGGCGTATCAATGAGATGCACCCAAAATCACCAACATCTACAGCCGGCATTAGTCATCAGAAAAGGCTCAGTTCTTCTCCACCACAATGTCCGACTGCATGTCACACAACCAATGCGTCAACATTTGAACGAATTGGACTACAAAGTTTTGGCTCATCTGCCACATTCACCTGACTTCTTGTCAACTGACCACCACTTCTTCAAGTGTCTTGACAACATTTTGCAGGGAGAATGCTTGCACAACCATCAGAATGCAGAAAATGCTTTCCAAGACTTCACTCAATCCTGAAGCCCTGATTTTTGTAATCCTTGGGAGGATTACAAAACTTCCTTAATGATAAGGAATAAACAAACTTATTTCTCATTGGTAAAAATGTTTTGATTGTAATGGTTCCTATTTTGATTAGTAAAGATGTGTTTGAGCCTAGTTGTAATGATTTAAAATTTACGACCTGTAACTACAATTACTTTTTCACCAACATTTACGCTGGTTCAGTCCAGAGAGGTGGGACAACTTGAAGTGGGGATGGGGCTTCCAGTTTATGGGTAGAATTAAAAATTTTCTCGTTGACAGTTGGTTGAGTTTATCTAAAGACCTGGGATCAATAGAAAGGAATGTCTGGGTTAAGATAAGGTATTGTGAAGACCAAAGTTCTTATTATGCAGACGAATCCTTCAGGTAACAGGCTTCAGAAGGAATAGACTATAAATGCTTCTTATCAGACTTAAATGTCTGTCTGGATGTTATTGCTGGAGAGGTATAATGAAGCATGTTCAACTCCACCTTCCATCATGTCCTGAACCAGTCTCTCAGTTTAAATTTAAAATAAAGCCCATTCAGATGGTTGGGGGCCTTAGAATTCTATTTTTGATTTATGGTTTCCTTCAGGTACTTCCTATTTCTTAGGCCTCTTGTATCTGCTTTTATCCAGCGTTTTGATGCTGTGAGGGTTGGTGTCTTGATCTAGTGCTATTGACTCTCATGGAGGTAAGAGGATGAGCTTTATCCAATGGGAGAACAAGGGACAAGGTCAGGCTTGGTGGAAGGTTGGGGTCTCTTTCTCAAGGTGTAACTGAGTTTCTATTATGGTAACCATAATTTTGAAACATACCTCATTTTCTGAGGATTAATTTTCTCTTCCAATATTTTCCAATCAATATTTTCACCTTCCATAATGATCTAGGTGAGAAATCCCTCTCACTAACATAATGTTGATCCTATTTCTGACAAACAAGTAAACCCTTAGGCCTGGTTCAGTGGCTCACACCTGTAATTCCAGCACTTTGGGAGGCCGATGAATGCAGGTCACCGGAGGTCAGGAGTTTGAGACAAGCTTGGCCAACATGGTAAAACCCTGTCTCTACTAAAAATACAAAAATTAGCTAGGCATGGTGATGTGCACCTGTAGTCACAACTACTTAAGAGGCTGAGGCAGGAGAATTGCTTGAACCCAGGAGACAGAGGTTGCAGTGAGCCAAGATCACACCACTGCACTCCAGTCTGGGCGACAGAGTGAGACTTCAACTAAAAAAAAAAAAAAAAGTAACCCTGGTTTTATTTCATTAAAAGAGCATTTCTTCTTTACAAAATCTCCTCCTTAGGAGGATTAAAAATCCTTAGGAGGATTGCAAAACCTCTTCAATGACAAGAAACAGCACTATGCCCAAAGAGCTTTTCTCTAATAACTAAGTGTCTCTCTAATCAGAGTGTGAGTGAGAAGAATAAAAGGTAGGAGGTGAACTGTGACTGCCAAGTAGAGCTGGTACATGAGGCCTCTCCAAGTGGCTTGGGCATCTCACGGAATAGCAAAAGGATTTTGAGATGGAGCCTCCCAAGAGGGAATACTCAGAGACCAAATGATCCTCAACCAATGGATGCAAATGGTATGGAATATACTGATGAAGCTTTGAAAGATATGCAGCATCCCTTCCACTTTTGAGTTCCTAACGCCAGCCTCGATGCGGCTGATGAGAATTAGCCCTCACTTGTAGATGGGGCATAGCAAGGTCATATTGCAGAAGAACATGCAGGATGGGAGGTACCCTTGCAGTTATTTTTGGGAAATACAATCTGGGACACAAGGCATTCCTGCTGGGATCTGTCCAAATTCCTGACCCACAGAATCTGTGAGCATAATAAAATGGTTGTTGTTTTACAGCACTGAGTTTTGGGGTGGTTTGTCATGCAGCAATAGATAACCAGAACAGTAGCCTATGAGGCAACTGCTGCTGCAAGGTTTATTGCTGCTGCAGGCAACATTCAAAAGTTGACTGATACAGCCCAGCTGAAGCTCTCACAGCTTGCATTCAATGAAATGAGATCCTGGATGCTCTAACTTTGGTAAACGAAATGCAGACTTTATTTGAATGTCACAGAAGCCAAAGTCATGGGAGAAAAACAGATGGTTCTAAACAACTTTGAGGTTCCTTCATTCAGAGTCCCAAACACCTTCATAGGGCCCTCTGTTGTGCTATTTTTTGAAACAGCTACTTACATGGCTATCTGATGGGGAGAGAGAGATCAAGTAAGGCCTCTGGGCATGGTGATACTGATCTTTGCCCTTGATTAAGCTCTTGCTTTATTTATTCATTTATTTATTTCCAGTGGGAACTAGTGGAAGATAGTTTGTCAAATTACCATGAAATTTGTAGAAAGAACTATAAAATGTGTTCCTACTTGCCTTTTATTTTTTATTTATTATTATTATTACTATTATTGAGACAAAATCTCACTCTGTTGCCCAGGCTGGAGTGCAACGGCATGATCTTGGCTCACTGCAACCTCTGCCTCCCGGGTTCAAGTGATTTTCCCTGCTTCAGCCTCCTGAATAGCTGGGATTACAGGTGCCCACCACGCCCAATTAGTTTTTGTATTTTTAGTAGAGATAGGGTTTCGTTATGTTGGCCAGGCTGGTCTCAAACTCCTGACCTCAGGTGATCCACCCCACTCCCAAAGTGCTGGGCTTACAGGCATAAGCCACCGCTCCTGGCAACCCTACATGCTCTTTGTCCTTGTATTTTATCAGTATGGGAAGATCAAGATCTTTAAAAGCATGTATTAAAAAGTATATTCTAACTAGTTTCTTCACAGTCTAGCCCAGCACCCCTTGCCATACAAACCGAACATCATTCTCTAAAATTCACCCATAAGCTAACTAATTATAACTTGATGTTACATATAGCCACTCTATAGCAAAAGAAGATATATGTATAAGTTGATACATATATGTATATATACATATATATGAAAATAATATAGATATATGCATTATATATACCAATATATTGATATATACACTCACATATATTAGCATGTACATATACACACATATATGATTTCTTCTTGGACTTTTTTCTTTCCTATTCTAAATGTGAAATTCTGGTTTATTCCTCTAAATAAGAATTGTACACTTTGTTATTTAGTCTATCTTTGAGAAATGATTTATTATATGTGAACTTACTAAATCAAGAGTCTGGTCATAAAATACTCCAAATCATGAGGGATTAAATAAGACAATTTTCAAATCAAAACGGTTCTAGGTATTCAGCTTAGGATTCCTACTGTGATATTGCAATATCTCAGGGTGCCGCTTTCTACTATGGGTGCATATTATCCAAATAGTGACAGAGAATATTGAAGAAAAAATGAAAAGAGGTGCTTTTCAGTTTGGCAATGTGCATTAGTTTGCCTTTTAGTAAATCAAGACTACAGACCATATTGCAAATATGGAACTTTCCCTAACTTACACCATCATCCAAAATAACTATAGCATATGTCACATACTTTCTTCCATGCATGTGTGTATGTGGTGGTATGTATGTATACAAAATTGCATGTAATTGATTATACTACAGCAAACCCCTCTCAGCTTCAGGAAAAAAACACATTAATTTGAAATTAAATTTTATACAATTTGAAAAATTAAATATATCATTATGTATATTGTTATGAAAATAATAATACAGGAGTTATTAAGAAATTATTTGTAGGTAGCTGGAAAGGGTGACAGTTCTCGGTAGAATTTCCCTTTAATAAAAAACAACCCCCAAACCATTTCTTCTCTACCAGAAAGCAGCCTGAGAAGTCAGGCATAAATATGCAAACTAGAAGCTTTTATATGTAAATGCCAGCAGCTGTACCTGGAAGCCAGGTACATTTAATATGGTGTCTCCCACCCTCTTTTCCTTGTCACCACTGTGCCAGGTGTCATGGCAGCCTCCAGATAAAGTCACGTGTGCAGGACAACATGGCCGCCAGCCAAGCAGCTGCATTTGCATATTAAAAGGCTAGTGTGGGAGGGCCAGTTTTTTCACAGACTATGTAAATAACACACCTGGTCAAACCAATTCCCTGAGCCCTATGTAAATCAATCACCGTCTCCTCAAGCCCTTGTACAAAATTGATTGCCTTCTCCCCCACCTCCACCCCCCAGCCAAAGCAGAGACCCTCTTTTGGGGGACCTGCTTTCTCAACAAGAGGAAATTTTTTCTCTTTTCTTTTTCTATTAAACTTTCTGCTCCCGAACCCACTCTTCATGTGTGTCTGCTTCCTGAATTATTTTTCAACTAAAAGTCAGGGTATATACCCCAGACAACAGAGCCGTTTCACTACCTACAAAAGTTATTCCAAAAATACCTTTTATCTCAGACTGGAAAATATTATTATTGTTCCATACCAATAGTTATAGAAATGCCTCATTATATTTAATGGCTATGTGGAATAGTGGTTAGTAGCACCAGCCTGTCATAAACTACCTTCAGCTCCTATTTTTGGTATGACATTCGAAAAGTTATTAAACTTGTGTGAATTTTAGTTTCCTTCTCTGTAAAATAATAATAATAAAAACTATGAGGACCAAGGGTGAATACATAATAAAGCTGTAAGAATTAAGGTAGTTATTTTATGTAAAGTGCTTAGAACAGTGGTACTTACATGGTTAACAATAATATCAATTGTGATTATTAGTATTATCATCTGTATGGGAAGATACTATAATTTATTTAACAATTTACTATTATGTGCACCTGAATTGTTCCCAGCTTTTTGCTATCACAAACATTCCCTTGATGGGCATGTTATTACGCACATCTTTTCCCATTTAGGTCCTTAGTATTTGTTTCTTAAAGTAGAATTTTGGGGTGAAATTAATGTATGTTTTAAAAACTTTTGATCTCTACAGTCAAATTGCCATCCAACTTTTCTCTTACCAGTGTTGTATAAAATAGGAAATTGGAGTATAATACATCTTACTTTAAAACATTTTAAAGTAACTTCCAGATATTTTTGAATTTTGTTGTTTTAAAATCTTTTTTTTTTTTTTTTTTTTTTTTTTTTGAGACGGAGTCTCGCTCTGTCGCCCAGGCTGGAGTGCAGTGGCCGGATCTCAGCTCACTGCAAGCTCCGCCTCTCGGGTTTACGCCATTCTCCTGCCTCAGCCTCCGGAGTAGCTGGGACCACAGACGTCCTCCACCTCGCCCGGCTAGTTTTTTTTTTTTTTTTTTGTATTTTTTAGTAGAGACGGGGTTTCACCGTGTTAGCCAGGATGGTCTCGATCTCCCGACCTCGTGATCCGCCTGTCTCGGCCTCCCAAAGTGCTGGGATTACAGGCTTGAGCCACGGCGCCCGGCCTGTTTTAAAATCTTAGTATATGTGAAGGAAGATTTTTAAATGATTTAAAGAAATGCTATACATTTGATTGATATGTAAATAATTCAATGATGCCAGATAATTTATTTGCAAATTATTCATTCTGTTGATGACTACTAGAACATTGTTTAATTCCAGCTGATTGTGGTATATGCTTTTTAGTATGAGCTTGGACCAATCCATCCGTAGTTTGTGATTATGGGATTGGTCTGAAGGACTTATTTTAAATTTTATGTCAACCAATAATAACTGTTAAGTGAATCTACTATCATAAATATTATGGAATCTGGCATCTCATAGATAAGTAATGCACTAAAGACGTAAGAGTTACATGCTGTTGGCATCTATTCACGCTCTAGTCTCTTTGTTCCCATGGATGCTTGGGAATTATAGATGCTGATTTTATCAGGTATTTAACTTTCAGGGCGCATTTACTACAATTAGAGCAGCAACTCCTTTCTTCTTCTTCTTTCTCTTCCTTCTTCTTTTCGTCTTTTTGCTATGTTTGAAAAGATTTATTTCCACTGCAACCAAAAGGTAAATTATTTGAAAAAGCTTTTAGGTACAGTTTGGAACAACAAAATAATTTAATACGAGCTGACATAAAAAAAAATAGTCTCAATATTGTTCTCATTGCTTCTGCATTTAGTGGTCATAAAATTTTAAAGTGAGTTAATTGTTTTAGGTCAATAAAGGAGATATCTTCACTTTGGAGACCTCTTTAAAAGAAGTAAGAACCCTGAGATAGTCATTAAAATGGGTTGAGTTGGCAAGTTCACACTCATTCTGGTATCTTCGTGTTCTGCTGGTTGCCAGACGCTGTAATATCTGTTCTGGATATTGTGGATGTCACACAGAAGCAGGAGAAGAACACTTGATTTTTCTTAATTGATTTATTCTTCATGATGTGGCTGTCTACCCCACTGCTCTTGCATGAGGACTTAATGGAATTTTATCGATATTTTAAAAATGCAGACACAGGCTTACATTTTCTCATTTTCTGTTTGCTAGAGGTTGAATTGTCAGATTACATAGGAGGCTAATACAGGGTAACCTTGTATTCTCAGTGCCTGAAAAGAAGGAACTGGTCAGAGACCAAACAATTAGTGGTTACTTGTGCATGTCAGAAGCTCTAGCAAACACACAGTCAATTACTGAATGGGTTTTGCTCCAAGTCAATGTAGTTCAGTGTAGGCAAGATAATATTGCAATCTAGCTGATGAAATGCAACTTTTTTTTTTTTTCTTTTTTGCTGAGGAGTAAAGTAAGGACTTGGTACTATATCTGCAAGCTAAACCAAAATGATCATCAGCTTGACATGAAATGTTACATTTTTTTTTTGTTTTTTTTTTAAAGAAAGCCATCAGCTCAGCATGGATTAACTCTTAAGGTTTGTCAGGGGTTTCAAGTTAAATCCATTAACATTTTCTGTTACCACTGCATTTTTTTTTAGTTTTAAAAAACTATAAACAATTGAACTGGAGCCTGACATTTGGCAGCAAGCCACTGATGCTCGTCTCTTTTGCCTTCTACATACTTGGCTGTCCTAATAATAAGCATCATTTTAATGAATCGCTGACTATTTTACTGGCTGACCTCAGAACTTGGTCAATTCTTACTAGATTGAAGTCATTAATTTAGGAAGCATGCATTGCAGTTCTGTCCAAATCAGATTCAAAACATTAATAAGGACAGTAATAACATGGCTGCCCTCATTAGAATCTATCAAGTCTGAATTGCTTAATAAGGCTCTGTTTGTAAAAAAATAGAAGAAAGTAGCACTTAAATCCTGAAGAAATGAGAAACTATGCAAATATATTTCAGTAATAGCCATAATTTTACCAGGTGAAGCACAAAGAGAAGAAAACTCAGCTCCCAGCCTCTTATAATGCTGCTTCTATATTAGGATTGTAGAAGAATCATGCCACATAATGGGGCTATAGAAATTTCCTGATTCAAAGAGAGGAATGTGTACTTACATCCGATTTGCTTAAGTAGTTTATATGTTAATCAAATTTAAAAATTTAATGGTTGAAACCTTAATCATCTCTCAGCTCTATCTGAGCAGCAATTTTGCTGTTGGAGTTATGACAATTTTTTTGATAAGGAATATCTCTTAGCTGGTAACAAAAACTGATTTTAGGCAAAACTAACATGGAGAAAATGAACAGATGCTCAACCAGTGAATTTTTAAACTTAACCCTTTTCATTGGTGGTAAATATCACAGAAAGCCATGCACCATTTTTTCTTTCTCAGAACTGGAAAGGAGAAAAACAAGATTTTATGGCTGAATATTTCAACCTCCCCCTCTGAAATTCATGTCATGTCAGCAGTGCTACATCATGCACAAAAGACCAGTACATTCAAGAAGAATTTATTTCATATAAAATAAAAAATATAGGGATACTTTAGAATATAATATAGAGGTTTAAAAAGGAGTATTCTAGATATCTATGTCATGTGAACAGGCAGATAGTGACTTTTCATCATCACGAAAAAATTTTTTAGTCAATAACCAAGCAAAGCGAAACAAGAACAAATACTGAGATTATAATAAAACTTTATAATAAAAAAATTCAATTTCTAACACCACAGGCTTAACAATAAATAATTTTTAACAAAATGCAGCTACGCTTTTATCAATGTCCATCATACCTGCTCTGATGAAATAAACATCAAAAGAATAGTGGTTGTGAATTGATAGAGAGTTTAGATTATTCTTTTGTTCTAGTGGAAAGATTAAATATTCTAATAATATTGTTATTTATATATACATTTTATTTTTAATTATAAATAATATATATATCATATGATCAAAATTTAGAAAAATACTGCAAAGAATAAATTTTTTACATGAATATAATGAGAAGTTATATTTAAGATTTTAGTAGTTAATATAACGGAAATATTGAAAATTATATCTTATTTGTATGATGAAGAGTTTCATATTGCCCAAAAAGAGGTCTGGCCTCCTGGGAAGTAAAATCTGGATCCAGCAATGTTTTGCATACTAGGATGGTCTTGGTTTACTGGATATTCTTTGTTTTATTTTGTTTTTTTTTTTTTTGAGACGGAGTCTTGCTCTGTCGCCAGACTGGAGTGCATTGGCACGATCTCAGCTCACTGCAACCTCCGCCTCCTAGGTTCAAGCAATTCTCCTGCCTCAGCCTCCCAAGTAGTTGGGACTACAGGCATGTGCCAGCACGCCTAGCTAATTTTTGTATCTTTTTTAGTAGAGACAGAGTTTCACCATGTTGGCCAGGATGGTCTCGATCTCTTGACCTTGTGATCGGCACCCCCTTGCCTCCCAAAGTGCTGGGATTACAGGCGTGAGCCACTGCGCCCAGTCTACTGGATATTCTCAACAGTGTGACTTCAGTTGGCGGGTTTGAGTAATGTAGTATAGATCAACCTGAAGGCTGAAATAAACTATGTGGACAGTCAATTAGTCAATCAGTGAATCAGGCCTACATAAAGGAACCATTTAAAAAAAAAAAAAAAGAAAGAAAACTCTGGACTCTGATATTTTAGGTGAGCTTCTCTGGTTGGCAATAATTTGTGCATATTGGTACACATTATGCTAGGAGGGTAATGTTTCCTGATTCCTGGGGGAGGTTATCTGTATCCTTTCTTGTAATAAACCATAGAGTGAGTATAAGTGCTTTCAGTGTGTGCGGTGAGTCTTTCTAGTGAATTCTTAAAAGTGAGAGTAGTTTTGGAAACTTTCTAAACTTGCAGTTGGCATCATAAATTAGGGTTATCTTTGGAATTCTGCCCGCGAACTTGGTCGTTGGCATAAACTCCTCAAAACTTCAAATAGGCTACATGCCTTATAAATGATGTACTTTCATGTAAATCATCCATGAAATCAGTATGACAATTTCTCAATTATTGTTAATTTTTACCAAGTATTTGTGTGATGTGTTTGGACATGGCTATCACTATCCTGATAATAACCTGTTTGAGCTACGCTTTGGTATATGGAACTACATTAAGCTTTTTAAAAGACCGTCATTAAATTAATATTCATTGTATGACTTTAATTTTAAAAATGTAGAATTTTATTAATATCAACAATATTATTCATCATAATCTATCTTTTCTCAACTTCAGCAGAACTAACAGCAATTGCATTAAAACTTTTGTAGCCCCTAAACATTGACCGTGATTTTGTTAGTTTCACGTCTGTATCATCAACATTATCACATTCTATCACAAATGTTTACGGGACTGCCTGAAATATGCACCATGTGACTTGTGATGTAAGTCTTAAAATTAAGGCCCAATATTATGTGCTGCCTCAACATTTAATGAAATCCACAGGGCCATGAATGGTTTAACCATAAACCCCCCACTGTATATTCATGCTCCGGTTTTCTAGCAAAACACCACAGTTCCCACTTATCCTTGAGCAGCAGTTCTCATCTTTTGCCCACCTAGAGATTTATTCATACAAGTCAATTACATTCTTCTGTATAAACCAGGGTGCACTTTACTCTCTTGATACTACACATTTGCCTCCCAAAGCTCTGTTTTACAACTGTGTTCCTGATTGAAACCCCTACGGATATATGTGACTAATAAGCTGCTATCAATCTCATCTATCTATTTTCAATGGACTGTTTGACCATACTCACAACCCTAAGGCAGGGATCCCTTCCTCACTAAGAGGATGAATAGGAAGCAATTAAAGCAATACTGTCAGTTAGATTTTAAATGTCATATTTGGGCCTAAGTTTATCATCAGTATAATGAGGATCATAGTGAAAATTACAGTATTAATAGGGCTAAATATATATTAGAATTGTGTGCAATATAGATTGAACAGCATATAAGCATTATCTTTCACACATAATAATTAAGCTGTTTTAATGCCCACAACGTGCAGAAATTCTATTGGTTTTAATAAACTGTCCCATTAAATAACAATAAAATTCAACTCTTACAGAAAAAAGAGATACTCAAACCATTGGTATTTTCCTGCCCCCTACAACCCCAAAATCCCTGTCCGCTACTCACATCATTTTGCTGTTGCTTATGAGCCCTCTTTGCAAGAGTCCACTGCACCTGATTAATGCTCAATTTGTCCCTCGTTACCGTACCGTCTATGACTTCATTCTCACTCTTCCTTAAGGCAAGTTCTGTGTATGCTGCAGTTTGATTAGCGGTAATGACAGTGACTGCAAATGAATGTGTCTAATAACATATGGCCATTGTCTGTGGGCACGCAAAAGGAAACCGAGAATTTTCTCCCTGATGTGCTGTCATTATCATCATGGAAGACATTTCCTTTTCTTGTATCTGGGCTTACTCTGACTATGGAGATTAATGAGAACAGGTGTTAAAGAGCCATGGTGAGCTGACTGACTCACACAGATGGGACAAAGGTGGGGAAGAGCTAACTGTGGTACCTGAAAGGTGGACTTTTCATAGCAGGAAAACCACCAATAAAAACCAACAGCAGACATAACTGGAACAGGATTCTATAAAACCCCTGTGTGGAGGCTCAGGGATTCAAGTTAATTTCCAGGATAGCCAGGGCAGTGGATAGAGTGAGAGAAATTCTGAACATTTGAGAATTTGACGAAAAATATAAATCACTTTAGCATCTTCACAATCATTAAAGTCATCCTAGTGTATATAAACTAAACATCAATCTTGGTCATAATTACACTTTCTCTTTTTAAATTTTTTACCTATTAACAACTTTTAGATAATTTTGTCCTGGTGATTAAATTACTAAAATTTAGAAAGTAGAATGAATGAAAACAATGAGGCTTTACTGGTATATGGAGATAGCTTACTGGACCCTAACAAAGTAAATTTGCTATTAAGAAAGCTATCTCCAAAACTATGTTTCTAAAAGGGACTTCCAGGGTCAAGCTAGGTCAACATTTTGGTAGGATTGATGCCAGAAAACACAGCTGCTACTAAAATATTTTTTCAGGAAAGGAAGTTCGCCCTCTGAGTCATTTCAAATTAAATCTTAGTCACAGGCCTGTGTATGTGTTTTAAAGGAAAGTCTATAATCAGAGGTACAATTGTTAGCAACTCTGGACATAATCTCAGGGTAACAATTCAACCATTCAAATGCTCAGGGCTGAGAGTAAATACCACTTTTCTGTGGTTAAGAAAATAATAAATTCCAGAGGATCCACCACAGATAGCTTAATTACCCCATCAAGAATTATCAACTATAGTCAGTTCTCCTCTGTGCTCTCTGGTGATAATGCACACAGCATCTGTTCTATTTTTCTCTTTGCCTTGCCACTTCTGGGTAATGCTGTTATTGAAGCATCACCAATGGGTTAAACGAAAGCTGACACTTCAAGAGGAAGGAATGAAAAAGTTTCAGTGCTCCGAATAAGACTGTTAAACCTAGAAGGAGTGAATCTATACCTACAACAGAGAAGATGGAATGAGGTAGAACTGTTTTCACTTTGGAAACAGAGGCAAAGAAATATAAGTGAGTGGGAAACCTGGAAGGAGTCCAATTAAGAAAACAGTAGCATTTCTCCTATCCCTATGGTTAGTAATATAGATCTGGGAAGTCCCAGTGTGAGCAGACATCCTTGACCTTGTAGTCTTAGAATAAATGTGAAAGGAATTGTAAGAAGGGCATACATTTTACAAGATTGCCATAACGCAGCTCTAATGGTTTACTGAGAATAGTGACCAAGTATAAATATATTGCTATTTTATTTTAGAGAAATTCTGAACTAAGCCTGAAGGAAATTGTTCACTAACAAAACAAAATACATTTATTGAATCTTAGGAGATAAGGTTCACATCTTTTAAACTTGGCTTAAGCCATGCTTCAGGCATTATTACATAGGACAGTAAGATTTTTAGTTTTTAACTTTCTGTTAACTAAACATGGTCTCAGGTTTTACTATATTTTGTTTGGTTTTAATTGGGAAGTTTAGCACTAGAAGATATATGGAGCAGAATTATAATAATAATAACAAAACAACAAACTACAAACACGTTTTGCTCTAATCAGTTACATTGAGTCCATGCTATTAACTGCCTCAAATTTGAAGTAGATGGAAAGAAATACAAGAAAGATAGGAAATACTGGATGCCTACAGAGTTCCCACAAAATCACCATATTTCTGGAATTGTTTTCACTATTCTACAAATGAAGAATCAGAACTCATTTAAGTATTATTTTAAAGCTCACATAGCTAATAGATGCGTAAACTGGAATGCAAACATAGCACATATGATTTTATACCTTGTGTTCTTTCCACTAAATCTTACCACATACCAAACAATTGTATTATGCATTGTATTATGTGAGCCTAATTGGCAGAAAATAGCATGTTCTCCTCAGTAAGCAACAGATAAAGAGAACCATGGCAGCCCTAAATAAACCAGCAAAGGAAGCCATGGAAAGTTTTGATAGGATAATTTATTGGTATCACTGTTTCTCCTCCACTCCTACTAATAAAGTTACTGCAATTTCCAGACCATATGTGTCCCTCAACCTCTGGGCAAATGTAAGGCTAACAGAAGAAACTAAAGACAATTCCTCTTCCTGTCATTGTGAATATCCAAGCTGAAGAAATGATGCTTGATGCGCCAGAAAAGAAGGAGGGAAATGTCAAGGCCTTTAAAGGATATAGACAGGAATAGGGAAAGGAGGAGTGTTTTCCCCAAGTGTCAAGATAGATTTGAGAAACACTGATTTTCCAAGATACGGAATTAGATTTATGCCTTCAAAAATGCTAAAGCAGATGAAAATAAATAGAACTATTTTCATTCTTCAGGTGTCGTGAGAGCCACAAAACCCTTAATTATACAGATTTAGTTCATGAGCATCTCAAGAGGAACCTATGTGAAACAACGTGGAACCATGGGATGCTTTCTCAAATGGTCTTGCTTTGAAAAGCTCAAAAATAGGAATAGAGAGGGAACACCAATAATGACAGATACATACTCTTCTGGCAGTCCGATGGAAGAGGGACTCAATATTTATTTCATTTGTCTGAAAAAAAATTTATAAGTGATTGTTCCTTCATAGCCCTTTTTGTGGAGTGAGAATCATATTGGTTTACCTAAGGTGAAAAAAAAAATGTCTTATAACCTAAGCTGTAAAACTAAAACGGAAACAGAAATGGAGAAACAAACAAAAACGAATCCTGAATTTGAAATGAAATGAGTGCAATTTTGCCTTGGCTCTTTTAACCGGTTTAGAGCATTGAATTTATTATACAATCATCTTCCACTGTAGATTCTCATCTGTAAAGAGAGAAATTGTGTTAGGATTTCAGTATAGTTGCTTTCCAATATAATATGTAAGAAATGGAATAACCATATAATTATCAACTGGGAAATTTTTGAGAGTTAGAAGGAGTGTTAAAAACAATTAAAATTGTATATATTTAAATAATTACTTAGCTGACAAATTCATTTAATTATATTAGAAGAACTAGAAATATTTTGTTTCAAAATTATTTTCAAAATCACTTTTCCTAAAGATTAAAAATAATATTTATCTCTGTACATTAGAACAAGAAATCTTTGTATTGATTATTAAATATGTGAATATGAAAAATAACATTTATATACAGTAATTTGTTTTCTAGCTATATCTCTCTAAAATTCAATATCACTGGTTTTATTTTAATTTTTAAAGAATATGTGTTTTTTAATATGGATTTATTTTCAGTCTTTTTTCTAATTACCTGCAACCTTCTTTAAATTTTATTTTAAGGTTAGTAATATCAAACATTTTTACATGCTGAATTTATTTTCTCTGAATCATAATACTTTCAATTGAGAAAATACTCTGTGAGTGCTGAGGTATCTCGTAAGTTGAGAGAAAATTCTACTAACTGGAGTATATTTGTAATTCTATTTCTGTATATTAAAATTTGTAAGTATTTAAGCCTAAACACTGTTACAAGTAATTTTTTCATGCCTCAATGCTCAATACCTACTTTGGCACATATTTTCACAGAAAAAAATCTCAAATATGTTTTCTGTTGCCATGCTTTTTGAATATTTAACAGAATTTAAATGTTACAAAATTTTATAGTTATGAAATCTATTTCCATTCTGGGATAGAATATAAATTTACCCCATTAAAAACTGGAGCACCACCAAAAAATTCGTTCACAGGTTGCACTACCTAAGGAACAGGTATAGCGTTTCAAAAATTATAATGTATGCATCACTTGAGCTCCACTGTTTTATTGCATTTTTGTCCTGCTTTTTTACAGATACATGTCAGTATCTTCTTTGCAAGCACTTTTTGAGTTATTA
>NW_012115444.1:991758-1014358 GCF_000951035.1 Colobus angolensis palliatus
CCATCTACACAAAGTTAAATGGAATTGTAAATCATTCAGTTTGATTTACAAAAGACTAATTTAAAGGCTCAAACATATTTTAAGTACAATTAATAACAGGCAGTAATTCAGTGTTGTCATGTTGAAGTATTTTCTCTATTCAACAACAGGTTTCTTAAAAATATTTTACAGTTCAGTGCTTCTCTGTATACTTACAAAAACATTTGTACATTTTGAGAACTGTAATTTAAACTTGGATTAGTAGAATATTGAGGCTTGATTGCAATCAATTTTAAATTATGTGTGTATATGAACCAAATTCAAGCACATTTCTATATTCTAGTTTTCTTAATTTTATGAAACCATGATTCTTAACCCAACACAATGCTCCATTAAAATTTATGTTTGCATTCTAACCATAGAGTCAAGTAATTTTATTTTATCTGGACTACTAATCTGAACTGACAGTAGTATTGACAATGATATAAGATGCTTCAAGTTTGATGGAAAGATTGCAAGTTTTTATATTTTATAAATTGAATTTGAAAAGCCAATTTTTATTGGAGTAAATAATTTTACTTTGAAGTTTCCAGTGACAGATATATATCTAGTGATGAAGTCAACACCTTAAGAGCTGGCACATTGATTTCAATAAATGTACAAAAAAATGTAAAAAACCCTTGTAATCTAAAATGAGAGAAAAGTGCTTTTTGTTTTTTGTTTTTTAAGTAGATCATGCTTCTTAGAATGAGACATAAAGTCACGTTATGCGGCTGTAGGTGTGAAAGTATAATCTTCAGGTTCCATCTTCTTTATAAACCTACTTACCTTAGAAGTAGACACAAAGTTGCCTTAGCAGATTTGTGTCTTCTGGTTTTCATGTACTGGTAAAATCAATATTGTCCCCAAGGTGAGTGGTGAGCACCAACAAGCATTTTGTTCAGTTTGAGTTTTTATTATCAACTTTTTGAGAAACTACAGCCCATTCTATAATTTTTCATTAGACATGTACTTTCAATTTTTTAGCTCATTGATTTCAGACAGGTTTACAGTTAAACAAGCAAACAAAAAAGAATTACAAAACAAAGAAAACTCCACGAAATATTGCTTTCTGTAGCTCTAGTCTGTTTCCTATCACCATATTTCTAAACCTAGCCTACATTTCCCACTTTCCCACTGATTCACTGGTTAGCAGCCTGGATGCTTAGTATATTTTCCAGATTGTACCCTGAATTACACAAGTTCACTGGCTGGTAGCCTCAGTACATGGCAGGGGCAGCATCATCATATACTTCCTCATCACTGAGAGCAGGAGTTAGCCATCCCTAGCCATTTCTGTCTCAGAGGCCAAGCACATTTTATTTTATCAGCAAAGCCCTTCTTGCTGTTCTTGAAAGAAAATGTTAGTTATTCTGCATCTGGAAAGCACCAGGTTATTGCTGGGTATCTTTCTGATTTAACCACATGTTAACATCAGAAATCTATTGACTGTATGTGCGTTTCAAAGACTATTAAACAAGAACATAGTAGAAAAATGGAGGTCAAATTCATCCTGGCTTATTTTAGTGCAACCGTTATTAAAAATATCTTATTAAAGAAGTAAAACCAAGACAAAGTTTAACCAGACAGGATGTCAGGACAACAGGTGTAAATCAGGACGGTACTCGCAACATACATATATGGTCATTTTAATCATGGATTATTGACAGAGAGAGACCTCATTTTCCTTTCTGAAATGGCTATGGTTTTATGGAGTTAAGTAGTTGATTTCTAACTATTTGTTGAAGCTGCTAAATTATTGGAAAGCATGCTGAGCAAATTTCTTCCTCAAGAGAAATATAAGCAAACCATGTGTAGGGCTTTTGATCAAAGAATATGACTTTCACAGCAGAGTAATAATTTCTTATTCAGGATGAGAGTATATGATGGTGTGTAGTTATTGTATCATAGTACAACATTTTTTTTTACTACTTAGCTAATGGCAGCAGTGTAAACATTGGTTATAATACCTGATAGTTTACTTCAAATTTTATAATAAAACAAATTAGAAAATAATTTTTCACCAATAGATCACACTTAAAATATGAAATAAGTAATTGAACATGGCCAGCATTCAGGATAATGCAAGAGTAGGTATATGAATGTAAAAGTTACCTGTCTTTAGCATGAATCATAAAATAAGGCAGAAAAAAGATACAATACTGGTCAACATTGTCCACGATGACTTAATAATATTCTACCTAGGATTAATTTGTGTAGTTATTTGGCTCATCTATACATCAATTTGCAGGAAGAATAAGCCAGTTTTCAAAAAAAAAAAGGGTAATAAATTAGGGTAGAATGAAGATAAAAATAAAACATAATATAAAGCCAAACACGGCATCAGAACTTAGAATTCATAAGTTTTATAACATTGTTAGGTATGTTTCATAAAATAAGTTCTTGAGAATCCCCACAGGTAATATAAAGTGAAAATTTTAGTAATTGTGGCTTCACATTGTTCACAAGCTAATGACAAGCTAGATTCTCAGGAGAAATATTCTCTTTTTCTGATACTAATACTGGTAAAAAAAAGATTCTTGGAACGCTACAGAACACCTACAAACATTGAATATTTCCTCTTCTCTTTCTTTAAATAAGTACACCAGGCCTACAGTGAATGCAAAGAAGCTTGAAACCAGCAATTCCAGGAGCTACGGTAGAGCCAATTTGATGGGTGTCTACCCTGTCCAGAATATATTCCCACAATTGTCACTAGAGAATAAGCTAAGGAGGCTGTATTCACTAGGAGTAAGATGTATCATTTATCCCCTTTTATCCCTCAAGCTAAAATCCAGCACTACCAAGTATGTTCTTTGAGTAAACACATGAGAAATTTTAGATACAGATAATATATGACTCTGAAATGTTGATGCACTGGAAACAATTGCTTCATTCTCAAACTGTTTCTAGTAGAACCTGGTAGAACTTGTGGCCAAATAGTTTTCTAAAAATAGATTAATAGCAACTGTAAATCATAGAATACACAAAAATTCATTGATTATATATATATGCTTGTTTATGTACTAAATACATTTATGTATATATACATAAATTTAAGTACATGTATATATACATAAATATGCTTACATAAATTCACATAGTTGTACACATGTGTATGTAAACATACATGTACATTTTTGAGGACCTTATAGTGTAGACTGAATTATAGAAGTCTTTACATATGTGTCCATGGATTTGCAATACACACACACACATAGATACATCCATATGTTCACTTACAGAGTATGTCCCCTTACATAGGCAGAGATAGGCAGTGTTAAGAAGAGTCATATCTAGCATTTAATACTGAGTATAGGAAAAAGCAAGTGCATAAAGCATCCTCAATCAGACACCTTTAGTTTACCCTTATCAAACACACACAGAGCACAAACTGATAAGATACAGTGTCATATTCTCAGTTGTTGATATATATGGACTAAGATGTCATGTCAACACAAGTAGCTGGCTTTCAATCTGCTAGAGAGGAAAAGCAAAAGCTGATCTAACGGCTCCTTCAGGCTCCTATTATAATGGGAATAACATCATTAAGTTTAGTTGATAAACTTATCATTGAAACACCAAGCCTTCGAAATGTTACAGTGGAACTCATCTTTTAAGTAGTATACCTTTACTTATCCATGCACAAAATATTTGAGAATTTTTGGATTGAATATTTTGAAAGCTATCAATAGACCTACCTCCTTGTATTTAGTTAATACACTTCTATGTTGTTCTGAAAGTCAGTGTCCTGAAGCAAACACTTTAAGAGAAAAAACAGAAGAGAGTAAGTTATTATTATTGTTATTATTATTATTGTTGTTGTTATTATTGTTTTGAGATGGAGTTTCACTCTTGTCACCCAGGCTGGAGTGCAGTGATGTGACCTCAGCTCACTACAACTACTGCCTCCCGGGTTGAAGTGATTCTCCTGCCTCAGCCTCCCTAGTAGCTGAGATTACAGGCATGCAGTACCACATCCGGCTAATTTTGTACTTTTAATAGAGATGGATTTCACATGTTGGCCTAGCTGGTGTCAAACTCCTGACCTCAGGTTATCTGCCCACCTTGGCCTCCCAAATTGCTAGGATTACAGGTGTGAGCCACCACATCCAGTCAGTTTTTTCTGTTTTTTGCTTTTTTTTTTTTTTAATTTAGAATTTTTAAGGCTGGGTGCTGTGGCTCATGACTATAATCCCAGCACTTTGGGAGGTCGAAGCGGGTGAATCACTAGGTCAGGAGATGGAGATCAGCCTGACCAACATGGTGATACCCCGTCTCTACTAAAAATACAAAAATTAGCCAAGTGCGGTGGTGTGTGCCTATAGTACCAACTACTCAGGAGGTAGAGGCAGGAGAATCGCTTGAACCAGGGAGGCGGAGGTTGCAGTGAGCCGAGATCACGCCACTACATTCCAGCCTGAGTGACAAAGCTAGACTTGGGATCAAAAATATATATATATAGAAATAAATACATTTAGTATTTTTTAATCTGTTAGTTGAATCCTTCACAACCCATCAGCTCTCCCTAAAAGGAGCTCCAAACATGCTTTAAAGTTTTGGAATTTATGTTGGAGATTCAGGTGTCTTTTGTTACCATTCAAGTACCCACTGATGTGCATCTCATCTCTAGAGTATCTATTTCTATTTCATCAATGGATTTAATTACATATTGTCACTCAGATGAATTTCTACAGCTTTTAAATTTTGGTTTCTGGTTTTTATTTAAATTTTGGTTTGCAATTTTAGCTGCAACTTTGTATGCAGGTGCAAAATAAAACCCAAGCTTCTAAACTGTCCCCAGATG
Organism: Colobus angolensis palliatus; assembly: GCF_000951035.1. Classification (NCBI taxonomy): domain Eukaryota; kingdom Metazoa; phylum Chordata; class Mammalia; order Primates; family Cercopithecidae; genus Colobus; species Colobus angolensis. The sequence continues at coordinate 996,584 of NW_012115444.1, forward strand.
AATAAATTTCACTTATTCATACATTTAAAATTTGTTCCAAATTTTAATTTATAAGTTGGACAAACATTATATCAAGAATGTATGTATATATATAAATATATGTATATATACATATACACACATATTTAAATTTTTAATTGAGTTTTTTATGGAATACAGTGTTATATAACTTTTTCCACATTAACATAATTATGAAGGAAAATCAAACTAAGCCTCGTATCACAACAGCACTAGAAGAAAAAGCTTATTAAACTTGTGCCAAAAGTGGGATAATAGTTCCATTAGCTCTGTAGAACTAAATAGAAAGAAAGGACCAAACCAGGAGGAGATAAATAGGGAGAAAGTAAGAGAATATTGCAACTTATCTTATAAAATTATATCTAAACTGCTTCAAAATAATCTGGAAGGTTGAACAGAGGTATAAGAAACACAAGATTGGCCAAGAGTTTATAATTATTGATGTTAGATGAAAGGTACAAGACAGTTTATTATATTGTTCTTTGTTCTGTAGTACATATTTAAAACAACATCTTTTAAGAATTTAACAATTTTGAAAAGACAAAACCTGTTTTTGGAGAAGACAATAAACCTTGTTGATTGAACCAGTGACTTTGGTGTTACTAACTAAAAAGAAATTATATTATAATAATATAAATATTCATCCAGTGCACAATAACCCCTTAGTACATGAATCTCTTAGTCACCTTATATTTTGTCAAATTAAAAACAGGACTAATCAGCTGAATCTTCAGAGAGGGGAAAAGTCATTTCTATCACATTCACAATAACCAGAAAGTCCAGTATCCTCAACTCTTTAAATTTCTATGAGCTTGGTTCAGTAAAAACCATCTTGAAACATAGCCACAAACACCCTTTAACTCTCGACCATCTCCTCCTCACAAACCTCTCTCCCAACTCTGCCACTCTGGCCATCTCTCATCCTGTTCCTAACCAGCTGAATGTTGCTGGACAAAAACAGCACTAATTAGAGTGATACCTGCATATGCTCATAATTACCAACTTCAGTGTTAATTACTACCATAGTCTTTTTATATTTCTTTAGGAAACTAACCAATCACCCCTCCTTCACTGCCACTCCATCTGCTTCATTGTATACAGAGTACTCAGATTATAACATTTTCCTGCTTAGAAATTTCCAGTAATTTGTCATTCATATAAAATTCAAAGTGTCAAATACGGTATTGTCTGAACTTTGTATTTTCATCATCATCTTCTGCTATCATGCAGGCTTCTCCAGCTATGCTACATTTATTTAAATTCCCGGAGACCCTCAAAATATATTTGGATTGCTCTGCTCATACTCTGGTTAATTCATGTTTACTCTTCAGTTCTTAAAAGCATACTCAGATACTTCTTTCCAATGTAGGACTCATAGCTTAGCACATTGACCCACCCAGGTAGCTGTGACTATCTTGGAATAAGATTTTCAACATCAAAATCAGATTTCCTAGATTTTTATGCTGATTCTATTCATTACTAATTGTGTCATTATACAAATTTCTCAACCTGTTAAATATATATATATTTTATATATGTAGATAGTATATAATTCCATTCTTACACTATTTTAAGTAATATTTTACATTTTGCACATGTTCTTACAATATAATTCCATTCTTACAATATTTTAAGTAAGTTTTTACATTTTGTGTATGTTCTTACAATATGCAAAAAAATACATAAAATATTGTAAGAATGGAGTTATATAACATACTTAGAGCTTTTAGAACCATGACAAGCATCTTACTAAACACTCAAAAAGTTTCAGTAAAATGAAGCATTTTTGATATATTAACAAACTGACAAAAATATTGTGAAAGCCCTGATTAATATCTCCAATCTTTTTTTCAAACAAGGTCATTGCACATTTTCCCGTTTTGTTAAAAGTATTTTTATGCAAATTTCTGCATGAGAATAGTCACTATAACAAATAAAGAGAAATCATACTACAAAATAAAAGTACATATCAGATATGATTCTATTAATCCAGCATGGTTCTGCATTGAATAAGACTGAGACTGACAGTTGTAATGTTATGAAAAACTCTTAATGTCTGAATTCAGAAGTTGCCAGCACATGGTTCCAAATGCATGGCAGAAATGTCCTCAGGCATTACATTCTCAAAGAAAATCTTCTAATCTAAATAAATTATCAGTTTGAAGACTGTGTGGGAAGATTTTTTTGAGCTGTTTTTTTCTGATGTTACTTGCTTATTTTTATATATATTCCTGTCCATTTCCATATCACCAATCCAGAAGACGAAGCATGTGTACTTAGCTTTGTTTTGCAATACACAGCCAAACACCATCTTCTTGGCCTTTCAACTATAAAATTTAACTAAATGATACCACTTATGCTAGAGGTGAGGATGTAGGTTGGAGAACAAGGTATCTGTATCTGTTTACCATAATATAGACTCAGTATATTGCTTTAAAAAAATTTATATGATAGCCCTTATATAAAACTTTTAGTGGTTTGGACATGGAATTTAACTTCATGGAAAGCCCATCTCCCCCTTATTCATTTGAGGAAATCCTACTGATTTCAAAGGACAACTTGATAAAACTCTACAAAGCTTTGATTTTTTTAAATCCCCTTAGCGACGTTAATCACTTGTTCTATGTGTCTACCAGGAAATTCAATCATCTCCTTCCTAACACATAGTATGTTATTTTATGGTTATCTGGTTGGAAAAATTGACTTTTCTTCTTTTTTTTTTTTTTTTTTTTTTTTTGAGACGGAGTCTCGCTCTGTCGCCCAGGCTGGAGTGTAGTGGCCAGATCTCAGCTCACTGCAAGCTCTGCCTCCCGGGTTTATGCCATTCTCCTGCCTCAGCCTCCCGAGTAAACTGGGACTACAGGCGCCTGCCACCTCGCCCGGCTAGTTTTTTGTATTTTTTAGTAAAGACGGGGTTTCACCATGTTAGCCAGGATGGTCTCGATCTCCTGACCTCGTGATCCGCCCGTCTTGGCCACCCAAAGTGCTGGGATTACAGGCTTGAGCCACCGCGCCCGGCCAAAAAAAATTGGCTTTTCATCATGAGAGTTTGAGAGTGTTAAAGAGAGTATGGCACATAAAAAATTTTCAGTAAAATTTATTGAAATAATGAGTGAATGTGTATGCTATTAATCTATTCACCATTTTTACAACGCAGGGAATTCAAAAAATTACAATTTACTACACTTCAATTGGCAGCTATGCCATTGTAATGTCTGCGTTTTAAATAAAATGTTGTCAGCTAAGTATTAAATTCTTATATAATCATACATGTGATTATATATAAATGATTTTATGTATACATGATGATGAAGTATGCACTTAAAAAGGGGGAAATTCACTTTCTGTAAGAAAATCAGGATCAGATAACAGAAATATACACAATTATGACATTGATAACATTAAGAAATGCAGAAAACTTCAAATTTTTGAAAATTATAGAATACACTTCTACATAAGACACGGATCATACAAGAAACTACAAGAGAAAAGTAGAATATCTTGAACTTAATTATATTGAAAACATGAAATGCATGGAGTATAGCTAAATAGTCCCTTAAAATGCAAGCTGTAGCTTTTGAAAGGGTTGTTGGAGCTCCCTTTGTTGTCAGCTACTCTTAATTAACTTACTGTTTTAAATACTTCTACTTGCATTTGGCAATATGTAACTCTTTCATTTAGCTGTGCCTGGCTAAATTCAGATTTTATTACTAAAAAGAAAAAGAAGGATCAATGTTTAGGTAGACAATAAATTATCTCTGCCAAAGTTTCAACTTCAGAGACAACAAAATGTTACATGATAAAGAATATACAATCACATGTTAATTAGATAGATTTAGTAATTCTACAATGTACATATATTTCAAAACATCGTATTGTTCATGGTAAATACAATTTTATCAGTCACTTAAAAATGTTTTTAAAAATAACATGTAATCGGCCGGGCGCAGTGGCTCTAGCCTGTAATCCCAGCACTTTGGGAGGCCGAGACGGGCGGATCATGAGGTCAGGAGATCGAGACCATCCTGGCTAATACGGTGACACCCCGTCTCTACTAAAAAATACAAAAAACTAGCCGGGTGAGTTGGTGGGCGCCTGTAGTCCCAGCTACTCGGGAGGCTGAGCCAGGAGAATGGCATAAACCCGGGAGGCGGAGCTTGCAGTGAGCTGAGACCCAGCCACTGCACTCCAGCCTGGGCGACAGAGCGAGACTCTATCTCAAAAAAAAAAAAAAAAAAGTAATCATTATGTACACTGTGGTTTAAATGTAACAATATTTAAGTAGTCATTCATGCAAACTGAATTTTATTTAAATATAATTATGGTGAAAAATATAATGGTTATATTCAGGAAAATGAAAGCAATAGGGTGATGAGAGCAGTAGAAAGGGTGGGATAAGAAAGTCTAATCCTCATCTGGAAATACTAAGTTACTTATGTCGACAAAAAGAGTCAAACTCTGTAAAATATTTGAAGAAATTTAATCTGAGCCAAATATGAGTGACCATGGCCTGTGACACAACCCTCAGGAGGTCCTGAGAACATGTGCCCCAGGTGGTCGGGGTACAACTTAGTTTTATATATTTTAGGGAGGCATGAGGCATCAATCAAATACATTTAAGAAATACATTGCTTTGGTTCAGAAAGGCGGGACAACTCAAAACAGGGAGCTTTCAGGCTGTAGGTAAATTTAAATATTTTCTGGATGACAATTGGTTGAGTTTATCTGAAGACCTGGGATTAATGGAAAGGAATATTCAGGTTAAGACAAAGGATTGTGGAGACCAAGTTTTACTGTACAGAGGAATCTCTCAGATAGCAGACTTCAGAGAGAAAGAGAGAGCAGGTTGTAAAATGTTTTTTATCAGACTTAAAAGGGTACCTGGCTCTTAGTTGATTATTTCCTGGATCTGGAAAGAAAGGAAGGAAAACAGAAGTGGAAGAGGATTCTCTATAGAAAGTGGATTTCTCCCACAAGAGACTTTGCAGGGGAATTTCAAGGTATGGCAAGGAAACATATTTCGGGGTTGAATATTTTTTCCTTGTCTCTTAATGTTATGGCAGAATCAGATTGAAAAATAAGTCACAATATATAGGGTCAAATAAAACCCATCTGATGAGAATTTATGGTTTGTAGGGCACTACTCCTCAGACCCCTTAGGTAGGAATTTGGGCAAGATAAATCAGACCTTAGTCCTCACATAGCAGGAAAAATTATGGACAGAGGAGCAAAAACTGGTTGAGTAGAGAGAGAACTTTTTTAAAGACTTGTAAGCTTATTTTATATGTAAATTATGTAAATGTAATCATTTTTTAAATAATAGAGATTAAATTAAGAATATACTCAACTAGAAACTATGAATAATATTCGAAATGTACAGAAGATCCTTACTCTTTTTCTTCCAGTTCCTTAAAATAAAAGGTAATACAATTTCTCATCAATAACCAAAAAAAATTTTAAAGAAAGAAAAAAGATAAAACTCTATGTAATGCATTTAAAAAGTAGAAGTTATGGGGAAAATGTAAAGAGAAAGTCATAACACTGCAACTAATCCTGCCTTTACGAACAACGATATCTGTGATATATACACCTGGAAATTTACCATGTAAAGACAGTAAGTGACAAAATATAGAGTGAGGACTTTTGCTTCTAACTATAAATTTGTGGCTAAAATTAGGCTTGCCCTCTCTTTAGAAACAACTGGAAAAACTGGAGAAAATACGTGGAAAAATCTGTTTGCAGAAATTATTTAACAGCCAGTATAGGATTGTCATCTCTGAAAGAGGTAAAACAATTGAAGTGAGTACTGCAATTACCATGGATTTCTGCCTGAGGCACTTCCTGGACTACAGCTCAGGGTAAGAAACAAAACAGAATGTGGGCCTTAGTTAAGAATACAGGGCAGCCGGGCGCGGTGGCTGAAGCCTGTAATCCCAGCACTTTGGGAGGCCGAGACGGGCAGATCACGAGGTCAGGAGATCGAGACCATCCTGGCTAACACGGTGAAATCCCGTCTCTACTAAAAAATACAAAAAACTAGCCGGGCGAGGTGGCGGGCGCCTGTAGTCCCAGCTACTCGGGAGGCGGAGGCAGGAGAATGGTCTAAACCTGGGAGTGGTTTAGATCCGGCCACTGCACTCCAGCCTGGGCGACAGAGCGAGACTCCGTCTCAAAAAAAAAAAAAAAAAAAGAATACAGAGCTTGAAGTATCCATAGTTTACCCGATAAAGTGGCAGAGAAAAGTGAAATATCCAGAGAAAGAGCTCCAGAAATCTATGTAGTGCTACCATTGATTCCTTGACTGAATGGTTTCCACATATCTGGTGAAATTCAATGAGGCTGGTGTAGGGATCAGTGGAAAACTTCCTCTTAGCCTTCTGAAGGTTCACTGAAAATCAGCTGATGAAAGACAGATTAATAAGAGAAAAGCCATATCAATATATTAATGTGCATGGGGGAGAACCACAGAGTTATTATGCTACCACAGAATGAGGTACAGGTGACTATGTTGCCTCCTTCTTAGGGAAAGTGGAGATGGGAAAGTGTGGATAATTTTAGGGGAATAGTAAATGATTTTTAGGGGAATTCAATGGGCTTGAAGACCCTACAATGGCCTGCGACAAAGTGTGTTGGGCCCATAGAGCAGACAATGGTTTGTGACAAGAGTCTCTTCTGGTGTTCTGACAAACTTCAATCTTTTTTCCTACAATATGAGTCCAGTTATTAAAAACTAAGGGAAGGGACTAGAGGTATTGATTTCTTCCTCGGTGTTTCCAGCCTTTGGCAGATAAGGAAACTTTGGAGAATAACTTCATCCTGTGCTTGGGAGAGACAAAGGATGGGGAGACAGGAGTAGAGGAAGGTTAGAAAGATCTTGAGGCTTCTTCAGTTCAGCACCTCAAAGTGCCCTATGTGTGGTTATCAGTTGCTGAGCCCCAACACTGCTTAAGAACTACCAGCAACTTACAAACCAACCAATTCTGACAACTTACACGACTCAAAAAAAATGATATTTCTAACCAGTAAGATTGATAAGACCTTAATTTTAAACACTGAAAATTCATAAAAAATACAAACAAAAGTGACATGAGTGAAATTTCAAATAATCTTATGTTTACTGTAAAAATTACAGAAGTTATAGAAAACTTATTAAGTAAAACTCTTGCATAGTTTTCTTGAATTATTTCAAACATTTAAGGAACAAATAGTATCTTTTCTTTCAGGAAAAAAATGAAAGAAAATAGAATTTATTGACTAACATTATAAAGCCAGAATAACTTTGATAGCAAAAATCAACAAGGATATTATAAGAAAGGAAAATGTATACTAACCTTCTCATGAACTTAATCAAAAATATGAAAGAAAAATATTAGAGAACTACATTCTAATTTTATAGTATATAAAATGCTTAATATGTCAAGTTCCAAACGGAGTGGATTTCAGAAATGAAAGTTTGTTGTAATAATTGAAACTCAGCAACGCAACTATCTTTATTTATGGGATAAAAATATTTCAAAAGGTTTAGAAAAAAATTAACAAAATTTAACACCCATGCAAAAAAAAGTACTGATATCAATCATAAACGAATTATTATTGAAGTAAAGCTTTTCCTAAATCATAAAAATTACCTTAAAATAGTGTAGAAAACATCATTCTTAATGGTGAGTTATTAAAAGTGCTTCCCTTGAGATCAGGCAGGAGACAAAGATGTCCACCATAATCAGGTCTAATTCATCACTGCATTGGAAAACAGCCTATGAAGACGTTGAGAAAAAGAAATAAAAATTATTAGGCTGGTGCAAAAGTAATTGCAGTTTTGTCATTAAAAGTAATGGCAAAAACCACAATTACACTTGCATCAACCTAGTATCTGTATTGCAATGGAAGAAAACTGGCATTATTTTTGCAAGCATCATGATTTTGTACATGAGGAATATAAGAATTATATTATTGCTCAATACTATTATTATATTATTGCCCAATACAATACTATTGTGGCTTTTATACTCCCATAGTTCAGCAGGCAGGAACGTTACAGCTCTTCTACTTCTGCTGCCGCAGCTTGGTGAGGAGGAGCTTACCAGTTCTTTCTCTCTCACCTGGCGAGTTCCAGGTTCTCGTCTTATGACCAAGAGGAATAAGGTATGCGGACACAGGAGAGGGATTAAGGCAGAGTAGGATTTATTGAGTGAAAGAAAAGCTCTTCATAGCAAGAGGGGAACTAAAAGTGGGTAGCCCTCTGTGAGGCGCTTTCTCCAGGGTTTTTATGGGTTTAGAATGGGGGAATGTATGCTGATTGGTTTACGGGTGGGCTTGAAAAAGGCACCATTTGATTGGTTAAAAGACATAATTCAAAAAGAACCAATCGAGAGAGTGGGTAAGATGGAGATGGAATTTCTCACTGTGATCTGTGGATTCTATCCAGAACTGATAGCAGTTGTCAGGCTTTATACCGTCCTTGGCTTCCAATAGTAATTTTATTTTAATACTAGCAATTTCTAAAATGCTGTGACTTTATCTTTGATTTTCATCTTTGAATAAGTCTTACTAAATATATGCAAGATCTCTACAAAGAAATCCACACAGCATTAGGAAAATAAATTAAAGAAAGAGGTAGGTATAATCTTTACGGGTTAAAACACAGTATTGGAAAGCTCATTATTGTAAAGATAGCACTTGCTTTCCTGTGGAACTACAGATTCTGCACAACCCCAGTAAGAACCTCTCAGGCTTTTAATAAAAATGATAAGCTGATTCTAAAATTATATATGAAAGCCAAGAGCAACATTGAATAATCCATACTATCAGATAGTAACGTATTATAATATTGCAATGTATTAATTCATTTTTCACGCTGCTAACAAAGACATACCCAGGACTGGGTAATTTATAAAGAAAAAGAGGTTTAATGGACTCAGTTCCACATGTTTAGGGAGGCCTCACAATCATAGCAGAAGGCAAAAGGCACATCTTACCTGGCGGCAGACAAGGGAAAATGAGAGCCAAGCAAAAGGGGAAACCCTTTATAAACTCATCAGATCTCACGAGATTTATTCACTACCACAAGAACGGTATGGGGGAAACTGCCCCCATGATTCAATTATCTCCCACCAGGTCCCTCTCACAACACAGGGGAATTGTAGGAGCTACATTTCAAGATGAGATTTGAATGGGGACACAGCCAAGCCATATCATACAATAAATAAACCAGTGAGATATTAGTGAAAAGTGAAACAAATGGATCAATGTAAAAGAATTGAAGTCCACAAAAATCATTTAATTTTTGATAGGGCTGATACTATGATACAGTTAGGGAAAAGGTGATAATAAATCACACTGGATCAATTAAATATTCATTTAAAAATGTATCTAGACTCTCTCCTCCACATTACATTTTGTTCAAACATCAATTCTTAATGAATTTCATATAAAGTTTTTAAAGGAAAATATAATTATTCCTGTAATCTTAGTGCTCTTGGAGTATACAACAATTTTTTCAATAGAACATAAAAACCCTACTGTGCTTACATTAATTATCCAATATTAAAAGAAACTATAGACCGTTGTTAAATTTGAATTGAAACAAATGATTGGAATCACCTTCTTCTAGTTATCTGTTCATTGGCCTCCATCATTTTTTAAACTTGGGAGAAGAAATCATTAGGACACTGAAAATAAGTTTGAATTTTTTACAGATTTGTTGAGGTGTGTAACTGATATACAATAAATTGCACATATTAAAAGTGTACAGTATTATAAGTTTGACATATACATTCATCTAAGATTAGGAAAATAAACATCACTGCAAAAAGTTTCATTACTTTCCTTTGTAATCCTTTTCCTACATTCCCTCCCATTCCTTGGTCCCCCTGTCACCATGCAACCACTGATGTGTTTTCTGTCACTATACATTAATTTGGCTTTTCTAAATTTTATATTAATTTAATTTATAAGTAAAATAAAACAAAATGTTCACTTTTACTCATAATTATTTTGCATGTACGAATGGTTTTTTGTGTGTATTAATAGTTCACTCATCATAATTTTAATCACTGTAATTATTTTTAGTACATCAAGAGTTTATTTTTATTTATTGCTAAGTTTGGGCCTCCAAGTGCAAAAAAGGCCAGTGTTCAGTCAAAGCCTTTGAATCCATTTAAGATGAGTTGTGTAACAACTTTAAATACTCTCCTCTGTCACACATAGGTACCACCTAGATGTCCTGTAATTTGCTGGCTCAACTATAAGTGCATGCTTTCCTGTAGAACGATTATCTCATAGCTGAGAACAAAGATTTCAAAATCTTAATGCACTAAATTTGAAGGGGACTCTACATGGAGGCATTGTAACATATTGCTAAGTACACAGATTCTTGGTTGTGTATCACCCATGTCCCCTACACTTTTCCATTACTTAAGAGTGTGTTACCTTAAGAAACATGCCCCATACCACGAGATACTATCCAGCTATAGGAAAGAAAAAAATCATATCCTTTGGAGCAATATGGATGCAGCTGAAAATCATTATCCTAAGCAAACTAACATAGAAACCAAAAACTAAATACTGCATGTTCTAACTTATAAGTGGGAGCTAAGCACTGGATACACATGGTCATAAAAATAAGAACAGTAGACACTGGGGAATACAATAATGGAGAAGGAGGGGAGAAAAGATGGAAAACAAACTATCTATTGGTTACTATGCTCACCTGTGTTATAAAACTGCACGTAAACCCCCTGTTTCTAAAATAAAAGTTTTTTTTTTAAATAAAAGTCATAACTCAGTAACCTTGTTTACCACCTGAAAAAACAAAGAAAACAGCAGTAAGGAAATAATATGTATCAATGCATAAAACAATGAAATAGAGCACAGAACAACAATAGGGAAAAATCAGTGATGCCAACAGCTGGTTTGTTGAGATCAATAACATTGATAAATCCCCATCCACCCTGAGGAAAAAAGAAAGAAAGAAGACACAATGTACTAATATCAAGAATGAGACAGTTGACACCACTAAGTATCTACGGATATTAAAAAAGATAATAAAGGAATATTTTGAACAATAAAAAAGAATGACACATTGATACAATATGGATGAGTTTCAGAATAATTATGCTGAGTGAAAGAAGACAGACAGATAAGAGTGCATGCTGAATTATCTCATTTATGTAAATGTCTAGAAAATGCAAAGTAACTTACAGTGAGAGAAATCAAGGCAGTGGATGCCTAAGGATCTGGTGGGAGGAGTAAAGGAGAGGAATTTCAAAAACGGATGTGAAAACTGAAGGGCGATGGCTCTGTTTTTACCTTGGCTGCGGTGATGTTTTCACAGGTATATACATATGTCAGAATGTATCATATTGTACAATTTAAGTATGTGCAACTTATCATATGTCAATTATACTTCGATAAAGCTGTAAAGACAGCAAATTTTAAATGTTAAAAAAAAAAGAAAGAAAGAAATGCCCCCATATTGTGCCTTCTTTCCTCGTGTGTAACATAAGGCTGATAATAGTATGTAATTAACCAATGTTTGTAAAGATAAAGTCAGTCAATATCTGTAAGGCAGCTAGAACAGGGCCCGTTCTCCCACTATGCAAATGTTAGCTGTTGTTATTGGTGGTGGCTGCTGTGATGCTGTTGATGACATTTTTTCACAGGAAGCACATACTTCTGACTCACATCAATGTTGATGAAGCACAATTTTTTTTAGCTTTTGCAACAGAAGGAGATTTTAAAGCGCCTTTGAGACTATAGAGAAAAGAGTGTTTTTAGAAAAGCGTGTATACTGGAGAAGAAAAAGGCATCTGAGCAAAGCTTCATTGAAATTTGTGAATGATTCTGAATACAAGAGATAAGACCTCCTTTCTTACTCATTTATATATGCATTCAAAAAAATTTTCTGTGCTCACTGACTGGCAGATATTATTCTAGACATTGTGGATAGAGCAGTTAACAGAACATTACATTTGCCCTCATGGAGATTACGTACACCACTGCACAGACCTGAGTGTCACAGAAGATGATAAATGTTAAGTGATATGAAAAAAGTTAAGCATATTAGAGTGGACATGATGGGCTAGTGATAGAGTGGGCTGCTATTTCAGAGTATCAGGCAACACTTAATTCAGGTTATCTGAAAGCAGAGACCTACATACACATGAGGAAAAGCCATATAGGTATCTGGGGAAGAGTATTTAAGGAAGAGAAAACAGCAAAGCTAGAGGGCCCACTCTGGGATCAAGTTCCACGAATAGTGCAAATAGTGAGAAGACAGGGCCAGTGCATAATGAAGGAGATGGAGAGTGACAGCAGAGGCAGGAAAAGATAGAAGAGGAGAATATGAAGGACATGGCACATTTTTGGCTTTTACCTTGAATCAGATAAGAAGCTGTTAGAGTCTTCTAAGAGGAATGACAGAATCCGATTTAAGTGAATAAACAACTGTGGAGAATCAAAGGCAGAAGGGAAAGCATTTAGAAAAGCTTTGTAGTAATCCAAGTAAACTTCGATGAAAGTTACTAATAAGCCAAAATGCAGATGCCTTTGATACTGTGAAATCATGGAAGAAGAATGACAGAGAAAAGAAGTGCCACAGCCAACGAGAGGCTTGCAAAAGTAAATAACGTAAAGCAGGAAAACAGAGAATTCTGTTTGGCACAGAATTCTGCTTTGCATTTGATCTGTTCTCTTCATGCTCTGTAATTGTTGCCTGCCTAGCTGCCTTCCTGCCATCCATACATCCCCTTTGAGTGTACTGGCATAAAGTGCAGGTGAATTAGGTCAAGACTTAGATTTTGCCTTTGAGGAATTCATAGTACAGGAGGAGAGTGACATATTCATAGGCAATCACAATATTAAACAGTAGGCAAAAGAAAGAGTTATGGAGAAAGTGCTTCTTTGAGCTGTTTATAGATCTTTTAGTACAATCTTAGCACAATCTCAGTGGCACTTTTGTGATTCTTTTAAAAGGACCGATTCCATGTCACAATGTTTGTCCTCTTTATCACGACCCAAATATACAAATAAACACCTGGGTGATCACAAGCAAAATTATACTAAATGTACATTATTAAATATAAACAGTTCTAGCAAAATGTTACTAAACATATATTTTTAAATATTTTACTAAATAATCTAAACTATTATATATTCTATCAAATGTTCTACTAAGCATGTATTATGAGATACATGTTTAGCAGATTTTTCTAGAACTGTTTTGTAGATTCCTGTGTTTAGTCAATTAGTTACTCAGTTTTACACATCATTTGTTCTGAGGTAGGTCATTTTCTCCAGATATTTTTCTAAGAAAATCTCATTTTCTTTCCATTTTGCCTGAAGCCTAAGAGACAAGAATTATGTCTTTATTTCATTTTGAATTAATTAAAAAATTATTATGTGTGTTTTTAATAACAAATAGCAATCATGGTGATTTTCTTTCCAATATTTCATCTAGAAAAGGACATTTTAAATTATTTTTTAGTTGTTTATACCAACCATTTCCCCTCCAAAATGACATATTCCTCCATGCTTATACAATCATTCTTCCATGCAAACTAACAGCTGCAGAGAATAATTTGTCTATGGCAGTGTTTTTTTCTTTTTATTTTTCCCAGAAATTACTTTGAGCTTCTTGAAAGAAGAAAAAATAACTTGCAAGTGTTTAGCTGCCTGACTCAGTCATGGATTTACAATTTTGTTAAATCAAATGATTTAATTGTCAAATACCACACATTTTTAATAAATTAATATTACTGGCCACCTTCCCCTTTCGCATTATTCAATATATTTCGGACTTGTCATTTTATTTGTAACAAATATTTGTTAGTTTACAAAATAGTGTTATACACATACAGTAGCCTCACAACAATGTATTAATATTTATTATATTCAGAAGATTACAGAAAAGCCATGACCTTTTAGAGCACAGGTTACTCTCCTTAAATACGGTCATTGGCTTTGGGTTAAATAATTCTACACTGTGATAAATATTTTAAGTTTTCATTTATAAAAGAGTCCCTTGCCTTTTTTAAAATCATGGACTCTTTAGAGCACATTTTGGGTTATGAAGGATTTTTTTTTTCCATTGTGTATCCTTTAATATGGAGATAATTTATCTTCTAGGGAATAACATTAAACTATCTACATGTTTTAAAATTACATGAAAATGGATAAAAAGTTCTGAATAGAAAATCCACAAATGGAAAAGAACAAAATTTTGCAGATATAGAAAAGTCATAATTAATAGTGAAAGAAATTAAATTTAAGATATAATTTACTTGAGAATGATTATTTAAAAATAATGATACTGGCAAGGATATATTGAAACAGGAATTTGTGAGCTACTGATATAATATAAATGTATACAACTCTTGTGTAAAACACTTCCGTCATATAACTCCAAAACCTACATATTCTTACACCTGATGATTTAGCAAGACTATGATGCATAAATTCTAAGAAAACTAAATTTTGGAAAATAGATTTTTGTATAAAGATATAAATTGTGCCATCATTTCATCAAAAAAGAGAGAGAGAGAAACTAAATTATTAAAAATTAGAGAACACCAAAAAGCTCCGGAATTTTAAACTGGTACTCTGTAAGCATAATTCCTCCTAAATATGTTTGCACAATATTTTTAATAAAAATTCCTTTGCTTTCTATTTTCTATATTAGCTGCCTGGTAACCGAAGACGTTTTAAATGTATGATGACTGAATCAACTTTTATGAAATCCATAGCATTAAGTATTGTTTTAGCCTTTCATAATGATATTTACAGAATAGCTACAAATAAGTATTTTAAATTTTGAATTACTTAGAATTATATACCCTCACTGTCAATAGGAATAAAAATCTCCCTGAAATAGATTTAATAATAATACACCAATAGGTTTAACAGGGGTTATGTTTTGGATGTAAAATTGTAAATGATTTTTCTTTCTTCTTGGCATTTTTTATATCTAAATACATAAAAACAAACTGAAAATGCCAGAGAGACAGTGGACATGTCTGAAATACAGACCTGAAAAAGCCACAATAATTAGCTAGTGGAAGTTTCATTTAAATCTGCAGAGTACATTTCCAGAGATGGCCTCTTTTTGTACTGGTGTTAATTTCTTAAGAAAGAAAAGGCCCTTCCTCATTTTCTTTGTGCAGAAAGTACTAGAAAACTAATGCATGCATGCATCTGGAATATTATTTACCAGCTTTGAAATTGCGAGTATTCGTGTTGCATTTTTGAATATTCAACATTCATTAATGATCCTAATGAATCTATTTTGACTTATGTATGCAACAATAATAGTATTACTTATTCACTTTACGGAAGAAGAAAGAGAAGCTTCTATATTCCACAATGTCCCTCAAATTACTTGAAAATCAAGACTCTGGCAAAGCATTTGTTTTGTAATCCTAGTAATAATTTCTCTCTTTTTGGGTTACTCACTCATGTTTAGCATTTCAACCTAAATTCAATGCAGAATCACAATTCTCTTTTGTAAGAAATATTTTATTCAGTACTTTGTATTTTATTTATGTTAACGTCTGGAGAGATCATGTAACACGGTGAATGCCTTATGACTGAGCCTTTGAAGTAGTTTAGGCCAAATGACCCTTTGTAGTAGCTTAAAGGAAGCCTCAGGAGATTGTGCTGAAGCTCAACTCCTCTCTAACAGAGTCCTCACAGAGGTTTTCTGCCAAAAATTATTCACTTCGTAGGTATTATTAACAAATTTTTGTCTGCAAACCTTTATATACCAATGTCTGTGGGTTATATGTGAAATTCAGTGTTTTAATAAAATTTTAGAAATGGAATATTCATAAGCTACAGTTGTCAGAGCTGTGAGGTTTTTTGGCACTGGCTTGGCTCTCGTTTCCTTAAAAATCACTGACTATAAAACCCGTTTCTCAGAATAGCAAGAAGTAAAAATAATTGTCAGATAATGGTTTATGCCTTCAATTTTTAATCTCAGTCATTTCTTCAATTCTGACTGCCTGCCTTGCATAAGAATCCGAAGTTGATAAAAGAACCCCAGTGGTACCCATTCCTTTACCCTGACAAATTCTAGTGTTAATTTCTAATTGCACACAGGAATTTACCACTCTGGCCTTAACTAGTCATGAGAATAAACGCAAGAGCCTGTAATCCCAGCACTTTGAGACGCTGAAGTAGGCAGATCACTTGAGCTCAGAAGTTTGAGACCAGCCTGGGCAACATGGTGAAACCCTGTGTTACAAAAAATACAAAAATTAGCCGGGCATGGTGGCACAAGCTTGCAGGCTTAGCTACTTGGGAGACAGAAGCAAAGAGGATTACTGGAGCCCAGGAGGTCAAGACAGCAGTGAGCCAAGATTGTGCCACAGAACTCCAGCCTGAGCCACAAAGCAAGATTCTGTCTCCAATTAAAAAATAATAATAAGGTGCAAAAATGATCATTTAAGTTCCTCCTTGCAGCACTATAAATATAATGAGCTGAGGATCCCTGGGAGTTTTTGTTGCATTCTTCTTTATAATTGATACATATTATTATCGCCTTCTTAATGTCAAATATCATTCAATGTTACATATTTTGTGGTGGTTCTATACAGGCAACATCTGGAAAAAACATGAAATAAACATACAAAACAAAACAAGAAACATGACATTGGTATTAAAATACCTAAGACAAGAATAATTTTTTGTATAAATTAAAGTAAAATAGACAATGTTAAGAGAATTTTGGTAGAGTCATTGCCACTTTATTCTCACATGTTCAGTCTGTCAGTCAAAATAAGTAGTAAAGGTGAGTCTGGTTAGTTCTAATGCAAGAAACTTAATAAAGGTCAAGAAGAGGTTAAAAAAAGAATAGGCTGTTATAAATGTGTGCAGTCTCAAGAGGTATTCAGTAAAGATTGCATGAGTTGGGAGTGGAAGTAGTTGAAGAATTTTGTAGTGTTCAATATTTAACACTTGAGAAATGAAGTGGAAAGTCACCTGGATATAAATACAGCAGAGAAAAGGGGGAGAAAAAAGAAAATTATAGATCTAATGGTTAAGCACAGTTGTCACTTTACCCTGTTTGCATAAGTAATTAATTTATTCATATTTCCAGAAACATTTCTTATTAATTTGGGTTAGAAATAATTTTGAGTTAGAATCATTGGTAGAAATTATTTGATATATTTGGAATGCTAACAGTTGTGACCATCAGAGAATAATTTACTTCCTTTCTTTCATCAGTACATTTCTTAGTGATTCCTTAGACTTCAGATCCTGGAGATTTTTCGGCAGATGTTTTCCCCATTTTTTTCTTTTATAGATGAAAAAACAGGGAAAGTGAGAAATTAACATACTTTTGGCTAATACATTGAAGAAGAGGAATACTATCAAGTTTTCTCCCAAAGTCAGAGTTCTTTCCACTGCATTATGACTCTTGCTATTATACCATATAGGGAAGTTGTTTCTTAGCCAGTTTGGGGAAGAAACATAGAAAATATAAAAGTTTTAAGTCTGTTTTAGAAAATAAACCTGCTATAATTCTCTGTGTTATATGATATCCACACTGGTAGCATACATCTAAGTCATGACATTCCACTGTCTTTCAAATACAATCTGAAAGCATTAGCACACCATGACCTGGCCCTTGGTCTCCACAATGTATCTTCACTGTTATATTTAATTCTACTTACTCATTGCACATCCCCTCAAACTGGACTTGGCATGCTTCTGAGCTTTACACTCCTGCGATTGTGTAGTCACCTCTGTACCTTTGTTCTT